>NC_137612.1:18989918-19314918 GCF_963280865.1 Gymnoscopelus braueri
TATTACAGTGCGTGCACACGCACACACACACACGCACACACACACAGAGAGTCAGACTCCCCCAGCGTCTTCCAGTAGCCACTGATCTCTGCCTTTTTGTCCTTCCACGCTGTCCCCGTCAAGCCTCATTACAAGGGGCGGACGGAGCACTGTGGTTCCCTTTTGGTCATCGGTCGGGCCATAATGACGAGGCTCCTGGCAGCGGGGGGTCACAGCGCTGCTGCTCTTGTACATATATTTCCATCTCATTTTTTTCTCTGTCCGGTCAAAAAAAGATGTCATACTGAGACTGTCTGGCGGTCGGGGACAACTTGGCCTCTTGAACCACGGGGTGACATGATCTTTGCATTCCTCCTCCGGGTCGTTCATAATAACCCATTAAGACCTGGAACGCATCTGAGTCATTTTTTTATTTGAGCTAAAAAAGCATTATTTTACAATTTGGCTATTCAAAAATAGCAGATCTACAAGCTCATAGCGCGGCACTCGGTGCCGCGCTATGAGCTTGTAGACCTGCTATTTTTGAAAAATCGTGAAAATGTGTGCAAATCTTTTAATATATATTGTTTTAAAGCAAAAAAAATTTAACTAAAATCTTTGCTTCTGGGGGTCCCTGGAACAACATATTTTGAGATGGGGGTCCGCGCCCACATATAATTTGGGGGGTCCTTGACAATTATGAAAAAGTTTGAGCACCACTGATATAGAAACATAATTTGTTTAGAAAACTGTTGGGATTTAGTAGACATTCGCAGAATCGGCTTCAGGTCTTAACGGGATAAAGTACAGCCTAATTATACATTTACACTTGACATGTTGGGACACACACCCGACCCGGTTTCGAGACTTGCTTTTCCTAAGTGGACCGTTCGATGGACAGAAAGACAGATTTTGCACCAGGGACAATAACACAGATTAGTGCAGTGCGGAAACCAGAGCCTCAATGGCCGGCTTGTGTTGAGGCTCTAATTAAGATCTGAGCTGCATTGTAAGAGCCACAGCAAGGCGCCACAGCCATTATAGGGTACTTGTGGGGAGATTAGCAGCCCTAGGACTGTCAGACAGAGTTTCAAAGCCCCTCTAGCTTTAACCGGCCAGACAAAAGCAGCTGAGCTTACATCTCGGCATGGTGCTTACCTTTAGCTTTGAAGACACACGGTAAGGTTCACTGCTGTCATAGGGTTCAAGTTTAAAAGGGACCGGCAAGACTAACGCAGAGTTCTAATGGGCTTGATCGAGAGAGAAAAACAGCAAAGCCGCTCTGCCGGCTGGCTCGGATGTATAATTTAAGATTCCCATTCAGGCGTCACTGAAAATCACCGACTACTGGTTTCGTTTTTTTAGAATGTCATGTATGCAGAAGGTCAGACAAAGTTTCACTCAGCTGTTTCCGTTTTTTTTTCTTGTGGTTAAAAGAATTTCGCTCTTATGAGCTGATTTCATAAGAGACTGCTGAGGTTTCAAACTGCTCAGGCACAGCGCAACGACTACTTCTAAATATGTATGGATTCAGAAGAATGCTTCCAGAATAAGAATGAGATGCACTCTGTTGATACTTGAGATACGGGGGTAAAATTGCATGTGCCATGGTCGTCTCTCCGGGAGCTAAGGTGTGCAATGAAGTGGAAACTTTTCAAGTGTTCATGGATTATTAACCCTATATGGGGAGGGAGGTCAGTGTTGGCACTTGGCACCGTGCCAGCAGCTCTGATCAAGGGGATCTCTCTGTGTGCCGTTGTTGATATGAAACGCGACTGCTACCAAATCCAGCTCTACCTGCTGCTACAAACCTGATTGAGTAACATCCACCACACAGTAAAATAGGCAAAAATTACATGAAAATGTCAGAAATTTAAATGTACATCAGCAGACTCATACAGACACACAGAGAGAGTGAGTGAGAGAAAGAGACAGACAGACACACAGAGCAGAATGACAGGTGTGTGTTCACTTTCACTTGAGCTGTCCTAATTGACTGTTGTCTCGTCTCTGACTTCTCAGGCATTTTGTCAACCCACTGGATGTCCAGAGTGAAGGTTATGCATGAGCCTATGTCCTGTAGCCACGGTCATAGAAAGTTCAATGTCTTTAGCACTTCATTATCCTCTCAATTAGAGGATTAATGGTGGAGGATTAATGTGCTCCTGATCACAGCTCTCTCACCATGGGCAGATTGTTAGAGGGAAAAATAGAGGTGTTCAAACTTGAGCAGAATCTCTTACGAGAGAAGAACTGCTTGTTCATGCAGCGTCAACCAAACAATTTAAGTACGTAGATGTCAGATCAGCACTGTCTGCCTATTTTTATTTATTTTGTTTGATACATTTTATGACGATAATTATTTGATGTACTAAATCATAAATATTGCACTTAGATGATAAAAGGGGAGGCATGCATCTTGAAAGTACTTATGCTGTTCCTTAGTTGCCCATTTTATACACTATGAATTAGATGTTAATAATATCGTTATTATTGCTTTTCTGACTACGACAACCACAACAACAGCAACAACAACCTCTGACACCCCAAAATGAGAAAAGAACTGCCCTTCGGAAGAAAAAAGAAAAACTGCATGGTGGTGCCATGAAACTTTTTGGTGAACTTGTTACAGTACAACTACGAGTCTTTGTAATGATTATGTCATCTCTGAGATAGTTTCATCTGGCATAAATCATACGTCACTTCTGACCATTTCACCTTAAGGTGCATTACAGCTTATCTCACTGAATCGCCTGCAGCGTTCTGTTTGAACCTATCAGAATGACAAATGGGGTTTTCATGTCGAAAAGAGAGGACTGGCTTTGTCAGCAGGGCCTCAGTCTAGTCAGGTGGCTGTCATGGTTGAAGTGACCTGCAGAGGAGAAGAGTGCCACAGGAAGAGCAAACTGTGACCTATATGTCAGTCAACGGCCGGTCAATTATAATGCATAACTGACACATGCAAAAATGACATGTTCACTGCAACCGACGTTAACAGGACAAAGGAACCGACTGCCCTCCTCCTGTCACGGCCACCCACTGTTCTGAGTGTCATTTTCCAGGTGGAAAAAATGGGTAGCAGGAGGAGGGAGGTGGAGGTCTTTCTTTTGGTCCTATTAATGAGCCGTTAGATTTACAGAACCCATAATCCATTTAGCTTTTTTTGTTAAAAAAAGACCCCATGATCAAAGACCCCTGCCATCTTCCCGAAAAATGGAATGGGGGCATATTTTTGGGTGGGCAGGGGTCTAAAGAGGGATATTCAAAAGGAGTTTCATCATTCACATTGGTTAAAAACAGCCACCTGATACCCCACAGTACCCCCACCCACCACCCCCACTGTACAGTAGATAGAGATGTCATTTGCCGAGATAGGAGAATAACACACGGCTGGGTTCCCAGTGGATGAACGGAGAGAGAAAATGGAAAGTTGAGAGCTCATCGCTGACACCAGCCCTCCAAAAATGACAACAAAGGTCCAGCATCAGAGTCATGCACTGGGAACCCAGCTCTGTCTGCCGTCGAGAAACATCCCCTGTTCTTTTTACTCATTAAAACAGGACCACTGTTTAACAGAGCCCACATGCTCTCTGACTGATAAACTGACATCTCAGGTAGTTCTGACACTGGGCAACACCTGTACAGACCACAGAGTAAGGTGAAGAAAGTTTGGCTGTGTGAAGCGTCCTGTTCCTGAAACAAAGTGAGCAAAATACCCATTATTGTTCCTCTGTGAATTTTTTTTGATTACGTTTAACCCATTAAGACCTGAGGCCGATTCTACAAATGTCTTCTAAATCCTAACAGTTTTCTGAAACACTTGTGTTGCTATAATATCAGTGGTTCTCAAACTTTTTCATGTCAAGGACCCCCAAAATTATATGCATTTGGCCACGGACCCCCCCCCCCCCATCTCAAAATATTTAGTTCCAGGGACCCCCAGAAGCAAAGATTTCAAAAATGTTCGCTTAAAAATATATATATATTAAAAAAAATGCAAATATTTTCATGATTTAAAAAAAATAGCAGATCTACAAGCTCATAGCACGGCACTCTGTGCCGTGCTATGAGCTTGTAGATGTGCTATTTTTGAATAGCCAAATAATGGTATAAAATAATGGTTAAAAAGGTTAAAATCTAAAATGACAGATGCTTTCCCGGTATTAAGGGGTTAAGCCATTAACACCATTGACCATTCTAACTTCAAGACGCAAACACTACAGTACCATCTACAACCAGCTGACCACTTAAGCCCTATGTACTCTGTTGTACGACAAATAACGAAAATTGCCGATCTACAAGCTAAAAATGTGCCGCAAGGCAACACATTGCAAGCTTGTAGATCGGCTAAACTTGAGAAGTTTGCCCAAAATAGGGACACGAGGGTTACGTGAACAGAGCTGCTACTCGACAGGACAGATCTGGTTCAGGACTGACAGGATGCAGTGGACGATGAGGTCTTAAGCCTGATTTATACTTAGTTGCACCGAAAATAGCCGATCTACAGGCACACAACAGTGTTATTTTCTGTGTGTGACACAATGCACAACTGTGTCAGGTGTTAAGATGACTACGCAGAACCAGGTGGCTTATCATTCCATTACCACCTCAAAAGCCAAAGAACAAATCCCGCTTATTAAACATTCCATTCGATAATTTTCTATGAGCTCATCCACTGGATTTCTGTTTAATTGTTACCAGTATATTTTACTTTTTGGAGAGATTCTCTGTAGACCTTTTCAAATAACTCTGCCATGTAAAATGGAATGCTGTGTACTGAGTGGAATACGGATAATAGGATTGGACCCGTTTATTGTTTGAAGACAGACTGAGCAAACTTTGTTCTGGAATTTAAAGAGCTCTCCGGTGCTCTGACATGAAAACACATTCCCGCTTTTCTTCAGTGAAGTCGTCTATAACATGCCGTTGTCTATTTCCTTTGACTAAAAGAAAAAAAAAAGTGCAAAATAAGCACTTGAGTGTTAAACATAAACGTAAGGGAAAGTCAAACGGGGGTTAAAGGCAAATGGGTCTGAGTCAGCATTCCGTTGACAATGAGGAGGTGGGCAGTGATCCTCACACACTAGCAGTCGCATTGAGTCAACTGTCACCTCTTCATCACCCGCTCCTCTAAGCAACTCTCACCACCTCTCTCTGACCCCAATGCCAAGAGTTCAGCTGCAGCTCAGCTGCAGAGAGAGGCTCTGTCTAAATAACAACAACTCTATTCTACTCCCACTTAGCCACTCTCACTCTCTGGCACAGCCACCCAGGGACCAACATCAGCTGCTTTTTAACAAGTCAGCGAATAATGAAGACAAAAAAAAGGCAAGACAAAATCCCCCGGGCCCCCCCACACACACACACACACGCACGCCAAACAAATTAATACATTATCTATGAAAAGAGAGAAAGCTTTCCTGCATGAGGCTTGGTCAGCGTACCTGGCAGACTTCATAGAGTAGTTTGTATTGCTCCTCAGGCTTCTGCAGTGTACAGAGCTTACATCCCATGATGGACGAGGTCACACCATGTAGGCTTCACCCTCCAGCCACACAGGCAGGACGACAGGAGATCCCCCTCTACTTCTTTCTCTTCTTCACTTCTTTCTCTTCTCTCTCTCTCTCTGAACTGACCTTGCATGGAGCTCACTTTTCTTTGACTTCTTCAGTTGTTGTTTTCTCTCTAACTCTCTCTCTCTGTCTATCTGTCTCTCTTTCTCTCACCGACTGGTCAAAGAAATGACTTCAGCAGTCAGGATTTACATCCAGACTCCCACTGCTGTGTGTTGCGCCTGTGTGTCTGAATGGGAGCGCACACACACACGCTCTCTCTCTCTCTCGCTCTCTCTCTGCTCTCAGTTACTCTGACATGCTCCCCCCTTCAACCAACACACTCCCTCACTCTGCACGACTCTCCTGCTCTCTGCTTGAGCCAACAGAGGGGCCAGTGCCAAAGCACAGTTACATACACCCCCTCATGTTTATTAAGCAGTCGCTCATTGAATATTCATGAGGTGGGTGGGGGGGGGGGTTCGTGAATGGTGGTTTTAAAAAAAGAGTCTGAATGGTGTGATTGTGAAGGAGAAGTCTTAATTAATAAGCATCCTTATGTCTGTAGTTTGGATACAAAGTGAGTGACATGAGGGCCCTTTCTCAGTCGTGACAAACGAATATGTCTTTCTCTCAAGGGGCCGGTGAAGCTTGTCAGTTGCAACGGTCCCTGCTATTTAATTTGAATCACTGAGCAGCGAGACAATGGGTCTGGTCCCATGTGTATTTGGTGCTACAAAAAGGCATTCATCTGACAGCAGATTAAGCACATGCTTGTTTTTGTTTGTGATGTACATAATGTCTAAAGCTATGCTCTATAGTTTTCTTACAAAAAAAGGCCAGTTTTCACACCCCATTTGAGTCAGGGCTTTGTTATTGTTACATTGACCTCTGGCATAACCCATTAAGACCATTATTTTATGCTTTGGCTATTCAAAAATAGCAGATATACAAGCTGATAGCGCGGCACCAAGCTTGTATATCGGCGATTTATTTTTTTAAATCATGAAAATGTTTGCAAATCATTTAATAAATATAATTTAAACATGTTTAACTCAAATCTTTGCTTCTGGGGATTCTACAAATGTCTTCTAAATCCTAACAGTTTTTTGAAAACTGTGGTGGTTCTCAAACCTTTTCATGTCAAGGGCCCCCAAAATGATATGTATTTGGCCGCGGACCCCCATCTCAAAATATGTTGTTCCAGGGACCCCCCAGAAGCAAAGATTTTAGTAAAAAATGTTCGCTTAAAAATATATATTCAAAGATTTGCACAAATTGTCCACGATTTTTCAAAAATAGCAGATCTACAAGCTCATAGCAATCTGCTATTTTTTGAATAGCCAAAGAATAAAATAATGGTTAAAGTGGTTACACATAATGCGTTCCCGGTTTTAAAGGGTTAATATATTGATCTAACAAAGAGACACTGGGGATTCTTTCACCATGTATCACTTCAAAATATTAATTCGGCCCACAGCCAAATATACCCGAATTAACAGGCAGAATGTTTACATTGCTCTTATTCAGTACGAGGACACACTTTGTTTAACTGATGCTCAGTGACATGTTACACTCTAGGTCAGGGGTCTTCAACGTTTTCAGGCCAAGGACCCCTTGGCTGAGAGCGAGATAAAGCAGGGACCCCCATTATATATTGTATAGAATCTAAATGTTTTCATAGATTTCATAGGCAGCTTCATAGACTTGTTTCACAGCACTATCATGTTGGATTCATGTTAATGTGTATTTCCAGACATTTAACCATGCACATAAACAACACTTAGTATACCTGACCTTTCACATTGTACTTAGCCTGCTCTTTTTCCCCCCTATACTAGACCACTTTGCCGAAAATAGCAGATCTACAAGCGCACAACGCCTCGCAGCGTGAGGCGTTGTGCGCTTGTAGATCTGCTATTTTTGGCTAAAGTTCTCCTCAGAATAGGGATGCTTGGTTGAAGTGGTTAATGTAAAAATCACACAAAGATTTGGCGGACCCCCTGTAGTAGCTCTGAGGACCCCCTAGGGGTCCCGGACCCCCTGTTGAAGACCTCTGCTCTAGGTCATGCGTTGCATCCTTGAATGCCCTTTTTAAAAGGGTACAGCTCCATGTTGCAGACCTGGCATGCCATCAGTCCTGCAAGCCTCTGTGTGACACAGCCAACCAGACCAGACCTAAATGCCAATTACATCCACAAAGAAGGGCACTAGCTTACGTTGCTTATTACGACTTTATGGCACTGTGTTTTCCTTAAAGGGGTAGTTCACCCAAAAAAACGACTTAAGTTATTTCCTATCAATTACACCCCCCCCCCATAAAGCCTTGAATTAAAGAAGATTATTTTTTGTTTTTAGTCGCATTCCAGAGCCAATCATTTGATGACCGGCGGAGGAGACTCAATTGAGTCTCCTACCGATGACCCGATCATCAAATGATTGGCTCAGGAATGCGTTGCACTAGTTTAGCTCCTCTTTCACAAGTGATGCAGTCATAACTGGTCCAGAGTTCCCTGAGAATAGCTGTACTTTATAATATAATAGTACTTCACACATTTTTGGAAATAGCTGTCTAAAAGTAATAAAGAAAGATGACTATATGTTACCTAATGCATGTTTATAGTGTTCAAATTCCAATTTTGTCTTTTTTTTTTTTCATCAAGTCCAATTTCAATTGTTTATCCTTTATCCTGTATGAGTTCTCTCTCACGATTGGATGAAATTAGTATCCTGACCTGCAAATGTTTACTAAAGAGCAGGAGAGACCCGTTACTGAACAAACATTCTAGTCTATCAACGATTACTACAATCAGAATACTTAATTTAACCAAACACATCACTTACCCCTTTTAAATGTTTAAAATGTAAAACATTTTCATCAAGAACTTATTTGACTCCTAAAAATTCTGGTTTCAGAGTCAGACCCACTGTCTCCCTTCAGTATTTTCACTCCTCTTCCAGTCCTTTAGATAGTGTAGTTCATCATCTATTCTAAGCTATATCTGCTCTGCTCCTCTCTTTCTTTCCTTGGTGCTAATCCTGCATACCTGGACAGGCGTCCGGGGAGAACCGACTTGTGCTGATAAAGATGAACACAATGAGATCCAAGGGCTTCTTTCACGGTGATGTTTTTCACTGATCCGTATCAATCAACATTCCCAGAGATCTAGTCCCTACCCAGGACACAAACTGCAGGACTCCAATAAGCTTCTTCTTCCCCCAGTTCTGCTTTCTATTGTCTTAGAGACCAGTGGTTCTTAAAGTGGGGTCCGGAGACGCCCAGGGGGTCCTCGAGGGGATTCCAGGGGGTCCCCAGCACAAAATACTTTCAGATGGGAGTCCGTGGCTAAAATGCCGCTGCATAAATGCAGGGAAATCACTGTCCGTCTGTGCGTACGTGTCTGTAGTTCACGTATCTCGAGAGGCGGGTACAACGGGTACTCTGACACCCCGGGTATTGCATAACCGGGTGGGGCGTACATTTCCAACTGCCATTGTTCCCGACTTGCGTTGTTCCCAAAGTAGAACCACCGTTATTAGACAGCTTATTAACCCCAACGCTCACCTCATAGGGGATGATTGTCTTTTTTTTCCCTACACACAAAGCCTTGTTGGCTCATTTGAAATAAGAAATGTTAACTTAAGATCCTAAAGCATGTACGCCAAGATCCAGTGCTGAGAAAACGCTGCCTCCAGGCAGCCTATGAGGTAAAGCCGTGTGAAGTTTACAACTACTCGCAATTACTGTCGTCGGGGCATTCTTTCCTGGCTGCTAAGGTGGGATCTTTCTTGACGAGCGGCATGAAAACCAATGCTATGCTCCCATTAGCTCTACTGCTGTGCCTGGCGGCTGGGATCAGCGGAGGGATTTAACCCATTAAGACCTGAGGCCATTCTTAAAAAGAATCTAAATCCTAACAGTTTTTTGAAAAAAATGTAAAAAAAATTTTTTCAAGATTTTTCAAAAATAGCAGATATACAAGCTCGTAGCGCGGCACTCGGTGCCGCGCTATGAGCTTGTATATCTGCTATTTTTGAATAGCCAAAGAAATCTAAAGTGACACAGATGCGTTCCAGGTATTAATGGGTTAATCGGCGCTCTTGCTCGGCTAATCTCTCTTTCACACACTGAGATTACCCATTCATGGAGACGAGACAAGAGCTAGCTCTATGGTGCGAACGACTGCAGTAGGAGTTTGTTGTTGATGCAGAAAGCATCTGTTCATGAACGATCATCAACAGTCAAAATGAGCAAATGTGGGGAAATCAATCCTGACGGCCGATCTCCTTTGAATCTGTGGGTTTTCCAGCGTCTGCCTGCCTGCCAGGACGTTCATTGATTTCATTCCTTTGTTGCTAATTCATTGCTGCATTAACCTAGTGACAAGACATCTCTTTCCTCGTCCCGACAGTGGATGTGCCAGCAGATTATCACACACACACACACACACACACACACACACACACACACACACACACACACACACACACACACACACACACACACAGTGGTGTAAAGTAACTAGGTACATGTACTCAAGTACTGTCTTTAAGTACAATTTTGAGGTATTTTTTACTTTACTGGCGTATTTCCAGTTTTCAGTACTTTTACCTCAACTCCACTACATCTCAGAGGCAAATATTGTACTTTTACTCCACTGCAATTATTTGAAAACTTGAGTTACTAGTTACTTTGCAGATATACATTATAAAACATACATTAACCACTTTAGCCCTTTTCTATACCTAGGCTATTTGAAAATAGCAGATCTACAAGCTCACAACGCGCCGCATTGCCACGCGTTGTGAGCTTGTAGATCTGCTATTTTCAAACATTTTAGTACTTTTACTTTTGGTACTTTAAGTACATTTTGATACCAATACTTTTGTACTTTTATTCAAGTGCATTTTTAATTCCAGACTTTTACTTGTAACAGAGTACTTCTACACACACACGCACGCGCACACACACACACACACACACAGTCACACACACACACATACACACACACACACACACACACACACACACACACACACACACAGTCACAGTAATGGTCCAGACACTGACGGAGGTTCCGGGTCTCAGTGGGTTCACGTTAGACCAAAAAAGGTAATAATACTTTTTGTCAGGGGGTTGAGACAAACTGGTGACAGGAAGATGACGGGTTACCACATCCCTTCTAATTGGCAACGTGATCCCCTGATATATGCGGGGGTCTTATGCATTTGATCCATGCTTGGCTGGATCATTCATATTCATAGAGGCTTGCATGGTGGTTGTACCGGTGTCCCCGTGTCCCATAGGGCCCAGTTTAACCGTTGTAGTTTCAAAAGAGGGATCAGGTGGCCCACACACATTGGCTCGCTTGTATAACCCTCCAAACACACACCCTTTGTGTCTCCTCTCCTCCCTGTCAATCGCTTTGAGTCGCTCACAAAAGTCACTAACAAAATCTCTGTTAATGTGACCTCATTCCATCAATTATTGCTACAACAGCCTGCATTGATTGAATGTAGGGCTGGGTAATGTATGACTGGGATTCTGGATAGTTTGATATTGTGATGATATGGCATTAGTGTCGTCTTTTCCTGGTTTTCATCACTTCAATATTTTCAAAGAGATTTTTGAAAACAGCGAAAACTACAAGATCACAGCGTGTCGCATTGTGACACGTTTTGACTGATGTTTTGATTGACAAAGATGCATATTCATGAACAGGAGCTTGTAGATTTGCTATTTTTGCACATTTTGAATAATTATTTTCTTTTTTACAAAAATCAATCATCACAAATATGATATCATGGTCACAATATATGATTTTGTCGACAAGCCCTAATTTAACCCATTAAGACCTGAAGCCGATTCTACAAATGTCTTCTAAATCCCAACAGTTTTCTGAAAAAACGTATGTTTCTATATCAGTGGTGCTCAAACTTTATCATGTCAAGGACCCCTAAAATTATATGTATTTGGCCGCGGATCCCCATCTCAAAATATTGTGTTCCACGGACCCCCAGAAGCAAAGATTTGAGTTAAAAAAATTCGCTTTAGAACAATATATATTCAAAGATTTGCACACATTTTTACGATTTTTCAAAAATAGCAGATCTACAAGCTCATAGCACAGCACTCGCGCTATGAGCTTGTAGATCTCCTATTTTTTAATAGCCAAAGTGTAAAATAATGCTTTTTAGCTCAAAAGAAAAAGTGACACGGATGCGTTCCAGGTCTTAATGGGTTAATCCAGTTTGCCTGTGGCTCATTCCGTCATTGGTTGGCTTAACATTTACAGGAATTTGCCTGAGTGGACCTCTGAGGGTTAACAGTGTACGTGGCCCTCAGCGAGGGCTAGTGAGTGGTCACAGTGTTATTGCGGGGCCACGAGACAACGTTGCCCTATATTTCACTACGGGGTTGTCATCTCACCAAGGTATAGGTTAATGTGCGACGTGACCTAGACATTTTAGTGCGCCGTGGCAAAATGCCAAGCTATCCATCGCTCCATCTGCTCCCACTCGGCTGTTGAACAGCGGTGGGGAAGTGGTCCAGCCTGAGTGAGACTTCAGCTATCGGAGAGGAATAGGGAAATAGTGATGTTGAGCCTCGAGTCTGCTTTAAGGCGATGACGTGGTGACATCTGATGAAACATGAGCATGATGGCTGAGGGTGATAACACGAGAGAACGCGTGGCGTTCAGGTGTTCACAAACCACTCACACACCGCACAGTCCAGACAGAGACACTTGAGGAAGGAAGGGCGGGGGAGGGGAGGAGGGGAATGGGAAATTAGGAAGGGGGGCAGAGGGCAAACCAAACATTAGACCACATTAACCGCTTTCAACCCTGCGTCCCTTTATTATGAGTGAAAACTTTCAAAGAATTTTCAAAACTAGTACAAAATAGCAGAGCTACAAGCTCGCAACGTGTCGCGATGTTGTGAGCATTGTGAGAAAAATGTGCCTTGCCACAAAATGTGTGTGTTCTTCGTGAGAAACTTTCAGAACATTCAAAAATAGCAGATCTACAAGAACGCATCCCGAAGAGACGTGTTGTGAGCTTATAGGTCAGCTATTTTTTTTCAAATTCTGAAATAGGGCTGAAGTGGTTAATATCTAACACTTGGATTCTGCTTGGATTCAGTGTCATGTTTCACCATCAGGAAAAGAATACATTGATCACTTGTGGCAAACTCAATCTTTGGGCTTTGGGGGGGGGGGGGGAGCTCAGTTTGCCCAATCACAGGAAAGACAGATGAAAAGTAGAATGACCTTTTTCACCCACAGACTTAATCTAACAGGCTTAAAAAGATGTGTGATGAATCTGTGACACAGATGACCACAAAACATGTGCTTTGCTCCTCAATGAATTAAATCAACACACAGAACTACTTTAAAAACTAGACTAGACCCCAAAAACTGACAAAAAGACAAAACCGCAACGTTTTGGACAATTCCCCCAGAGTTCTGCTAGTGGTAAGAAGCAGAACTCCCCCCCTACTAGCCAGGTCCATGATAAGCGGGATTAGCATAGTCTCCCTCACTTGACTTTGGCCTTTCGCTGTAGGATCCCCTGACTTGCTTTGGCCTACACACTCCTCCCCTGGAGTTGACTTGGGTTTGAGCTCTACCTATCAGCCCTTTAATCTGTACAGAGGATATGAGAAGAGAAGGGAGTTGATTCAAGACAGCGCTCTCCTAATGGAGAGAGCAGGTGAGATGCCCTGTGTCACATCACACTTCACATCTTCAGACGGAAAAGTCACAGAGGCTGCATGGGGAAACGGTGAGGACAAACGCAAGGAATGTTAAAGAGAGAGAGCGAGAGGGAGAGAGAGAGAGAGAGCATGATCAGGATGGTGGTGGTGCTGCTGCTGCTGCTGCTGCTGTAGGGGGTGGTTTGGAGGTGTTGGTAAAAGCAGAAACAAAGAATAGGGAGAAGTTTAATGAGTCTCCAGTTCCCCTCAACTGTACCGCTGGGGTTTGAGTGCACATGAGGATGTGTGTGCTGCGCGCGTGTGTGTTCTACTTCTGGAACACTAGGCTGTGCATAATTCATTAGACAGCTGTCAGCTTTGTACTCCTGTTTACTTGGCTTGCCAGATCCTGAGCCCACAGGGGAGCCCAGCCAGAGGGAGTGACAGTCACCACAACAGTTTAATTGGAGGCTAGAAGAACAACTAATAATGCCATCACTGTCATTGGAATGCAACGGCTCAAAAAGTGTGGAGGAGAGATATGTTTAATGAAAGTGGTGAGTTTAAATGCTATGATGATGCAGCATCGCTGCACACGAGCTCAAAACAACTGGAGGCCATGGATGGGGAGAAGAAACACTAACGGAGACATCAGGCATAGTTGTGATATAAATGTGTGTTTTTAGTTCTCCGTTGCCACCCAGTCAAACACACAGTCAAATAAAAGAATAAAATAATAATAATGATTATATATAAATCATTCTTGAATTGTATATATATATTAGTCCATACCCGGGGCTGTGCGCACTCAAAGTATTTGCAGACTTTGAGTTATGTATGCTCCAACAGTTACCCCACACACGCACACACACACACACACACACGTTGTGATTCACAGAGAGACGTTTTTCGTGAGGCAGGCCGCCGCGGACCCCCAGCGAATGCTTCGCTGACAGACCCGACGCTCTGCTCCGTTGTATCAATGTGTAAACAACGCGCTAACGCTGTTAGCACCAAGAGCTGACAGCCCGTAGCTCTAGTCTACCCGGGGGACTGGCCACTGGTTGGGACCCGTGACAGAGTACATCCGGGGCTGTAACCATGACGACGACAGATCCCATAGGCCGAACTTGGCAATCTCCGGTGATTACACAAAAACGCAAATAAACAGGGATAGTTCTTGGGAACGTGAAAAACAGCGATTTCATTTTGTGCATATGCTAATGGTCAATGGTGTGTGTGTGTGTGTGTGTGTGTGTGTGTGTGTGTGTGTGTGTGTGTGTGTGTGTGTGTGTGTGTGTGTGTGTGTGCGTGCGTGTGCGTGTGCGTGTGCGTGTGCGCGTGTGCGTGCGCGCGTGACTGCCTGTGTCACACAAAATGTGTCCCTGGCATAACTTGGACAGCGTCCCACCGTTTGGTCTCAAACTTGGCGCGTGTGTTTCATTATAACCCCAAGGTGTGCAGAGTCAAATGGCAATTCGGTGTGTGTGTTATATAATAAGCCGACTTTCATCTTTTACTATTCTCTCTCCTTAAACATAGTACATTTCTGATCGTGTGCTACTTCATGAACAATACAGCTTTCTCAGCTCTGCAATTTGAGAACACTACTTTTTCTAAATCATATATAGACCCTATAGTGTCTTTCCATCTCATTGCTGTAGGACCAATTATGTTTTCCTTCACAATGGGCTTTTGAACCTTTGACATTTTCTTCAAGGATTTTGAATAGTCTAATGATTAGAGTCACCACAGGTGTCCATTAGACTCTAATCAACGCACGCGGTGTCTTGCCTCCACTGCTCGCAAAGTGCTTCCAGACATTGTATTGAGTGTGAGTGTGAGTGTGAGTGTGAGTGTGTGTGTGTGTGTGTGTGTGTGTGTGTGTGTGTGAGTGAGTGTGTGAGTGAGAGAGAGAGAGAGAGAGAGAGCGAGAGAGAAGGTTTGTTTGGACTCTTGTAGACAGACAGTGAAACGTTTTAGTGAAAAGAACGATTATTCCCATTCCCTTCACTACTGTCCCAGTTTGTGTTCACTCTGGGTTCAGCTCAACACAACCTTCTCCAGGGGAAAGAGGACCATCAGCATCAAAGTTTTTTATTGTGGGAGATGAGGAAGGAATAACTGGCTCTTTATAAGGACCTGCTCTGACCTTAGTCATTCATTCATAATAAAAATGTTTTATAAGTAAATAACATTCTGCATTCGTAATAAATCGACTTCTGCTTTTCAGAAATAAAACTTCATCTATACAATTATATCTATACAATATAGATGATATACTGTAGATTACACTCAAAGGTGATGGGGACAGTTGGGCAGTGTCGGGGGGTACGGCGGGAATTTCACGTAGGAAGGGGCCAGCCAACTTGGCCAAAAGCTTTTTTTCTAGTCTGTCTGACCAATCAGTATCGGTCCATTTGGTATTTCCTCAGCCCCGCTCAGCCTGCTTGGAACTTGGCCGCGACGACCACGGAAAAAAATACCTCCAAGTACCTTAGTACCTGCTACCAGGTATTAATTTGGGTACAGACATGGCGTGCCGAGTCGGGACTATGCCGTGGAAAGACGCCATAAGTGACTCCAGTCCCTGCAAACCAGCGCCACCTTCAACACCACAGACCTCTGGATCAACCAGTATTTAGTGACATAAAAGCGCCAGTAAAATTGCCACCTAACCTTTAGCACTATAAAAACCTAGACGACGACGGCATGATGGCGAGGTATAATAAAATACTATTTACAGCTAATTATCCAAATGCCACGACATTCCCTCTGAAGGTAACTCATGGCTCTTGTCAACACAGTTATTAGGATGGATATTGAAAGGAGTACACGCACACGCGCACACACACACGCACACACACACACACACACACACACACACACACACACACACACACACACACACACACACACACACACACACACACACAAAATAGGTCCTGGTGCTATAGCTCCATGATGAGCACCCCCACATCGGAGTGGCAGTAGCTCAGGAGGTAGAACGGCCACTTCAATTCCAGTTCAATCCCTGGCTCTCCCTGAGTTAGTGTTGAAGTGTCCTTGAGCAAGACACTGAACCCCTAACTGCTCACCGATCAGCAGGTTGATACCTTGCATGGTTTCCTCTGCCGTCTGCATGTGAACGGGGAGAAGTAACGCACATTGTAAAGCACTTTGGGTAAAAGGCGCTAAATAAAAGCACCACTTAAAGGAGAATACCGGACAAATTAAGTGTTGCCTTTGATGTCTCGTTACTCACCGTCCGACGTGAAAAGTAGCGTTCTTTTTTTCCATAGATTCCCGTGTCGTCATTTTTTAAACCCCCTCCGTTGTCAGAATGGGAGCGCGTGGGTCAGGGAGATTCGTCTATTATAACCGAGGCGAAGTTGTTTTTCTCTCTTCTGCTAGTCATTGTGGAGTCTCATGATAGTCAAACGTGCGTTGAAATGTCCTGCGAGGCCACCGTTAATGGCGAACGAGTTAACACTGGTTGCTTGTTTCCAGAATCTGGCAACACGAGTTGCCAGGTTCTGGAAAGAAACAAGCATCCAGTGTTAAAGCATCCACGGAAAAAAAGAACGCTACTTTTCACGTCGGACGGTGAGTAACGAGACATCAAAGGCAACACTTAATTTGTCCGGTATTCTCCTTTAACCATTTCCATGGTCTCTGCCAGCTGGGAATGGACACAGGTTGTTCTTGTGTCACAAGCTAATTCCCACAGAGCCATCATTGCTCCTGTGGTACCTGGCACACATGGGCAGCCAAAGTCACCGACAACGTCCACAGCACATGGGTGAGGAGTGAGAAAGAATGGGTGCACTCACTGCACACGGTATTAACACAGCACACGGAACCACAGGACCGTGGCAGGTGAAATGGTTTCACGCCGAGACAAAGCAGACCGAAAATAGCACTGAGACAATGACATAAGATGAAGAAGTGGAAGTTACGGGACACTTGCAATTTCTGCGCTCCCCAAGGGAAGTCCATCTATATGCCTGCCTCTTTCTGCACCTGTCTGAGCATCTATATGAAAGGTGAATTATGACCGAAAGCGGTTCAGCCCTCCTATCTCATTACCACGCTCCACCAAATTAAAAAGTTCCAAGTAAGTGCTTAGGCCATCTACCAAAGGCAAAGTGAGTGACATTTAGGGTGACATCACTCAAGCGTCTCAATATCCCAGACGGACGTGCCAGACTAACAACGCAGAGACAGCTGTGATGAATGACCGTGCCTGACCTGGCCGCTAGCAGAAATTACATTATTCCAAACATTCCAGACTATATACTGTAGCTCCTTTACAAGAAATTGACGGAATTGTTAGTGAGGCCAACATGATGTCTTGGTCAGTCAGTAAATCTCTTTATTAATGACCCTGGACCTATTAGTCAGGCAAGGCACTGACCTGGCCAGCCTCTCACTCCCAGCCTCCCTGTTGTTTGGCCACAGCCACTGAACTGTTTCAAAGCAAACCGTCCACCTCCTCGTCAGGCCCCGCTGGCTGCCAGATAAAACTTTGAAAACGTCACAATGAGTGATAGTCACCGCCGCCTTATGTGCACATGAATACACACCACTGCAGAACAGAGATGCACGAGCAAGATGTAAACGCTTTGGGCTATTTTATGGTCCATTACCTACACAAATGATGGAAAGCAAACTAGACAGACTGTTAATGCTTGAAAGAGAGAGCATAGCCAAAAGAAAACAATGTCCAATACATAGAAAAAAAGGAAAGGATTAAATTGTTATGAAATACACTTGCGTCTGCTATAAAGTAATCAGTTAGTCATGTTTAAATCTATGGAGGCTGTTATTAGTGTGTATTTAGATATACTTGGTTTTTGTATTATTTGTATTACTCTATGTTTCTGAGGTGGAGAACTGGAGGTGTGATTGCCAATGGACTGACAGCTGCCTGTGGCAATTGATTTGTCAGACTGATTCCTGGAGACTGCCAGCTGAGCTACCCATGGGGAATTGGTTCCCTCCATGGATTGGCTGAGGGAACACTCACCTATGCTATAAAGCTCACTCATGAACTGACTATCAGAAGAGGACTGTCAGCTTCGGCAGCAGAAACTCGATCCCTCTGTCCTCTCACACAAACCAAACCTTTTGATTAATTTGTGCCTTTAGTATACTTCTGTTTAGATCTGTTGTTTAGGTTCCTTTGTGTATTTAATGTAACATTTTGGTAAACTTTTACTTTTGGTTGTAATAAATATCATGTTCAGTTTTAAAGCCTGTGTCCTTTTAGTTATTATGTTACGGCCTTTATACCCCTAGACTAAGGGTCGTAACAGAGGCAAACAAGTGTCGGTGTAGGGCTGCATGATGATTATACTGTAAACACTATTATTGATAGTGATGATCATTGGTGGAAAATATAAATTTTTAATTGTATCGATATCTTTGTTGCGTGTTTATCAGTGCCACACCTTTGGTCACAATGGTATGTAACGGCCTCTGTGATTCTATTGTGCCTCTGTGAGGCTGATGGATTGGGAGATGAATTGTACTACAAACGTTGGATGTCGCTTCGTATCTTCATGTCGCTGGCTTAAATCCATTGAATATGAATGGTAGCCTGTAGATTTGTAGCTACCAGTGTGAAAGCAGCATAAACATCGATCACCGGAACTTTTCCACTAATTGTTCTTAATTAATAATGACATGATTTTAAGGCAAATTAACAGAAAGTGATCAGATTGCAACAGAGTTTGAGCAATTAAAGTGATTGTTGTTCTGAACTGAATTCAACACTCCAGCTCCTCTCTTGTCCCCTATCTTCCGTTCCCTTTTGTCTTCTGCATCCAGCAAAACCAAAATGTCATTTTAGGTGTAATACTGTCATAGATTTCTGGCAGACGTCACTAAATTTGATTTTTCTTTTTCACTTACAGGGTTTAAAGCAGCCATTAAAACAGTTTTTCAATGTGCCCTACAAGCTTCCTAATGCTATGCACTGCATATGCTTTCAATTAATAAACATAAAAATGTGCAAATGATTAGCGGTACGAGCTGTTAACAGGTGGAGGCTGTCATTTTCCTGTTTATTTTCCAAACATGTGCCATTTTACAACGCAACTGATTTTCTAGTGGTTCTAATGGAAGATAATTCAGTCTTTTGGCATGTATGCCTTTCAAAATGATTAGCTATTAAAAGCTAAAATGGAGACAGACAAGCCGAGAGGGAAAACACAAACTGAATATGAGGCCATTTCATTTCGGTGCCATCAAAGGGGCTCTCTCCGTGTTTCACCACAAATTGGAAAATGACCTTGGAGTATAGTTTTCTCCTTTGATGCCTGTGCCTCGTTCACCAGAATGTAATTTCTTGAGCTCAACAACACACCCTCAAGAAGGAGCACAATTGCCTGAAAATAATAACTGCTAATTCATCCTCCCTCAGCCTTTTACTGCCTTCCAAATGGAAGGGAGAAAAATGCTTTTAAAAGGAGTCCCAAGCCTACAATTTCCATCCAATTCCATTATGATATGCTCTGCCAGTGCCTGGCAATGTTGTCATTACTGAACACAATACTGCCAATGCTAAGAGGACATGGTCCATGGAGACTGGAGGGTGTAAGGATGGTCAGACCCATCTTCTGTTCGGAAGACGAGTGCAGAGACAGATAGGGGAGGGGTGGGTGATGGGGGTGGTTGGAGACGGACAGTGGAACTAGAGGGGGGGGGGGGGGCAGGGGGGGGGGGCGCGCTGTAGTTTAATGAGCAGACAGTGATTTTGAAAGAGAGCAGGGGGATGCTTTGAACTTTGACCCCCAGATCCCTTGGTGCGTATGACAGGCCTTAGTTCAGACATAGGATTAAGGTAATCAAGGGAATAATGACAACAGGGCACACATTCATGAGCTGGGGCAGCAACCCCCCCATCCCCCACACCACCACGCCACCCCCCCGAAACCAACAAATTCTGCACATTATTCATTCTCCTGCGTGTGTGTCCGTGTGTGTGACTGTCAACTGTATGTGTTGTCTTATGACCATTCTGCGTGTGGTTTTGTTCCCCATGACAGAAATGGGCCATTCCAGACAGATACAGGCATGTCAAACAACACCCCAAGAATTACACCCCAGGGTAAACTAAACTCCCCCCCACAGGTGATATGTCTACCCTTTGCCCCACTTTGTACTACAACATGTAGTACAAACGTTGCTCTTGTGGGTGGAAAACACTTTGATTGGCACGAATTCAAACTTATGGTAATGAAAGAGTTCCGAGTTTTCAGATACAGAGAATACGCCATCTTAGCCTGAAGCCTGAAGTTATCTATAGATACTATAATATATTGTAACCCATGATCAAAGGGACTGATGGATCGAGACAGATCTCAACACCTCAACTAAGCAGTAGTAGGCACAAACCAGCATTCTAAGCTGCTGGCTGTCCAAGTTCAAAGAATGAATGCAAACTTTATTGGGTTTCATGAGAAGGACCTTTACTCAAAGTGACAACTTTTACTCTTTTGTTACAGGCAGTGGGCAAGGAGGCGTACGAGCTTTTGCCAATCCCAGCAGAACTCTCCGCAAGGCCCATAGTCTAGGAGGCACTTTAAAGAGGCTACGTTCTGCCTGCAGCCAGACTAGTGGAACATGACTTTTCACAGCCTGGGACAATCCCTTAAAAAAACTAGAAAAAAAGAGGAAAAAAAGACACCTACAGTACTTGAGGCCATGTATTTGGATGCCATGCATGCACAGAGATCAACTTTCATCCTTTGGAGCGCTGTGTCTGATGCCGTCATATCATAGCCAGTGCTTGTCCCTCCATTTGCTGCCACTCCTTACTTATCATAATGTTTTCAGTTACTTTGGGTACACGGAGCCTACTTGTGCAGTTATTCAATAAGGACACAGGTCAAGGGGGTGGGGCCACCTCATATTGTCTACCGGGACAGCTGATTGACAGCGGTGAGTCTGTGGCTGCTCTCCGGGACCCCGGGGGTTGCAGGGGGGTTACTTTGTACCTGTCAGTCAAGCTGCGATATGGAGGGACCTGCTGCTGTGATCTGGCAGGGTGTCTCTAGAACCGGGGCGAGGTGAGGTGAGAGGTCCCAAGGCAACGGGGTCAGTCCCCAACAGCAGGTGACTCCAACCCAACCCTGTGCCTTAAAAAGACATAGCACAATAATGACAAGAGCTGAGCAGCTGGCTGGCTGGTACACACAACGGGACAATTTATGCTAAATGATGATATGCACTGTGGATTCTAAAAAGACCTCCGCTGTGGCCTGCACGCGCACACAGGCTGCCTCAAGAACTCCCAAGAACAAACTGGGTCTTATCTAGAAGATTTTTTCAAAGCTTTGAGAATAGCAGACCTTCAAGCTCACACACAACGTACAATCGATGAAGTATAAAATAGGTCTGAAGTGGTTAAATAAATGTGTTAAAGGATCTACACCATGAATTTAAAAAAATTATTTAACATTTAATATCATATTGTTTATGTCCCTCAAACATTTTTTCAAAAGGTTTGAGCCTAGATCAAGCCTCAGATATACTCATTCCAACTAACTTCTCTCTGGCTTATAAAGCACTTTTACCTGCAATACCACATTGTCCTGATTTAGCACGTGGCACTATTGAGCCAGTTTGTATGCATGTTATCTCCTGGTTCTGTGTGGAAAAAGTTAAAAAAATAAAAAAATTTTTTTATATTTTTATGTTGGAACTGAAAAACGGGAGGGATTGTACCGCTAGTGACGTCACTTGCGGGGGCAAATCAGTTTGGCCTGTTTTGAGACCAATTTACATAAAACCCCAGATATGCTGTGAAAGCCTGAGTGCTCAAACTGGGGTATTTCTGGGGATAGAAGAGAGGTAGGGGAGACCAAAAACACACAAAAAATAAGAAAAAGTAAAAAAATCATGGTGTAGTCCCTTTAAATAACTGTGTTGATAGCTTCTATATTTTAGGAGCCAATGTGCAACTCTGCAACACCAGACCGCCCATCTTGACCTTCTGCTGAGGATGAAACTCTTGCACAAAAAAATTCACCCACTTCTTTACACCTGTAAACCTCTGATGTGACAATAAAAGCGAATCTGCTCATTTCTCTGGAGCTCTACTAGCTGTAGTATACAACCCTTGTAGACGTATTTATGATTCTGACGTTTTCAATCTACGAGAGTTGTAGGGTTCACGCCCCATGGAGACCTGGACTTTCTGCACTATGCCCCGCAAAGTACTCCAAACGTGTACAAATTGAAAATAAAGGTGCTTACCTCAAAGCCCCAAATGTTAAATACTTCTACGGGGTAGTAGTTTAATGTAATAATGCATATCTTTCAATAAAGAAGTGTTTTAATGCCGTCTGTGGCCGATTCTGTCGGAAGTTCCCAATGGGCGGTAGTGACGGGAAGTGAGGGGGCGCATCCGGTGAAACCCGGAATTACACTAAATGTAAACAGGAAGTAAACGAGGGTGAAAAAATGGCGTTCGGGCACAGACGGCATTAAAACACTTCTTTGTTGAAAGATATGGATTATTACATTAAACTACTACCCCGTAGAAGTAGTTAACATTTGGGGCTTTGAGGTAAGCACCTTTATTTTCAATTTGTACACGTTTGGAGTACTTTGCGGGGCATAGTGCAGAAAGTCCCTGTCTCCATGGGGCGTGAACCCTACAACTCTCGTAGATTGAAAACGTCAGAATCATAAATACGTCTACGAGGGTTGTATACTACAGCTAGAGCTCTACCATGTACTGTGTAGACTGGCTACGGTCTTATCTCTGACTCTCAGCTAGCACACACACTAGCATTCAGACTGCATTGTGCATCAGTGGACATCCCCAGCAAAGGCATACACACACAAAAAAAGCTCAATAACAGCTCAAACAGAGCTGGTTGTGCTGCCAACAGGACTGAACGGCTATGGATAGGAGGGTTAAGTGAGATCATACAGGTTGAGGGCCCTGATAAACATTAATGGAAGGGACATGGACTGGCATGAATGGTCAAGTCCAGGCCACACACACACAGACAGACCATAACCACCTCGTACAGTATAAGAAAGATACTGCATGTGATTTGGCAAGTTATGGGAACTGATCTCTGGGGAAACCATAAGCCAGGGCACCGCCTGAATGGAATCCTAGAGAATAAGAATGGTAAAACCCTGGTTTGAGTTGTCTTTGACCAGTAAGTCTACAAACCTTTCCTGTATTTGTAAAGTT
Organism: Gymnoscopelus braueri; assembly: GCF_963280865.1. Lineage (NCBI taxonomy): Eukaryota > Metazoa > Chordata > Actinopteri > Myctophiformes > Myctophidae > Gymnoscopelus > Gymnoscopelus braueri. Next base: position 19,013,365 of record NC_137612.1, read on the forward strand.
CACTCAAATAGTTAACTTCCCAGACTGCAGTGGTGGAAAGTAACTAAGTATGTTTACTTAAGTACGGTACTTAAGTATAATTTTGAGGTATTTGTACTTTGAGTATTCCCAATTTCCGATTTTACTCCAATACATTTCAGAGACAAATATTATACTTTTACTCCACTACAATTATTTGAAAACTTTAGTTACTTTGTAGATTGATTATTATTACAAAACATACATTAACAACTTCAACCCTATACATTTCGGCCATTTGAAAATAGCCGATCTACAAGCTCACAATGCGTCGCAATGCGACGCATTGTGAGCTTGTAGATCGGCTATTTATGGGACATTCTGCATAATGAGTACTTTTACTTTGGTACTTTAAGTACATTTTGATACCAATAATTTTGTACTTTTACTCAAGTACATTTTGAATTCTGGACTTTTACTTGTAACAGAGTATTTCTGCATTGCAGTATTGATACTTGTACTTAAGTAAGAAATGTGTGTACTTTTTCCACCACAGCCAGACTGTAGATAATGAAATGAGAAAACAAAACCCTAAAGTCCTAAAAACTTCAAACAGTTTGGTAAGTCTCTTTGTCCGAAGTCTTGACTGCAAAAAAAAAAAAACACTTATCTTTTAGATTCACTACCTGCCAAAAGCAAACCCTCCCCCCACCTGTCATGTCTCATTTATCCTGCCTTAGCCTCCTCCCGTCCGGGGGTCCCAGGTCCCAGTGGGGTGTCATTAGCCTTCGTAAGGTAATAATTCCCTCAGTCCTAATTGAGAGCCACAGGTTGACATGGCCTCTCATTACCCCCTCCGCTTTGATGCTGTTGTCTCCTTCATGCCTCACCAGACACCAGCTCCTAATGGCACCAACAGGTGAGCAGAGGAAAACCATTACCACGTCTCTCTCCCCAGAACTCAGCAGGACCGTGGCTCCAAGACTCAGAGTCATAAGGTCCGTCTTTATTGTGGGTGGTTATTAGGGCATTTATTATTGTGGCGGTGGCTCTGTAGGGGGCTTGCTGTCTATAAGAGGGTTTTTTGTGCGTCTGTTTTTTTTATTTTTTTTTATCTCTTTTCTCAATTTTTCACCCAGTGCCAATTGCCTATGTAATCCTGGGCGCTACTCTCCCTCTGCCAGCCTAGGGAGAACCCAGAGCTGAGCTCATGCCTCCTTCAATGCATGAGGAGCTAGCAAGCCGCTTCTTATCAAACAGACAGGGGGGAGTGTTCCCGGTTGGACGTAGCGTGTGGAAGGAACATGTTATTCCAACCAGTTGCATAATGTTTTATATTTTTATTAAAAGTTGATATTTTTTATAAACTAACTAAAATAATATTTTTGTTGTAAATGAATGGCCAACGTTGGCAAACAACAGTGTCGAGCAAAAGTAGCGAAAATAGACAATCGACAAGCTCACAACGTGTCGCATCGTGACACGTTGTGAGCTTGTAGATAGTACTGTAGATTATATTTTGGCTTATTTTGAATTTTTGCCAAAATATAGGCATATCAGTCGGATCTGTGGTGCTGGACAACCGGATCTATATATGCCTATGTATGGGCGTATCAGGTTTGTTTATGGTTATGTCTGAGTCATAGTGACGTGGCTGTGGGTCGGTCCTCCAGTCCCATTGGTCAATTTTAATATAGGATATTTTACCAATGACCAATATTAACAAGAGCTTGTAACTAATTAATAACTACATTGGATCCATTGGAAAACAGGTTCTTTTTTTTTCATTTCCTAAAAAGTAATGGGTTTTGGACAATACACTGTTTCCGCCCGACTGCGACAATATGGAGCTTTTCCCTTGGATTCATTCATACTTGCCCTTGCTTCTACATAGAGAATGGAAGGAAGCTTTTTAGTGTGTCTGTGTGCTGCTGAATGGAGTGCAGACACTGGCATGGAGGCAGGCGAGGGAGCATCAGCCTGAGAGGAGGCTAACAATGAAACTAATGCACACTCCGAGCAGGACGCCAGTCGCCAAGGAAACGCAAACCTGTTTCTGATCGTCACCATGGCAACCGGCATCCCAAAAAGTGTGCAGGGATTTGAGGAGCCTCCTCTTATGGTACTTATACTGTTACTGTTTTCATAAGTAGACATGAAGACATTAGTGCAGACTTGGTTAATCCATTAAGACCGTGTCATTTTCAGATTTCTTTGGCTCTTCAAAAATAGCAGATCTACAAGCTCATGGCGCTATGAGCTTTGCTATTTAAAAAAAAAATCGTAAATCGGAAAATTCAAATCTTTGAATATAGACCTATATATACGTTTTATGTATTTGGTTTATGTATTAGTTACAAAAGTTGGCTTAAAAATTATAATATATATATTCAAAGATTTGCACAAATGTTCAAGATTTTAGCCAAAGAAATCTAAAATGACGCAGATGCGTTCCCGTATTGAATGGGTTAAAGAACAATGGAAACACATAAGCTCTGCACAGACACATTTTGTGTTCTCAAACACTTTCATGTCAAGGACCCCAAATTGATATGTATTTGGCGGCTGTCACACATTTGAAAAGGTTTTGTGCAAAGGACATCTATCATAAATAGCATATATAGTTCACGACACATAGTAAATCAGACGCGTTGTGATATTGTAGATCAGCTCTTTTCAAATAGGAGAAACATAAAAAAATAGGACATAAGTGTTTAAACTGTTCCTCATTTTGCTGGGACCCCATCAAGGACCCCTGGGGGTCCCCGGACCCCACTTTGAGTACCAGTGGTGTAAGAGTCTACAGCAAATGTCATGAGGTCACAACAGTGTTCATGTGCAGATAATCCATTCCGATATAAGACAGGCGCACAAATGGAAGGTATTATTTGTGAGCTTGTAGATAGGCTATTTTGGCTTATTTTGAAACATTTTGAACGTGAAAGTGGTTAAGTCTGAAGGTTTTAGAAACTAGAGGTTTTTTTAGAAACACCAAGCAATGCTCTGATTGGGCATGTATTCGACAACATGTCATGTAAACAACATATGTGTGTCTTACTTAACTAAATGAAAATAAACAAACAAATAAATAGAAAAGGCGCACATTGACCAGTCTGTCCATGGTCTTGTATACATCAGAAGACTTGGCTTCATCTCCGACCCCTGGGTAGCTAGCTGTTCAGCCGGCTCAGCCGCCTCCATAGTCATGTTATGCAACCTGATCTGGCCCCACAATGTGATTACTCCATCCTGTGGACTCTAATGCTGCTCTTCATGTGTAATGAGTACAAGGGTTCAGGTGAACCAAAGCTTTTGTTCTCTTGGCGTGCTCACTCCAGTAATGAGATTACAGGTTCAGATGGGAGTTGTGCAGGAGGAGGAGGGGGGGGGGGGGGTAAGGCTCAGGGGGGCTTCTCGGCAAGCAACAGGGGGCACAGATTAATTTCTGATTACATCACAAATCTGCACCAAACCGTCATCCCACCATGCCAATAAATACATCCAATCCAGCACCGGAGATTTGGATTGAACGGATAATACATGTATCTGTAATACATGATGCATGCGTGTAATGCAATAATCACATTATTCTTTCTCTCGCTCCATCCCGCTCCCTCTGTCACGTATGCATGCAGAGTACAGAGACACGTGCGCACACACACACACACACACACACACACACACACACACACACAGCTGCACATGATGCTATGCTCTTGCAACAGCTGTGCGACAGCATAGCAACACATTCCTCCTCAGCGATGTGGAAACAACAGACCCACTTAGCTATGCAAACATAAACAAAACAATAGCCCGGACCATCGCACAGAGAGGAAAGAGTGGAAACGGAGACAGAGAGAGGCCACTTAGAGTTCAGCGATCTTCCTGCAACCCCAGACTAAACACAACCTCACAGGGCTCCGTTCACTTCTCCGAGCCCGTTGTCCCGGTTCACTTAATCTACTCATTCAACACAGAGGTCATGTAATGTGAGAGGGATAGATTGAGACTCCTTCCTCATGCAGGGTTCTGTCCACAAGGTCAGCCCATTCACACACATGTATAGAGAGAAGGGGAGGGGGGATGGGGTCAGGTGATCTGCACGAAGAAGAGGATCAAAATTGGCCATCCTGCTGGCTAAAGCGAGTCAAGGCCTGCACACCATATTTTTCGCAATATTATGGGTTTGAAATGAATCTTGTAACTTTGTCCCTCTCAAGAATTCCATGCAATTCTACAAAATAAAATAGGTTACAGTCAGTTTAAAATACTCTGAGTCAGAAAATATCATATGGCTGACAAACCTCTAAAGAGCGGTTGGGATCTTATCCTCATAGTGAAATCTGTGTGACGGATAGACACCTCCGTAATCCTCAAGTGATTAAGTGTGTGTAACGCGTATAGATTGATCCCAGTGGGGAAATTCAGGTGTCATATATTACCCAATATTGCTGGGAACCATAATGACGCTGGATGCTGTGGGGTGCTAGACGCCATGTGAGGACATCTCAATCACAATTTGACAGTGTGAGCTATCCATCAAATTGGGTGTTAGCACTTCTTGTGACTCTCTGACAGCCATGTGTCTTTTTATCTTCATATCCTTGCTGGCCACTAACGCACAGGGTTTCCTGTATTTCAGCACAGGTACTGCTTGTACTGTATTCCACCGTCAAATACATATTCATGATTTCTCAGTATAACGAAGGCAGCAGCCAGCTGAACAAGGATAAAAAAAAGAAAAAAAGAAGGGGGAAAAAAGAAAAACATATATATTTATACCAGCGGCTGAGCAAAATTCCCAAAGTGTTTTTTAAAAACATGCACAGCACTAACGAGACAATGTTTTGCTGTAGAGAGTGGGATCAGACAAGGGCAAAGTAGAGTGATTCTCAATCTAAAAATAAAAAAACAGCTTTTTATTGAGGTTATAAAGAGTCATATCGCCACCTACTGGTGATGTTTTGAAGTATGGAAAGAAAACCGGTCAGCAACAGTGACTGAGTGCTGTTGAGTGCCTCAACAACACAAAGCTCTACAAATGATGTGCTAATGCAATAACTAAAAGATTTAAGTTTTCGGAATGCAAAACAAATTAACTGGAAACATTGGTGGATACAATAAAAAAAAAAGTACTAATTGATTTATTTGAATAAATATATATACATATATTCTTAACTGTGAGGAAGTAGAAAGGACAGGAGAAAGGGGTGCAAAACTTCCCAGACGGAGATAGAGACAGATAAGACAGCGAGACAAACAGGTTGGACAGACGGCAAGATAAACGGTGGGAGTAAAAAGTGGGAGGTGGGGGTGCGGTCGGTGAGCGACCCGTTGGCAGTTTGTTGTAGCAAACTGAGAATTTTGTGGAAACGGCTTCAACAAAGTGGCCTAATCCCAGACAGCACTGTCCTACAGGGGAGGAGGGGCCACACTGGAGTTTACCTGCTAGATTCTACAGAGGCCCATCAATCTGCCCCGGGGGGGCCTTGTACGTACGCCCCCCACCCCCTCCTCTTTGCATTTCATCACTCCTCTCTGCCACCTCCGTCTTTCCATTACACACTACTTCTCCAGCGTGTGTGTGTGTGTGTGTGTGTGTGTGTGTGTGTGTGTGTGTGTGTGTGTGTGTGTGTGTTTGTGCAGTGGTGGAAAGTAACTAAGTACATTTACTTAAGTACTGTACTTAAGTACAATTTTGCCGTATTTGTACTTTACTTGAGTATTTCCAATTTCCAATACTTTTACTTCTACTCCACTACATCTCAGAGGCAAATATTGTACTTTTACTCCACTACAATTATTTGAAAACTTTAGTTACTAGTTACTTTTATGATATAAACTATGATATAATGAAACATACATTAACCACTTCAGCCCTATTCTATACCTAGGCTATTTGAAAATAGCAGATCTACAAGCATCGCGACGCGTTGTGAGCTTGTAGATCTGCTATTTTCAAATATTTAGTACTTTTACTTTTGGTACTTTAAGTACATTTTGATGCCAATACTTTTGTACTTTTACTCAAGTACATTTTTAATTTGGGACTTTTACTTGTAACAGAGTATTTTTTATATTGCAGTATTGGTACTTTTACTTAAGTAAAGAATTTGAGTACTTTTTCCACCACTGTGTGTGTGTGTGTGTGTGTGTGTGTGTGTGTGTGTGTGTGTGTGTGTGTGTGTGTGTGTGTGTGTGTGTGTGTGCGCATCTGGATGTTTCACGAGCCCAGCTGGTTATGCAGGCAGTCGGAGAAGAAGAGGGAGACGGAGGAGGTGGAGTGAGCCAGAGAGATGGCTCCAGTCTAGCATGACTCAGGCTCAGTGCATCCATGCCCCGGAGGTAAAAAAAAAACAGGCAACACGCACCACAACATGCACACGCGTACACACGCACATGCGCACACACACACACCCCCCTGTAATTAGTGTGTTCAGATACACACTTTCCCCCCTTTAACGAGCATTTCCGTGTCCCCTTGCCCCAGCTGTGCAGAGCGGTAATAACAGCAATGACAGGGAGGGGAGGGGTGTGTGGGGGGAGACTGGAAAAGCATTAGCGTGACTGAGAAAGCCTGAAGAGAAGCAGGAGTGGAACAGACCCAAGCTCCTATCTTGAGCAGACTTAGCAGTTTGGAGAAGCGTGGGAGCCCCAGTGTGGGGGGGGGGTCTGCTTGGGTCCATTTATTTTATTTTTTTTACACTCTGAGAGATACATCAACACTGGGGATTTTAACTGAGCTCCTCTCGACACCCAGGGAATGCGACACCCAGGAGAGCGCACAGGCTGGACGCGGCGCGACGGGAGGCCCCGGAGCATTCGCAGCCCCCACGCAGATCGGGCCACCTGTTCAAACAGCCAGCGCTATCCTGGGGAAATGAAAACTTCCATCTCTCCACAGAGCCTGTGTGCACGGAACCAGCACACTAAATCCCCCTTGCTTCCTCACTGGCTCGGCCGCTATCTTCTGTTTCCACAGCTGGCCTCTGGACTGCGCTTTCCCTGGCCGTTCTTTATAGGTCCAGTCCCCTCCCAACCCACAAGCAAAAAAAATACATAAAATCAAATCCAATTGAAAAGTCCTAAAACTCATTAAAGTGGAAAATTAAATGTCAAACAAATTCTGCAGTAAAGTAGTATTTAAGAATTCTGCATGAACATGTGTGTAAAATGTCAAGTGAGTGAGCCAGCTTTAACCACATGAAGCCCAGCCAATCTACATGCTCACTACGCGTCGCGTTGAGACGCGTTGTGAGCTTGTGGATCAGCTATTTTAAGAGATTCAGTTTCAAGGGGAAAAGGGGAGCGGACCAAATACTGTGTACAGCCCTGGGGGGGGGACGCCGATCAAACAAGTATACAGGGTTAAATAGGTCACGGTTGTCCGGCACGTTCCCCAGCACGTCCATAATCATTCACCAGTCTTTTTTGACACAAAAAAAAAAATTGGTTCAGATAGAACCTGGGCATAGGGGTGAACCAGTTTGGTGAAGGTCAAAGTTTGAACAGGGAGGCGTGGAGTCTGGTGGAGATCCTGGAGAGAGTCACACCAGAGGTCAGGTACAGACGTGGACAGTGACTGACCTCAGTCTGCCACCATTGTAAAATACACGGCAGAAACAGGGTACTTCCACTGACCTCAGGAAGTGAAGGAGACAATTCTGTAATGGTTTGATGCAATATTACTGTGAGCTTATAGAGAAAAGGGAGTATAAGTGATTTGTTGAGGATTTCTTGTTACTTCCCCACACTGTAAGCAGGCCGCTTAACCCATTCAATCCGTGAACGCATTTACAAATGTATTTGGCCGCGGACCCCCCCCCCCCCCCCATCTCAAAATATTTTGTTCCAGGGACCCCCCAGAAGCAAAGATTTGAGTTACAAATGTTCGCTTTAAAAATGCACACATTTTCAAAAAAGTTCTAAAATAGCAGATCTACAAGCTCAAAGCGTATGAGCTTGTAGATCTGTTATTTTTGAATAGCCCAAATAAATCTAAAATGACACAGATGCGTTCCCGACCATAATGGCTTAAATAGTAAATACATACTTTTACGCCTTGCTTCATTGGGTAGACTGTATACCTCACACATTCTCTTGCACAACTTTACCCTGGAGCAACAGCACACTTCTCTCAGACATCAGGTATATTAACCTTCCCTCTCTGTCTCTTCCCCTCAGCCGTCTCCGTCCTTATCAGCAGAGACAGACGCCTGGCGTCGCGCTGGGCAGACTGCCTTTACCTGCAAATAAACACCGCCTTAACTGCCCTTGGGGGGGAAGGGACCAATGAAATGCCTGGCGAAGAAGGGGAGAACAACTCGGTGATAAAACCACTGTCGTTTCTTATTTTATGAGCGGCTAATGTACTCTGTTATATGTGTCAAGGTAGGTCCTTTGTTGCCGCTGGTTGTTTAGAACTCTCACGCTGACAGACAGATAGACAAACAGCAAGACTATTGACAAATGTGTTATATATATGCGGCAGCTCATCATGCGACTGCCCGCTGGGGACAGGAGAGAGTTGGCTGGCCCCCCAAGTCCTCTGTCTTGGACAGACAAGGGAGGACTAAGCCTATGTGAGAGAACTGTTGTGTTGTTGACCGCATGATCCGACAGTGAAGCGACGGCTCACATGACAACCAACCCCACCCTCCCCAACCGCCCCCCCCCCCACCCCCAAGCTTCCACTAGCACCCTTAAATTATACCTTTCAGTGGAGTCATAAATCACGCCTTGTTACGTTAAATGTTTCTCTGTCAAGAGATAAAATAAAAATACAAGCATTGCGCACCGGCTGCGTCGAGAGTGAGTCAGACAATAAAAACCTGCAAGAACATCGATGAGAGGAGAGAAAGTCCAAACCACTGAACCCGGCAATGAAACAGTGGCTCCTCCAGACCAGTGGTTCTCAAACTTGTTCATGTCAAGGACCCCTAAATTGACACTTATTAACCCGCGGACCCCCATTTGAAAAGATAAGCCAGGGACCCCCATAAGAGAAGATTTTTTACAGCTCTAGCAGTGATTCTCAATCATTGTAATTTAAGGACCCCCCAGTTTGACATGCATTAGGCTATACGGACCCCCAATTAATGGCATTTCTATCTCTGGGACCCCAATTCATATTGTAAAATCAATGTTAATTTAACTCTCAGAGTTACAGACCCATAAGGGTCCGTTTGGTTCCTATAAATTATTTTGCTGGGGAACCCCTGGTATCCCCTCAAGTACCCCTGAGGGTCCCCGGACCCCACTTTGAGAACCAATGCTCCAGACTATATGAGAAGTTTTCTTGTCCTGAGGTTGTGAAGAGCACACAGTGAGAACGCAGTGTGGCCACTAGGAGTCTCTCTGGTGCTGTGGCTTGCAGATCCAAGTCCAAGGGCCTTGCTTGCTGGACGGGGTTTCACAGCAAATGATTCTTCACAGAACTGAGCCTCCGTCCGAATACAAAACCCAGCCTGTGAGCGAAATATGGCTGCGGCACCTTGACCAGTGTTGCCAGATTCTGTGAGAGAAACAAGCAACCAGGTCTAGGAAAACCAGCCCAAAAGAAGCAACTATGGGCCACATGAGCACTTTAACATATACATCAGCTATTTTCAAATAGCAGATCTACATGCTCACATGCGACGCGTTGTGAGCTTGTAGATCGGCTATTTTCAAATAAAATCTTGCGGGGAAATTATAATAAGCAGATCTGGCAACCCTGACCTTGACCCACAATCCTTTTTTTTTTCTTCCTCTGACGGACAACAGCTTCAGTTACACATAAAATGCATATTTCAGGGAGCATATAAATACTTTATGGAACAGCCACAGCTGGCACCAAAGCACGTAAATCCCCTCTCACTTGTGAACATATTTGTCAGAATATTCCTTTGCCTCGCCTCTGAAGAAGGCACTCCTCCTGGGCCACGACGACTCGCACGTTTATGAACACAGTCTAGGTGTGTGTGTGAGAAGTAACTGCAAGTAAACAAAGAGAGCAAAGAAAACAACAATGCATGGGGAAAAAAACACACGAGATGACACCGAAACCATCTCTGACAACCAGGCCTACAAATCAGCAGAAACACAAAGGAGGAGATGAGAACTTACAAGGCTCTCGCTAGCTAAACATTTAACTGACTCGGCAGATGTGGGACGACAAATCTATTTGCCATCACTCATTACAAAGAGAGAGAGAGATTTTTTTTTAACAGAGAGGCAGACAGGGAGGGAGCGAGAAAGAAAAGAAAGAAAGTGAAAATAGTTGGATGTTTAAAGCCCCTTTTGCTGGTCCCAGTGGGCTGTGATGCCGGAGCAGAGGTGGCGTAATGCTCATGGTTCACTTGGCCCATCATGGGCTCACTCATGCTTTTCCAACAAGGCAGACAGGAAGCACCTGGACCCAAGGGCCACAGAGTGGCAGGCAGCAGTCAGGGGCCCAAAGCCGGCCCCACCCAACACAACACATTATCGGCCTGACTGGAAGGATCCTGTGTAGGGAGGGCTCCATGGCACTGACAGAGTTGCCCGGCTGCCAGTGTGTGACCAACGCCACACCCCCCTAACCCCTGAACATGGTAGCAACACAGGGGACTCCTATCTTTCATTCAGTGGTGTAAAGTAACTAAGTACATTTACTTAAGTACAGTACTTTAGTACAATTTTGAGGTATTTGTACTTTACTTGAGTATTTCCAATTGTCTATACTTTTACTTCTACTCCATAACATCTCAGAGGCAAATATTATACTACTCCACTACATTTATTTGAAAACTTTAGTTACTAGTTACTTTTCAGATATAAATGATGATATAATGACACATACATTAACCACTTTAGCCCTATTTTATATCTAGACTATTTGACGCGTTGTGAGCTTGTAGATCTGCTATTTTCAAATATTTAGTACTTTTACTTTTGGTACTTTAAGTACATTTTGATGCCAATACTTTTGTACTTTTACTCAAGTAAATTTTTAATTCTGGACTTTTACTTGTAACAGAGTATTTCTATATTGCATATTGGTACTTTTACTTAAGTAAAGAATTTGAGTACTTTTTCCACCACTGCTTTCATTGCACCATTTCATTCGACCCCAAGGCTTAGAAAAAAACGGAACCAAAAGGCGAGTGAGTGGTTGAACTATGATGCCTATCTCCCTTGCACACGAAAACCTCCAATGAATTAAATGGCGTTTGCCCTCAACTTGAAATCCAACCGCGGCAAGCTGCCACAACAAAACAAAGGAGGGAGAAGAGGGTTTGCTTAGGCAAACATACTGGAGCTGAGTGAGGTTTTGGGGAGGAGCTCAATTGTCCATGCGGGAGCCGGGGATAAATGGACCGCTGGGTCGCGTTCTTCTGGTGAGCGGTGGGTGTGTGTGTGTGTGTGTGTGCGTGTGTGTGGCTGCCCCTGCTGGACTCAATGGGGGACGAGAAGAGGCCGGCCACAGGAAGCCAGAGGCTAGTGGCCCAACGTAAACAGCTCATTCTGGTGGAGTTGGATGGGGCTGAGGAGATGCTGTAGTTACTGGTGGTCATGAGAAGATGAATCAAAGCCGAGAGAAGAGACGAGTAGCAGGAAAGAGAGGAGGGACGATGGGGGGGGGGGGGGGGGGTGCGGAGGGCATGTTTCCAATCCTCACATCGATCGTTATCTGACTGCCACAGAGTCCCAGAGAAGGAGGAAATTAAACTCAGGCCCCGGGAGCCACGGCTGTAGTGGTGAGCGCAGTTCACGCCGACTCTGACTGCACTCTGTACCCAGAGAGTTTTTCAGAACAGTTCTGTGCTCCAGAGGCCCCCTGGCAAATCATCTCCCCGTGCTGCTACTGTGGGAGCCGGTCTGCTGAAACAACGCGGCTGGTAGAGAGTCAGTCTGGTTGACAGGTTAACACTACCGCAATGCCGTAGATGATTCGGTCTTCTTTTCATTCTTTTTTTTTCTCCTTCCTTTTCATTCCAACCTTTGCTCACTACTCTCCTTTCAAAAGAAAGGTGACTGAAGGTAGTGCGTATTGAAAACAGTTGTGTGTGGGTTTTAAGGGACAAAGGAAACTGAACTATCTCTCAAACTCAAATCCGCAGATACAGTAGAAAGAGAGAGAGAGAAAAGTCCCTTGAGGTAAATGAGAATTGGAAGGCTTTATAGACATGGCGTTGTGTATTTTCTCCACTCGCCTGTCTCCTTTTTTATCCAGCAAAGTCTCGAGGGGAGCTTGACACTGCTAGCCAATTAGCAATAAACCGGAGTTTTGCTTCTCACAGCACTCAAACCTCTATCCAAACAAAAAGGCTCAGGGCACTTTTATCTTTCAAGAGGCTTCAAGTGCTGTTGATTATGAGTTATTCTTTAACTTCCAGTGGAAAAGTTAGAAGTCCAGCGTGAGCGAGAGCTCTCTCTGTTAACCATTTTCTCCAACACCTACGGCGACTTCAAACAACGTCGTCCACTGAGAGTGGGATACAGTCTCGACATGAAATGCCCCACTATTCCTTCTCATTTCCATCTTGTTAATGTGGCAGAACTCACTGTCTGAATGTACACGTGGGTACAGTACACTGCTACAGCAAACTGCTGCATTAAGACAAAAGTGTTCTTGTGTGAGTGCATGTACTGCATATATTTGCATGTGCGTGGATGCGTGGCTTCATTATTCCACGCATTAGCATGTCTGTATGATCCCGTGTGTGTCCGTGTGTTAGCAGCTCATCCTCTGATCCGCTGCTCGGACTTTCGCACCAACCCGGCTCTGATTAACAAATTAACGAGCTTGGAGAACTGATCCAGGGCTTCAGGTAGCAGGCTTCAGGAGTGCGCGACCCCTGGCCCCGGAGGATTAAGCCCTCCTTTCTACACAGATTACACAGCACTTAGTTGTCGTCCCTCCTCCTCCCACAGAGGAAAGGGGTGGTAGTGGTGGTGGTGGTGGTGGGGGGGTATGTCAGGTGTGCCCCCACAGATTAGCGCAAAGCTCTCGGTAATGAAAGAAAGGACGGCAGCCACTCCCCACATCGCCTTTGAAGTCTGGCGGGGGGGGGAGATGGGGGGGGGTGAGGGTATTCAGGGTTGGGGGCATTTGAGGCATTCCCCCAGTAGGAGCCCTGCAGGATCAAGATCCACAAACACATGTCTCTCCCAGAAGCCTGTGCTGATAAGGACGCCTGGGATTAAGATGGTACGGACTTAAATTCTGGTACTTTTCCTCTTTCCTGTCTCTACAGTGCAATCTTTTGCTTCTCTATGCCACTCTCTCTGCCCTCTTTCTCATCAGAACAAGCCCTTAGGACTTTTTGGGTTATCCTTTTTAGCATTGTGGTATAATTGTACTATTTTGCAAACTGTTAATAAAGTATTCAATCAATCAAAAAGTCTCCCCTTCCTTTCCTTCCTGCCTCTTGTCTGCCTCGCTGTCACTCGAGCCGTCATGCTCTGCCATCCTATACTTGCTGAACTGAATCAGGTTCCTTATAAAGTCAAAGTCTGGCTGACTTTGACGTCCAAGACAAGTGACGTCAGGGAGGACAGGCGGTTTTCAGAGGAGTCAGCCTGGGACACTGGGGGGGGGGGGGGGGGTGGTAGAAGTACAGTCGGGGGGTCGGAGGGTATCGGAGGGTATTGTATATAGACCACAGGCTGCTCTCACGTTCTCATGGGTGAGACGAGCCAAGGCTGGCACAAAGACGAGGTCAGGAAAATCTCTCTCGCACACTTTCGATACTCGGTTTCACGGATAATGAGGTTTTGCACGTGTGTGATGTGTGTGTGTGCGATGTGTGTGTGTGCGCGCACACTGAGGGGTCTGAAATCATGAAACCAAAACATAACGCGGAGAGACAGCGTTGAACAAAAGACACAGACGAACAGAGTACCAGACAGAGCTGTGGTTGGAGGCTCAAACGCAGAGCAGTGAGGGATGACATTGATGTGTTTGGCATGTTTGACATTGCACTTGCAAGCAGCCTGTGTGGATGGCAGCACGCACATACACACACACACTGCGTGTGTGCATAACTCATGTGAAAACAACATGCAATGCAGGTGCACACCTACAGTAGGTGTGTGTACGAACAGAACACACAGTTTTCTGTACTGTATGTGTGTGCAGTTTCAGTTAACTGCACTGGGGCTCTTAAACAGGGTAAAGGTTTTCCCAACCAATCTCTGCCCTGGTTAAGTGGAATGCACTCTTGTGCATGAACGACTCTGGGTTTCAGGATGGGGGGAGGGGGGGTCTATAGAACGTTCCAGTGGAGATTTTGGTATCCCTCCAGTTGTGTGGCAGTACACCCAGGGTTATTAATGGAACACTACAACAGCGCTAGCTGTTGTAGCTCTCCCTCGAGTCTTCGGGTTTTCTTTCAAAGACCATGCGATAAAGTTACATTATTGATGCTGCGATTTCTGACCTATTTTCTATTCAAATGTTCATCCAGATTAATGGCAGAGAAATTTGTTTTAAAGAATTCTAGAATGACTAAGTTCATGATTCATTTGGGTATATAGCTAGGACAGTTTCAGAGGGGTGAAGTTAGAACGTACTGTACTGTATGCAGTATGCATAAGCTTGCAGCAATATGCAGCTTAACCCTTTAAGACCGGGAACGCATCTGTGTCATTTAAGATTTATTTGGCTATTGAAAAATAGCCGATCTACAAGCTCATAGCGCGGCACGAGTACCGCGCTATGAGCTTGTAGATCTGTTATTTATTTTTTTTATTGTGAAAATGTATGCAAATCTTTCAATATATGTTTTTAAAAGCAAACATTTTTTACTCAAATCTTTGCTTCTGGGGGGTCCCTGAAACAAAATATATATATCAGTGGTTCTAAAACCTTTTCATGTCAAGGACCCCCAAAATTATATGTATTTGGCCGCGGACCCCATCTAAAAAAATTGTTCCAGGGACCCCCCAGAAGCAAAGATTTGAGTTACAAATGTTCCCTTTAAAAATATATATATATTCAAAGATTTGCCCAAATGTTCATGATTTTTCAAAAATAGCAGATCTACAAGCTCATAGAGCCATGAGTTTGTAGATCTGCTATTTTTGAATAGCCAAAGTATAAAATAATGGTTTAAGTGGTTTCTTTCCCGGTCTTAATGGGTTAAAGTACGCTCCTATTGCTGTGTTTTGCATGGCCACACTGAAAACCTTCAGCTAGGACGGCCAAGGCACTGACCATTTGCCCTGATGAGTTGGCTACAGTGACTCATCATCAGTAAGATCCATAATCCCTGTGCCTTTGACCCTTTGTCAGCCCTTCGGCTGATTGAGGGATTCAGGGAGAAGGATAAATGAAAGGAGGAGGAGGGGAAAGGGGCCTCAGAGAAACTGATGAGAAATGGGCACAGGGAGAGAAGAGAAGAAAACAGGAAATAGAGTAAAGATGGGACTACAAGCGGAGGAGAGAGAAAGATACAGAGTTGGTGTTTTCTTAACCCTTATTTCACCATGACAGTTCACGAAGATTAGGGATGTAATGATATTGTCAATATTGCGATATCATGATAACAAAAATGGCATCTACAACAGGTATTTAACCCATTAAGACCTGAGGCCGCGGACACCCATCTCAAAATATTTTGTTCTAGGGACCCCCCAGAAGCAAAGCACAAATGTTCAAGATTTTTCAAAAATAGCAGATCTACAAGCTTTGCTATTTTTGAATAGCCAAAGAAATCAAAAAATGACACAGATGCGTTCACAGTCTTTATGGGTTAAGGCCAATATGTTATTGTTTTTGTTTGAACAGCAGTGGAGGGATCGATCGTGTTCACACGGCGATCTTATGTGCGGATATTTGCGAAGATTCACTGATCTTTATATCCCTCCAGTAATAAACCTTAGCAGATGTTATAAAGATCAGTGAAACTGCGCAAATATCTGCACAGATGGCTGTGAAGACTCCCGCCCTCGTCCTTTGAGTACGCTCAGCTCTGATCCAGTGAGAGAGATTGCAGATCTATTATTTTCAGTGTGTGACACCGGCACACATCCAAGTATACATCAGGCACTAGTCAAACTACTACTACATGCTACTGTACCTGTTCTGTACCAAGAGACAAAAGCTTTAAGTGACACTTTGCTTCAAACAAGCAAAATGCATCTCGTTAACCACAGATGAGTGGACTTCACAAGCTACTCAGAGCTATATTATATTACTATCCCAAGTGTCTGGAAATCTGCCCATGTAACTCCGCTATTCAAAGAGGGGGATGCAAGTGCTGTTAATAACTGTATAGGCCCATATCCAAATTTTTATTGGCAAGCCTGACTAAAATCTTTGAATCACTTATTAAACAACAGCTGTGTAGCTTTAACATTTTAAACACATTCCAATCGGGTTTTAGGCCTGGGCACAGTAATATTACAGCAACGTCACTGGTTTTCAACGATATAGCAACTGAACTGGACCAAAAACAAAAATGTGCAGCCATTTTTACAAAAGCCTTTGATACAGTGGATCATGCCATCTTCGTAAAGAAATTTGACAATATTGGACTTGTTATCGTGATATTATCGTATCGTGAGTTTTTGCAATTTACAATTTAGCCATTTACCAGACGCTCTTATCCAGTGCGACTTACAAGTGCGAAATCGGAATATGCAGAGTATGTTGGTATTGTTACATCCCTACTATCGTTAATTATGGCAAAACCTTCGGGATTTTATTGTAAGAGAAAGCAAGAGCGACAGGAATACAAATAGACAAAGAGGGAAACAAAGTGTTGCATGCCACAGATGAAGTGCCATCAGTGTGGCAGATGGCATTAGCTGAATGGAACATTTTTTTCTTCTTTCATTATCTTCTCTATTCTCACATCACTTGGCATTTATCACAACCCTCAACTCCTCCTCAAATACTTCTCCCTTTCCCTTCTGATAACAGGGCCCTGCAACCCCAATATGGCCCCTCTGCCTCTCGGATGGACTCATACAGTGACGCGGCATGGAGCCTCTTTGCCCTCTATATCACTGATACCACTGCCCACTCCAATTAGAGACAGAGCTACAGCTATTTTAAGCTAATAGGAATCTGATGCCATGATGACAAAGGCTGGTCACTCTGGTTTGCTGGCTCCTGAAAAGGGGTTTTCGATGTCTGGTTATACAGTGTTTTACAGGAACGTCTGAAATCTCTCCAATCTCTCAAGACATATATTTCTAAAAACGTTTTTAACTGAATTCTAGATTGGAAATTGTCCAACCATTGAGGATTCATTATCTCTATCCCTCTATTAAACCTTATTCGTGATTGCATATATCTTCTTGCTTATGCTGGGCTCTGACTCTGGGGAGAGTGAGCACACATCAACAATGTTGGACAATTCACAGTGCAACAAAACACCAGCCTAAACAAAGACGCGTAATGTTTTTCCTCTCCTTCTTCTTTAATTAGTTCAACACGGAAAGTGAAAAGAGAAAATATATGTTCTTGTATGATTTTAAGGTTGAGAGCATAAAGCTATAGCTGCTTCTATAATGTTCTATGACTGTGATAGAGTGATAATTCTGGGCTATTACGAGTCTCTTCTATTTTCCGCCATGCTTCATTGTCCCCCCAGTAGGGCTGTCAACTTTCCTCAGAAATGATATTTGAATATTGGTCTTAAAAATTGGCAGATATTCGAATATATTCGAATATTATTATTAGTATTATAAAAAAATATATTAATAAAAAATAAAAAAAATTTAAAATCTTTTTTTTTTGTTGACAGAAACAATACAAAAAACAATGTATCGAGTGCTCGGATCCAATAAAACATATCTTTTGTTTGCTTTTATAACTTGATACATTGTTTTTTGTATTGTCCCCCCTGTCAAATAAACATATATAAAAAAATGAAATAAAAACGTTTTTTTATTTTTATTTTTTATATTCGAATATTAATTTTCATATTCGAATATACATATTTTCCCCATATTCGAGGAATATTCGATATTCGAATATTAATTCACCAGCCCTACCCCCCAGATAGTCCAGGCATTTGCAGTAGAGACTCACAGATACGAAACTTAATTTCAGAGCCAAACCCTCAAAAACAGCACAAGACAGCTGATGTTACTTAGCGTTTCTAAATTGTTCTGAACGCGACCTTGCTCACCAACCGTTCCTGTACAGCATAAACAGCCCCAAGATAGCTGTGGATAGATCAGTCCTGTAAGTAACGGACAGACTTGCCTGCCCCACCACACGTCCACAGTTTGTTTTATCATGTCATGTCTCAGTAGCCTCACCCTACCATGCAGGCAAACACTCCACACTTTGCCTCCCCATAAAGAAAGAGAAAAGAAAAAAATCAGTTCAGAGGATGTTGGGCGTGAGCCTGTGCTCGCAACAGGCATGTTTCTGTCGACCTTGCAGACAAACAACGAGTTCCAGAACATTTAGTCGAGCAAATGCGATCAGAGATGTTTATAAATATTGTGGGGGTACATCAAGCTGCGCTCCGCTGTAAAAACGTAAATGAAACTGAGGGTAGTTAACGGCCAAGCCGGGTCCGACGCGATCCCTATCGGAGGTTGTGATTGTGTGGTCGTGTGCGAGGGAAAGATTATACACACAAGCCAGTTACAGAAATATCGACGTTTAGGATGTGTGGTCTGGGCAAAGACGATGAAGGTCTGGAAGGGAAACTAAGTTGAATATGAGATTGCACAACATGCTCAGTTTTCCTCAACACTTGGACTGGCTGGGCCCATAAAGAACCCAGTTCAGATGCTCCGTTTAACAAGACGACTAAAATACACCCTCGACCTGGTCTTAAGGTGACGCAGCTGTTTTTCAGAGAGAGAGAGAGAGAGAGAGAGAGAGAGAGGCACATTTTATGCACTGAAGACATCAGGCGTAACAAGCAGGGTATAGATAGAATTGCTGAATTCAGTTACAGAGAAAAGTCCCTCCCTTGTCACCGTGGTTACGATCAGAGTTGTACAATGGAATTTGTGGTTGGTTCTGTAGGCAAGACGTGCCAGATCTTCGGCCATTTCTTTGCCATGGGCCAATATTTATGTTCCATCCAGATGCTTGAGCAGCAGAAGTGTTTGTTCTTATTAATGTACCGGACAGCCCTTACCTTAGTCTGACTCTAAGGAGGTTTCAATGGTGAGTTCTGTGCTTACACTCCACTTGTGGACGGTCGACTGCTGCACCCCAAATCTATTTGTTTACCCACATCTTCTTGACCATTGAATCTTAGCCAATGAACTTCTGACAATCGCTGTGGGTGCAGGCAAATGCAGGCAAACACTAGTGGATGTACACTCAAGACGCTGGCCCTGTTTAATTGTGATTGAGTACAAACCCTGTCTCGTTTCTATTCTGTCTGTAATCCAACTTGATATTGGGTTTAGCTGTTGGCATGGCACCAAACGAAGAGAAACAAAGTGAAGAAAGAGCTCTGCATGCAGCAAAGGCCTTGTGTGTGTTTTGTTTTGACAATACAGTGGATGTTCCAAGAATGCAACAATCAATGTTTACTTACTGTTCTGTTGTATTTATTCTTTGTAGTCCGTATCATTGAGAGTTTCTAAAGCTTGTGATAAACCAAATGAAAGCTATTGTAACTCCCGCACATATATTCTAAAGGTGCTGGATCAGAGCGCCTCCTGACTGAAATGTTAATGTCAGGTGCTCTTTTCTTTAACACTCTCTCTCTCTCTCTCTGGGTGCGTTCGGAAATTGCGCACCGGAGCGCACTCGCCTATTAGTTTGTATTGGCCAGTGCGCTCAGTGCTGTATTTCCGAACGCACCCATTCTCTCTCTCCCCTTCACCTCTTCTGCTGTTTATAGGGTGGTGTCTGGTGGAGGTGGGGGGCAGGTTCAGTGCTAAGGGTGGGCGGGTTATGTAAGCAAATGTTATGGGTGTGTTTGTGGTGGGGTGCATGTCTTGTGTGTAGTTGCCATTGGCCATGGCCAATGGCCATTGCCTTCTAGAGATTCTATCTAACCCCTTCCAGGAACCCCACTCTATATGACCTGCTTGCCCCTGCCCCCCCTTCCCCCCCATGGATGTATATAGCAGCTGCTGCATCCATCCCCAAAACACCACTGTGATCAAGACTCCATCGCTCTCTTTTGATGTCCAACGTGAGTGCCAAGGAGCCCCCAAGCTATGGTGACCAAAGCATCTCGGTTTGGTCCCGTTTTCGACATACTGTACAACAGTACCAAAATATGCTGGTTTTCACCGCAATTCAAATAATTACACTTGCCTTCAGCACTTGCATAGATCTTTATCGTGTTCCGTTACGTTCTGTTCTGCTGAAAGGTGCAGTCACTATAGGTGTGCCAAACACAACAAATAATCGTCTCCCATCATGGATGAAAAACGGTGTGCAATGGTGTGCAATCTGCGCATACATAATGCGCGTGTGCATCCATGTATGATCATGCACATGCATGAACATTTACATTCATGTGGGGGGCAGTGTTGCCAGATTCTGTGTGAGAAACAAGCAACCAGGTCTAGGAAAACCAGCCCAAAAGAAGCGACTATGGGGCCACATGAGCACTTTAAAGGAGAATACCGGACAAATTAAGTGTTGTCTTTGATGTCTCGTTACTCACCTACCGACGTGAAAAGTGGCGTTCTTTTTTTTCATAGATTCCCCTGTCGTCATTTTTTAAACCCCCTCCGTTGTCATAATGGGAGCGCGTGGGTTAGGGAGATTCGTCTATTATAACCGATGCAAAGTTGTTTTTTTCTCTACTGCTAGTCATTGTGGAGTCTCATGATAGTCAAACATGCGCTGAAACTTCCTGCGAGGCCACCGTTAATGGCGAACGACTTAACACTGGTTGCTTGTTTCCAGAACCTGGAAAGAAACAAGCATGTTTGACTATCATGAGACTCCACAATGACTAGCAGTAGAGAAAAAAACAACTTTGCATCGGTTATAATAGACGAATCTCCCTAACCCACGCGCTCCCATTATGACAACGGAGGGGGTTTAAAAAATGACGACAGGGGAATCTATGGAAAAAAAGAACGCCACTTTTCACGTCGGTAGGTGAGTAACGAGACATCAAAGACAACACTTAATTTGTCCGGTATTCTCCTTTAACATATACATCAGCTATTTGAAAATAGCAGATCTACAAGCTCACAACGCGTCGCGATGCGACGCGTTGTGAGCTTGTAGATCGGCTATTTTCAAATAAAACATTGCGGGGAAATTATAATAAGCAGCTTGGGTAATAATAAGCACCCAGTTTGGGTGTTTGAAAATATGGCCACCCTAACCCAAGCCCCTTGTTCCCGGTCTCTCTCTCTCTCTCTCTCTCTCTCTCTGCAACCCCGGGCCTCGGACAACAGGGCCCCCTTGAGTGAGGATTACTGTGCCGTGCCCGTGTCACTCGCCTGTTTACTTCTACGCTACTGCCCTCGTAATAACCGCATGCCTCTCCCGACTGGAAGTTACACTTTAGCTCCGGCTCAAGGATTATGTAAAAGGAGTAAGTCAATATAGGTTAAGTCTCTATTATCACCCAGCCAATACTCCCTGGTGCTAAATTGCCCGCGGTAAATGGGCTCCTTTTGTCAAGGCGGCACAATAGAAAGAAGAAAAGGGGGGGCTGGGGGGGTTAGCGATAGCATCAGCTTGTGCCGGTAATCAGCGGGGCTATGTTTGACTGACGCACGGGATTATTAGCATGACAGGCGGCGGGGAACAGGAGCTCACTGCTAACAATTCATGCGCTATCTCCAAACGAGACTCAAGTGAAGAGCCTGTCACAACAACAGGTATCCTGAGGATATCACACGCACGCACGCACACACGCACACACACAGGAAAAGGCACCAGGAATTAAGGAGAGCGGGAGAATGGAAAGACAATTCAAACTTTGACATTTTACTTACATGGCACTTCACAAAGGCTTTTTAACAGCTACAACTTTCCTCTTACCTGCAGGAGTAAAAAGACAGGACAGATAGAGAGAGAGAGAGAGAGAGAGAGAAAGAGACAGACAGACAGAGAGAGAGAGAGAGAGAGAGAATGTTAGGCCATTACGCATTCCTTTTACACAGAGTGTGTGCACATCAATTGTCAGGCGGTTGGTTTGGACTGAGGGTGAGCGGTTGTCCATATTTGGCTGTGTGGGCGCGTTTCTGTTTAATAACACACTGCCTGCCTGGTTCTCAGCTGGTTCGTCTGACGGGCAGAATTCCTCTTTCCTTGGAGTTAACTCTTATCTCCAACAAGCTCATCCCACACACAGGGGCCTCACTGCAACATACAGTACACATACACCCCCTTCACACACACACACACACACACACACACACACACACACACACACACACACACACACACACACACACACACACACACACACACACACACACACACACACACACACACACACACACACACACACACACACACACACACACACAGAGCACTCTTTTCATATATATCATTAATAACAATACTGGAATTCCAAGGTACTATGTATGTATAGTATACACCATTAGTTGGGTTTCCATCAACCAGTTTCCATGCGTACTTTGTGCATTAAAAAAACCTGAATGGAAACAGGACATTTGAAGTACTATAAACCTCGAGGGGGTCATCATGCAAGTCGGGAACGATGCAAGTTGGCAATACACGCCCCCACCTGTTGTGCAATACTTCTGTTATCTGATGTACTCGTTGTCAGCTCCACGCACACTGCGTTTGCTTCGTGCCGCCACTTTCGTTCACCGCGGCTTCCTTCCTTCACCCATGAGCACAGATCTCGTACCATTTGTTCCATTGTACATAGTGCCACTTATATTGGCTATATATAAGTGGCAGAATGTAGGACAACCTTGGGAAGTGCAACGACAGTGCACGTGGCGTCTCCACGCGTAAGTAATAACGGTGCTCAGGGTGGAAAAAAATCTGTAGAACTGGTACTCCGTACTGGTGAGAACCGAGCCCAATTCAAGTATGTGACTTAATGTTGTACGCAGGGGTTGACACTAAGGTCTCAGAGGCACTTGCCCGTCGGGCAAGTACAGGTCATGTTCTACTTGCCCAAAGGTCATGACCACTTGCCTGAAAAGAAAATCGTCCGTTATAAAATAACTTAGGAGGTAGGTAAACTTTGAATTACCGTTCAATTTAACACATATTTTTTTACTTTCTGGGGCTGTACGATAAAACATTTCATATAATTTTTATATACATAGCTATGAAAATGACTATGGGCTCAAACTTGTTATTTTATATTTTTCAGCGTAGCGACAGTGAAAACAGCACATTATAGGTAAACAGTGCTCTTATTTTACATTCCACAGATCAGAAGACAGAGCTCTGGCCACGTTCAGGTGTTTAGACAGAAAACTCTTGTTGTGTTTATAGACGGTTGCGTTCCCTCTCAAACGAGCACTTGCCCGGCTAATAATATCAGTCTCACCTGAAGAAAATAGTGCCACCTACTGCTTGTCACATGAACCATCTTGTAATATTTGCACAAGAGTATGGATGGAAACACATATACATTCGCGTTTTCTTTTGGTGATTTTCAGAGAATTCTGTTTGTATTTGCAATACATTTTGATTGATTCCTCATTGTAGCTAATCTCAGAGCAAGATAGAGACCGACAGCGAGAGAGAGAGAGAGAGAGAGAGAGAGAGAGAGAGAGAGAGAAGACAAATAGAGATAAAGAGGGGGCGCTTCCTCTTAATTCCCCGTCTAATTACTCGTCCCTGGCTCAACCCGGGTCACAGACCCTGTAGGTCCCGCTCTAATCCCTCTCCCCCGGCCCACTTCAAAGAGCCCTGATTACAGGGAGCAGAAGAATGGAGTGAGAGAGAGCTATGGAAAGACAGGGGTATTGAGGGAAGGGCCGTTCTGGAGGAAGTAAGGAAGGAGGAAAGGAAGACGGGAAGGGAAGCAGCATGACAAACAAAATGTGTTGCAGAAGGTTCATTCGTTTGGCTCCCCATTGAGATCTGCCGAGAACGCAGGCCTGCCCGATCTGGGAAGGTTAATGGCCATCAAGTCCCAGTTCAAATCCACCGCACGTGAAGATTTCCGGTAAACGTGCGCCCATGCCAACACACAACCTCTTTTCCCCACTATCAATTAGCACTAATTAGGTATAGGCACATTCGGAACAATAACAG
Source organism: Gymnoscopelus braueri (assembly GCF_963280865.1). Taxonomy (NCBI): domain Eukaryota; kingdom Metazoa; phylum Chordata; class Actinopteri; order Myctophiformes; family Myctophidae; genus Gymnoscopelus; species Gymnoscopelus braueri. The sequence goes on from NC_137612.1 coordinate 19,037,444, forward strand.
TAGCACATGGCATCTATGTGTGTAAACATGTGTGTGTGTATGTGTGCTTTTGAACTTTATCCCAACTTGTACTCTCCAAAAAACATGAAAGCCTCTCAGTTACCTTATACCTGAGAGCAGTCTATCATGCAGAGCATTAGATTCAAAGCTGCAGTGTGTGAGGAAAGGGAGGGAAGAGACGGATGAGGGCAGTGAAGGAGGGAGGGGATAGAGGGAGTGAGAAGAGTGTAGGAGGACAGACTCAAAGGGCTGACTCTCTCCTCTCTCTCCTTCTGCTGTGGTTCATCAGTGTGGCTGGAATGAATGAACCTGGCTGCTGGCTAGACTTGTCTGTCCACAGGTTTAAATTTAGGGCAGGATCAGACAAGACGCCCCGGTCCGCTCCCTCCAGTCAGCCAGCCAGCCAGCCGTACTTGTGAAAGCCTTCACAGAATGTGCTATCATTTTGTCCTCACCTCACACAGCAGTGGGAGAGATGCTGCTGAACTGAAGAACACAATTTTATACTACACTTGGCTCGATGACTACCGGGGTCAAATCGTTTTAAAGGGCTGGAACTGAGGCACCCCATCCCCTTATTGAAACACTGCCGACCCACCGTTGTGGTATAACAAGACTACTTGGAATTCATATTGTTGGGCACCATAATTTATTGTTAGTCGTGGTACTGCAAGTGAGAAAAGTTACAGAAATGGAAGTGAAAGTTTTTGCGAAGAGATTTGATTTGATTATTTAGCCAAACTTTGAAAATATATTAAACAAATAAATCAAGCAGATAGTGGATCACACAGTTCGTCTGTGAATTCGCCGAGAAACGGAGTTGCTCTGAGAAATGGCCGTAAAACTTCAGAAGGGTCACGGAACAAATAACACTCTGCTAGAAACACCAGCTCCCATTGGCTCAACTGTTCTCCGTGTGACTTACCAGCGCATAAACAACACAGTTCAAGCCGAGGTAATGATAATAGCGAGATACTCTTATCAGCGCTTCTGATGTGGAAAGTCTGACGAGCATCAAAATCAGCAAATAACGCGTAATTACGGCATGGGTTCGTCCGGCTCTCCGAGAGTACACGAGTCTTTTTGATCAAAGAATATGGGTTTACAAGCCATTACTCACTTCCCCTTTCTTTGCCGGGGTCTGTTGTCCACGTTGCGCTATCTATTCTGTAATTGTGCCTTATTATGGGCGGCTCGATAAGGGCTTGCTGAGGCAGGGAGGAGGCCGCCTCTCATGTAAACATTTGGATGTGATTTGACTCTCTTTATCTAGCGTCTGCTTCTTTTTTTTTCACTGTTTAGCGTATGTAATGTCTGTCTGTCTGTGCATGTGTGTGCAGTTTGTGTGTAACAAGGGTTCTCTCTGTGTGTTTTTGTGTACATCGGGGGGGGGGTACAACCCTCAACACAGGAGACCATGGGCTCTCTCTCTGCCGAGCCGAGGCGGCAACGAGGAACGCCGGGGAACAACAGACAGTGTGGAGTCTGTGCAGATGTTTCTCCGCAGCCACGGAGGGGAGCTTTTAATTGAATGTGAATGCAGTGGCAAAGGCTTTTAATTTACCTCTGGCTGGAGGGACATGCACCGAGGGGAGGAGGTGGCAGGCAGTGGGAAGAAGAAACAGGGGGAGGAGAGGAGGAGAGGACAGGAGAGAAGAGAAGAGGAGAGGGGAGTTATTTAGAGGGGAGGGGAGGACAATAGACGAGAGGAGAGGAGAAGAAAGAAGAGGAGGGTCTTGGGTTCGTCCCGAACCCCCCACCCCCATCAACCCACACACATGGCACGGCCCTAATTACCAGCCATGAGAACGCTGGGGAAAACAACAACAACATTTTTGCGACAGCAAAAGAACAAAGTCATGGTGATGTGATGTTCAGAGAGAGATCAAGCTGTAACATCCGCTTGGTGCTCAAATCAAATTAACCCTTTAAGACCGGGAACGCATCTGTGTGTCATTTTTAGATTTCTTTGGCTATTCAAAAATAGCAGATCTACAAGCTCATTGCGCGGCACTCGGTGCCGCGCTATGAGCTTGTAGATCTGCTATTTTTTGGGGAAAAAATCGTGAAAATGTGTGAAAATCTTTTAATATATATATTTTTAAAGCGAACGTTTGTAACTCAAATCTTTGGTTCTGGGGATTCTGCAGATGTCTTCTAAATCCTAACAGTCTTTTTTTTTTTATGTATTTGGCCGTGGACCCCCATCTCAGAATATTTTGTTCCAGGGACCCCCCAGAAGTTGTATCAGAGTTAAAATGTTCGCTTTAAAAATATATATATTCAAAAAAAAATCTAAAATCTACAAGTTCATAGCGCGGCACTATGAGCTTGTATATCTGCTATTTTTGAATAGCCCAAAGAAATCTAAAAATGACACAGATGCGTTCCCGGTCTTAAAGGGTTAAAGGGAACAGAGAAGGGTATGAAGAGGGTCGAAACTGTACTTGTACAGGCTTATTTTTTTTTATTTTTTTTTGCCTAACAAAGTGGTGTATCTGGGCGGTATACACCCATCCAGAGACATCCAGCCAGCGGTGGAGTTAGAAGCCTGCTATGGTCCAACTATGCTGGGTATTTACACATGGTATGGCCATGGTTTATTCAAACAGCCCTAATTGTGTGATAACTCAATTGGCTCGGAGGAATGGGTCTGGGGGGAGGGGGGGAGTCACGTGCACCAACTCAAGAGGGGCTCAAATCCCACAGAACGTCCCTCCCTCTCCTATAACCCTCCCCCCATTGTTATCCCCTCCCCTCTTCTTCTCTCTTTCTACTGTAGCGCTGCAGTGGAAAAACGTTAGCATGAGGAACTTGATGGAAACGCAATACGCCGGGTCATTTTTCCGACTCGGTAACTCACAAAGCCGTGTGTGACGGTTCATGTGGGTTTAATTTGAGGCTCTGCTGTAGGTAAGAGAGAAAATGGAGGGGTGTGTAGAGGTTCTGGCCTTCTGGGTGGAGAGTTAATAGCCCCCCCCCCCCCCCCGATAACTAAAAGTCTCAAGGATGACAGACTGTGGATTTAATGTCATTGTGGGGAAAGGTACTTCCCTCCAAATGGCTCGATGGACTGCTGCCTCACCTTCCAACAAGGCACTTCCAATGGAGTGAAAACGCTGAGCAACTGCCAGGCCTGTTCTCTCTCTCTCTCTCCTGATGAGTTATGGGACTGCTTAGAGGCACCAATGAGCCTGTTGCTGTATATATAGCCTCCTCCTTCTCTTCTTCCCCTTCTTCTACACAGTCAAATCCTCAACTCTCTGAGAGTGTATATATTCATACAATGCGAGGCCTGTGTATCCATCCACGAAAAAGCACACATGCCCAGTGTTGCCAGATTCTGTGAGAGAAACAAGCAACCGGGGTCTAGGAAAACCAGCCCAAAAGAAGCAACTATGGGCCACATGAGCACTTTAACATATACATCAGCTATTTGAAAATAGCAGATCTACAAGCTCACAACGCGTCGCGATGCGACGCGTTGTGAGCTTGTAGATCGGCTATTTTCAAATAAAATCTTGCGGGGGGAATTATAATAAGCAGACCTGGCAACCCTGCACATGCCCCTGTTCTCCACATCTCCAGCCCGCGAGACACAGCACCTTTTCAAAGACAGACAGACAGACAGACAGACAGACAGACAGACAGACAGACAGACAGCACTAACTCATTGGTTTGCAGTTTGAACGGCCCCGGGGCCGCAGCAGGCAGGCCCGGAGGGCATGTGTGTAAACACCAGGCGACGACAATGAGCAGACTGACCAGAGCGCACACTTTTGTGTCATTCATAGCCCTCTTTACAGCTCCGTTTCCCACAAGCCGCAGAGCAACGATTGGAAAACAATACACGCTGGTTTTTGCATCACTCACATACTGTCAGGCTCGGCTCGGCTCACTCCAGCCAAGCCGGAGGGGGGCGGGGAGCAAGATTTCCAAAGCGAGAAAGAAAAGAAAGAAACCCTGTACTTGAACTCGGAGGAATGCTGTGTTGAAGAAGAGAAACACTTGAGGAAGACTTTTCTATCTGACGTGATGTATTTTTTTTTCGACATCGGGAGAGAAGAAAGTTTGAGTTTTTCTGCATCTCTCAAACACAACACAACAAGTAACATTCATAACATACGGCAAAAGAACAACAATATAATCTTAAAAGCCTTCAGTTAGGAGAGACACATTTTTCTTCTTCAAATTACATCTGGAGATGTTTAAATGTCATTAAAATATGTGCTGAGTGAACTGCTGGGGGCTCAGATTACCCCCCCTCCCCCCCCCCCCCCCCAAAGAAAAGAAAAGAAAAGAAAAGAAAAAAGGCTGAAGAAGCGTGGAGATCTTGTGCCCGTCCCCACCACTGGTTTCCACACGACCAGAGGCACCAAAACAGCTTTACCAGTCAACATTTACTCCCCCGGTGGTGCGAAACCCAGAGTCTGGCCAAGTGATACAAGGCCTTTAAGTCTTTGCAAATGTATGAAGAAAGAAGAGCAGAGGTGCGTGGATGGATGTGGGGCAGGGATCAGAGTGAAGAAAGAGAGAGAGAGGTGGTGGGTTGTGTGAGGGAACGGGTTCTTTTTGGGAGCTTCAGAGTTCTGTGTGTGAGTGTCTGTGTGCGGCCCGAGCCAAGAAAAACAAGGGCTCGGGCGATGTTGGGATCTGATTTCAACGCAGAGGCATGACAGGAAACGGGGCTCCTCTGAGAGGAGGGGTGGGGGTCTACACACACACACACACACACACACTCCATAGCCTCACACAGAGAGAGAGAGAGAGAGAGAGAGAGAGAGAGAGAGAGAAGCCCATCCCGCAGCCCTCCTCTCCAGACTTCACTCAACACAAACTGCAGATATGATTTTCAGCGTGTACTCATCGTTTTTGAGTAGGTGGCCTATTTGCGCCCGCACCGTTGCTGTCATCACTGTTGTTTCCTAACCAATAAACACTCTCACAGCGATCGGGGGGGGAGCATCGGGCACACGAGTCCCCTGGCCACGCACGCCAGCCAGACCCCCTTGTGCCACAGGGAGGTCAGCTCAGTTCAGAGCATGAGTTCTATCTGCATCTGGATTACGACTCCACTCCTGGAGGGGATATTACTCACCACATGTGCAGGGAATTAGTGCTGGCTACGCAGCATTTGGAGGCTTAACCCCCCCCCCCCCCCTTTATTTAACTCGCCCTCCATGTAACGCGTTACCCGGCGCACGGAACCGTCTTGATCTTATTTGTCATTGTTTTGAGCTTCTCTCCACACAAGCCGTTTGTAGCGGACTGGTGACTCCCGGCGCGATCTGTTGCAGAGAGAGACAGCTGTTGGCGCTTCGGCCAGGGGCTAATTTCCACCCGAGCACAATAGGAAGCGCAAGAAAAACGAGACACTTGGAGCAGAACGCCCTGATTAAAAGGAGCGGCAGTGCGGTGGAGACAGTCTGCTGGCCTGGAGTGTTGTGGAACCAGGGGAGGACAGGGCGAAAAACTAGACTAGGAAGACTAGAAAACACAAATCCATCCATGTTACTTTTAGCTAAAGCCCTCACATCCAAGTCTGAGTACTGTACGCGACTATACCCCCCCCCCCCCCGAAGTCCCCTCTCCAGCCCCCTCCGTCACTAACACAACCCCCCCACCCCTTCCTCCAATGCTGGACAACTCTAAAAGGTGGAAGTAATGATGCCAGATGTGACCAATCAGGCTGATAAAGAGTGCGGTCTGCTGTGGTCCAACACACAGCTGTGGGCGCAGCTGTGCTCTACCATCAGCCCAGTGAGTGAGAGAGAGAGAGGGAGAGGGACAGAGAGAGAGAGAGAGAGCTAGAGAGGGAGAGAGAGATAGGGTACAGAGAGAGAAGAAACAGTGGCACAATACTGAAACCATCAGCCCAATCAAAGCATTGACAACTCCCAACAAACTTCTTTGAACTCACTGAGGGTTTGACTTTGTATTTCTCTACCTTCCTGCCCTGTTTTCCTTTCTCCCTCTCTCTTAATATGTTTCTCTTCCGCCCCTCCCTCTCTCTCTCCCCCCTCTCCTTGGCTGAGGCAGGCCTGTGCAACACATTAGCCAAATATCCCTTTCTGACAGCAGCTTTAGCTGAAATCCAGCTATCATGAAGAGTTATGCCATTGTAGCGAGCTGAGAATTTGTGAGATATAATACAAATCAAACCAATGGGGGACCTGGGGGAGACCTGCTCTCATAAATAGAAGATTGCGTTAACATTTAACTGAAGACATCTTCAATGTCTGAAAAACATTTGGGCAAGGTTGCTGATCAGGCGAATATACAAAATGATAGCCAGCACTCTGGCTATGTTCTGTCCATTCAAGCACTTTTTATTTTATTATTGAAACAGGCAACATGACGAGTTCTGATCAGGATGTTCAGAGCCCAATCGACTTCCATTATGAAGTTAAAGTTAAATAATGCAAAAACGATAAAACATTATGTGAAAATAATGGCCCTCTGGCAGCGTGCATACCAAGTTTGTTGAGTAGTCCAGCGGCCACGTCATAAAAATAAAGTAATTCAAATCACAATGTGACCAAATGTTCCCCATGGGTTAAACACTGAAACAAAACGTAGGTTTTCTAATGTTTACTCCTGATTCTTATTGCTGACTGTCCACCGATTTCCTGCACTGCACATCCCTGTCAACGATGACGACAACCTGATTCCACAGTCAGTGCCAAATTAACATAGCCTGGCTCCACCCCCTGAATCGCTAGCCTCGCATTCAGGGTCTGGTGACGCTGTCGAAGGCGGGGTTTTCTCGGTTGAAAATCTGAACGGCGAATCGGGATCGGGATATTCCAGTATGAACCAATCGCCAAAGAGTCCAACTTTGGCCACGCCCCCATCTCAGAAAACGGCTGCTCTGAGAGGGCTTTCAGACTGAATAATGGAGTGAAACGAAATGAAAATTCAGGCTGAGTGTCAGGCTAAAATTAACATGCAACTGCCGGAGAAAGCCAAACGGATAAATGAACACTGAGGATTTGACTGGGTAGGCTAACTCTCCTGAGGTAGATCGACACATGATACAGAAAGAAACATCTTGCACTATAATATGGGCCGACCATATTTAACTGGTGTCAAAGTCGACTAGATGGATGACTGAGTTTAGAAGACTTTGTCACCTGTTGGGAATGGATCCAGGAAAGTTATGATGTGCTGCAATCATTTTGTGTGTACCGACCAGTTCAGTCACTGTACCATACTTTCTGGAATATGCTTTTCGTCTCGCCCCATGGAGGACCGGAGGTCCGGGGCGAGATTTAGGGGTTACTCTTTCAGATTGTTTTACCAATCACATTGCATTGACAGGGTCAGGTGAGCGCTTCGGAAAAATTGTATTGCGAGACAAGTAAACGAGTCTAATCAAAAAGGGACAGGTCACCCCCAAAGTCGTTTGCCATTTATTCACAGATTGGCTGAATGCATTTGCATTTTTCAACATGCTATTGAAAATAATATTTTGCAAGGACACGGTCAAACTGGCATTGATAATGGACAGCCTAGTATGGATGAGCAACCTTGTGGCTGCTGGATAGGGAACAAAACACAAAAGTGTTTTCATAACGTTGGCTGCAGCCAGAAAAAGTGCACAGCTGTTAGGGTGAAATTGGTGAGTGACGATTATGTGACTCAGATGGTGCAGTCAAGAAGATCGAATAACAAGGACTGATGCTTCTAATGACACAAAAAGAGCTGTAGTTCCGATCACGCAGCTTTATGATGGTGTTGGAGAACGCACTGCCAAAACACAGTTTTCAGGGACACATAATCGTCGGAACTTGCAACAAACAAGACTGAAATTGGCCAGCCATATCAGACCTATACGTATCTACCATAAACTCCATAAACACCACAACTACAGATATACAGACTATAGATTCACAAACCGTGCCTCACTTGACTGCCGTTTTGGATAATGAAAGGAAGTGAACGTGCACTCAAATATACTAAACTGACAACGCTAGACAAAATGTCACATCTCGATATTCATGCCAAATATCTTGATAGCGATATGATATACAGTGCAAGAAAAGCATGCTCCTCGGAGCGCAGATCCCCGCCAGGCCAGGTTGCCCCACCCAGGGCCCGAAAAATTAGGATTGCAGGTCATAGCCAATTGGAATGGAATCTGCTAAATCTGACTGATACATCTTCATCACATAACTCCAGAGATAATATGTACCGATCTTTGTGGCTTTTGGACTACATTTGTAGGAGTATTTTTTCATTTTGCAGACAATAAGAAAAACGCTTAGTTTTGTACGACTTGACCTATTTTGAAAGCCGGAAGTCAAAAAACATGCTTGTGTTTGTTTTACTTGACGCAGGAAATACAAATGCCCCCGTGTCAAAAATATTGCTTCTAGCGGATTATTGCCCACGTTGAGAAATGTTATCTACTGCATCACTGTAATAACAACATAGTCACTTCTCTGTTCCTATTGGACACAGCTGTGATGAGGTGGGCACTTCAGGGGTTGGTTGGTACAGAGTAAATCTCACATTGATCAAATATGTCTTTCTCTCTCATTTTCTGTAAAATATATGTTTCATGGGTCATTCATATTAACCATGATTGATTGACCTTCAAAGTCTAGGTTGGGCTTCCTTAAATGTCCCATTTACAAGTATATTTTTCACTGAGGCAATTCCTGCATTTCAGGAGCTGACGCACTTCTGGTCAGATCACACAACAGGCGCTCTGTTGTAGAGCCAACGAGTTGCTAGGTACTAGTGGGCCTCACTGGATGAATGTGGACCTTTACCAAGTGCTTAAACCGTGCGCGCACACGCACACACACACACGCACACACGCACACACACACACACACACACACACACACACACACACACACACACGAGCATGAACTCAGGTAGACACAAATAATGTTAAGCACAGGTGTGCGGACGCATACACGCGCACACACACACACACACACACACATAGAGACAAATGCATGCACGCACGCACGCACACACACACACACACACACACACACACACACACACACACACACACACACACACACACACACAATAAGCCACGTTTGTTCACTGTGTAAACATACACAGGTTACTTTTAGACTTGCGTAATTAAAACCCCATGTCACAACGCAGGATGTTTGTAGTCGAGCAGTACGCCGCTCATGTGCAGGATGTAAACAAACACAGGAACACAATCGTGGTGACAGAGCTGGGAGACACACACAGTGTCACTTACTGTACACGAACCTACAAAAAAAGTAAATAAACTGCAAACATTTAGACTCAGCTATATTGCTCTCTCACTTTCATCCTAGTGCTCCGCTAAAAGCGGGCCTCCAAGGTGTAAGGATACAAATGACCTAATCCAGGATAAACATATATAACCGGGCGGTAGTGGAGCGGGTTTATATGTCTGGGCTACCTACGGAGCAAACAGCGTGCCAGTGTTACAGCAGGCGAACCACCCAGAAGACCTTCCAAGTGAATTCCTGTGCAGATGGAATCCTGACACCTGAGGACCGGGCTATTAATACAGACTGTTTATGTGCCGCTGCGCGTCGTCTCGGAAAACGTACGTGATTTTTATGCACTCAGCACCGGGTTTATGTTGGTGGTTATCAGCGTAAATCCACATGGAGGCATGCGTTGGCTCGGGGATGAAGTTACGTGCCAGTGCGCTCTTCAACGCTATTAGTTTCCACTGCTGCTGATTGCCGTTACACATCGGGCCGCCCGGGCATGGCGATAAAACAGATCAGTTTCTCATGCCAAATTAAAGGCTGATATACTACTCCAACTTGGACGGCAATGGATGTTGATGCCAGCCCGAGAGCGTGCAAACAAGCCACAGACTCGCGGCTGAGACGCTGAGAGAGAAAAAACACACGCCAAAGGGAAGGACCAAACGCTCTGCTAAAACATGCATGGCTTATCATGATGAGACACTGTACCACGCCACCTGTTAGTGGATTCGTCCCAAGTCACACATGCACGACAAAATGGCGCGCTCGTGTCTCGCATGAAGCAGCAAATCGTAACATTTCAGATTGCATGCTAACGTGACGCGATGGCACTGCTGTGCTGTTAGCATACAGGCCTGGAGATAAATACAGTGCATAGGTGGAATCCCGTTCCCTGAGACATTACATAAGGACCCCACAGTTTATAGCAAACTCATAGTTCATGTTTCCTAACTCTCAACGGAGTAAAGTCGGCGACAAACCGGGGGGCAGAGGTTCAAATTCCTCACTTATAGGAGATGCTTGGAAAGACTTTGTATGTCAACAAAAGGTTGACAAGATGTCAGAGATCATGTCCATGAAAGCACCAAGAACATGTGGGAGTGTTACCCTGAGAGAGGCGAGGCACTCTTAAGCCTCAATGTTCAGAGTTTCTACGCAAGCAAAAATATTGAGGTCAGTACTGGAGCCGGTTCAGAGCTGCGCCTTATACTAAAGCGCTCCCCCCCGATGGGCCGAATGATGTCTCACAGCAACAATGTGACCACCCAGGTCATGCAGATATAACTGATGACTGTTAATGTAGCTCTCCCAATCTGATCCAACAGCACAGCATGTACGCACACTCACGAATTCACATCACACACACACACACACACACACACATGCATCATCTGCTTCTGCGATCAGCCCTGAGTCAGAGATGTGAAATGAGCTCAGCTCCAGCTGGATGCTTCCAGCGTCAAGAGCCAGTTTTCTGGCTCAAACCCAGGCAGCCGCTCCACCCCCCCGACCCAGCACGACCCAGCACAGCCCAGCACAGCCCGGGACTGCCAAGCTTAACATGGCTGCTAGTACAGCACCTAAAATCAGAACCAGTCTCTAAATCAGCACACTCAAAAAATAAATGTAATATTTCACCCATTTGTTGGTGTTTCCACTTTCCAGCCATATTGGCAGAGAGACGGGCGGCAGTGAGTGGCTGCATACCTAGTCTGCTAATGAAATTAGAATGGCTGGTCTGTACGCACGTGAACAGCGATACAGTACATGGACCCCGGTCGTGCTCCCCGACATGGTGTCTGGGGCGGCCTTAACCCATTAAGACCTGGAACGCATCTGTGTCACTTTAGCTTTCTTTGGCTATTCAAAAATAGCAGATATACAAGCTCATAGGTCATAAGCTCATAAGCTACAAGCTTGTAGATCTGCTATTTTTGAAAAATCGAGAAAATGTGTGCAAATCTTTGAATATATATATTTTTTTAAGCTAACATTTGTAACTCAAATCTTTGCTTCTGGGGGTCCCTGGAACAAAATATTTTGAGATGGGGGTCCGTGGCCAAATACATATACATTTTGGGGTCCTCCTTGACATGAAAAAGTTTGAGCACCACTGACATAGCAACATGAGTTTTTTCAAAAAAACTGTTAGGATTGAGAAGACATTTCGTAGAATCGGAACCTCAGGCATTAATGGGTTAAGGAGATTTACGGTCTCCGGTGGGGAATAAGGGGGATTCTGGCCCAGACCTAAATCATGACTGGGACTGTGAGGAGCTAATTAGCAGAGTAGAACAGCAGCAGGCTAGGGGCTGAGTGGTTTTTCAGGTCCACGACCGTGGACTATACGCTACAGTATACACATGTACTACAGTACAGTTTTTTCTACCATAGATGGTAGCTAGCTTATTTATTGGTGGGGGGTAAAGCCCTGTTCAAATCCATTCTGAGCTTTGTTTGGACCTATAGTCACCTCCAAGTGAGAATGACAGGGGGGAATTGGAGCAGCCATCTGGGCAGCATTCAGTAGGCAGAATCTGTGCCTGAGAAGTTCTTAAGCTCAAGATACTAGCTGCTTGTGGTTTGGGAGCGCATAATGTGCTCTGGGACTCATCTCAGCATAATGTTAACCCATTTAGACCGGGAACGCATCTGCGTGTAATTTTTTAGATTTCTTTGACAATTTTTTTGAAAAATCTTGAAAATGTGTGCAAATCTTTGAATATATATATATATATACACACGTTTTAAAGCGAACATTTTTAACGATCTGTGCTTCTGGGGGGGGTCCCTGGAACAACATATTTTGAGATGGGGGTCCGTGGCCAAATACCTATCATTTTGGGGGTCCTTGACATGGAAAAGTTGAAGCAGCGCTGATGTTATAGCAACATAAACGTTTTTTAAAAAAACTGTTTGTAGAAAAAATATTCAAAGATTTGCACAAATGTTCAATTTTTTTTTTTAAATAGCAGATCTACAAGCTCATAGCGCGGCACTCGGTGCCGCGCTACGAGCTTGTATATCTGCTATTTTTGAATAGCCAAATAAAATCTTTAAAATGACACAGATGCGTTCCCGGTCTTAATGGGTTAAAAAGGCAGTAGCCTTCCTCGAGTGCTGCTTGTTCCATGGAAGGGACTTGGGAGATTGTTATGTACTGTAGCTATAGCTACATCTGTACTGCGGTAGACCTGGACCGGCTCAGAAGGCCTGCAGTCTTTCAAATCAATTCAGGTCAACCAATTACACTTTAGCATGTCTCCTCATCAAGTAGGTGTAGTATATAAAATAGAACAAAGTGGCAGAGCAAGAGACAGGGTTAAGAGGTCTCAGCAACATCCCACTGGCTCTGAAAATGAGCATTGCCGTATTTTACAGGCCGTGAGTCATCACGGCACACAGAAATAGCATCCAAAGTAGCATGGCTGTGTTTCATTCTCAGCCAAAAAAGCTCCCACCCTGACTTGACTTGACGCCCTCAGTGGGTGGGACGTGTTCAAGGCGCAGTGGAACAGGGACCCACCTCCTGCATGTGTTGGAAATTTGCAAGCAGTCGATGTTGATGAAGTTTAAGTGGGGTATGACACCCCAACGCCCGCACCCTGTTCTGTTTGAAAATAAGACTTTACGGGGCGATAAGGAATGTGTGCAGGCTGTACACATTCCACACACAGACTCACACACACACAGACTTTTCTTTAAAACAATCTTTTGAAAAATCAGCATAGGCTAATAAAAACAATGAGGAATGTTTTTTTTTTAACAAAGCATTTATGGGAGCCAGCACACACACATCCAATCTGTGATGTGTGAATGTCTGCCAATCTCTCTTCTGTGTACAATAAAGGCATGAGAAACCCTTTATTCAAATGTCCATAGTTCTCATTTCATTTGAAAGTTGTAAAGATAAATGTGCATGGATATGTCAGAATTGCACATTTAAATTTAAATAAGATTCTAGATTCCACAATTAAAAATAATGCTAATAACGATATTTGAATATCTATGTTGTGTTACTTTAACTTAATTACAAATGCCTACTGTGATTGGAAATATTAGATGTTCACAGCCTATAAAGTGCTGCTCATTGTCCTGTAATCCTGAAATAATTTGGACCATTAATCATGCAGCCCTAGCTAGCTAGCATCAACACCAGTCCAGCTCTGTGCTTGTCAAAATAATGATTTTATACATATTTGAAGTTGGTACAAGTCAACATTGTGACCTGTTGGCTGGGGTTGGTTAAACAAAGTCCAGGTGCAGTTAACCTTGTCACCAACATTTCGCTGCTTTGAACCTGCGGACAAATAAACCCTCTTGAATCTCGATATATCCAGTGCAAGAACTAGCAGGACAGCACAATACTTTCTTGGCTTGCATTGCAGCCAAGTGACAGATTTAGCACTCTCATTAGATCAGATGCTATGGGCCCCAAATTACTTAACAAACTGAAGCTGACATTTTGAGTGTGGAAGTGGAAGCTTGCATCTGAAGGGCTGGGAATGGTTAGCCGACGGATGTTCCCGTCCGTTTCGCAGCAGTGCCACGGTCACCTGAAACTATGTGCTGTGCATATGGCAGAACATCAGATCTCTGGGCCCTCTCTCACTGTGGCCAGGACATTGGTTTATCCATGGATAGAACCCCGTCCAAGCAGGCCATCTCCATGACCACCATAGGCATCTGTGTCTTTTTCTCTCTCTATGTCACAGTCTCTCTCTCACACTCACACACACACACACACACACACAGTGTCTGCAAACCAATACTGTGAGGCACTCCTGTGGGTTTTATCCAACAAGCTAGACCGGCTCTCGAATACGAAAGAGCTCCCAACTCACTCAGCGAGAACGAGCCCTCACCCTCCGCCCCCCCCAATCCCATGTTACTCCCCCGCTCCCATCCTCCACCGCCCCGCTCCCTCTCTCCTCCTTCTTCTCAGACATGCACTGATGAAGAGATAAGTTGAAGGTCATCCAGAGAGAACAGAGGCTCCGCTGAGGAATGTGTGGAATTGCACTCTCTTGTTCTGCAGACAAGGAGCTCGTATCAGAGAATGGATGTCAGGGTGTCACATGGGCCTGTGTCATCACAGAGGTTAGTATGAGCTGGGGATGATGATACGTGCCGTCTTATATTATAGTAGCGTTGTTGTATAATATAAAGGTAGGGCCCTCAGCTCTCCATGTCAAACATCACCAAAGAGCTGGTAACAAACCCCTTTTTACCAGCTTGCAAAGCAAAGCACGCAGGTCTAAGAAGAGACTGAGTCTAGTCAACACTTTCTCAACACTTTCTCGACACTTTTTCATCATTGGCTGTCCTTTAAGCCAATGGGGATACTTTCCCATACTCTGAACGGGCGGTCTCGTCTTCCCAAGCTATGGTACTAGACACGCCTCTCGCCTCTATGGCAGTGTTGCCAGATTCTGCGAGAGAAATAAGCAACAGGTCTAAGCCAATGGGGAGCCACTAGCAGTGTTGCCAGATTCTGCGAGACAAATCAGAGAAAACAGAAAGCAAGCTGGTATACATGACTGAGTCATGTCTTGTTATATAACAGGAGCAATTTCTCCATACTGTACACTGTGCACTTGTGCATGCACACACTTTATTAGCCGTTCTTTTGGCTAACAACTTGGCTAACAGCTGCCGTGTTAGCAGGGGATTTTCTACACAAACACCACCCCTTTTTTTTGCAATTGCAGCAAGACGTATGTCTTTTTGTGTTGCATCTGCACAAGTGGGGAATTTATTTGAGATTCTGATTAAAATAATGCCAGCAGCGAACCCAGTTTATAGACCTGCAATGAAAGGCTGACTGGTAAATGCAATTGCAGTTGAGAATTGGGACGCACCTCTGACAGCAGGAAAAAAAAATATCATATAAAAGTGAAGAGCCTTTAACCCATTAAGACCTGGAACTGTGTCATTTTTAGATTTGAGCTAAAAAGCATTATTTTACACTTTAGGCTATTCAAAAATAGCAGATATACAAGCTCATAGCGCGGCACCGAGTGCCGCGCTACGAGCTTGTAGATCTGCTATTTTTGAAAAATCGTGAAAATGTGTGCAAATCTTTGAATATATATTTTTTTAAAGCGAACCGTTTTTAACTCAAATCTTTGCTTCTGGTGGGTCCCTGGAACAAAATATTTTGATGGGGGTCTGCGGCCAAATACATGTAATTGTGGGGGTCCTTGACAAGAAAAAGATTGAGCACCACTGATACAGAAACATACGTTTTTCAGAATACTGTTGAGATTTAGGAGACATGAAGAATCGGCTTCAGGTCTCAATGGGTTAACACAACGCCAAGGTCTTTTGTTTCCCCAAGACTCGTAATCCCAGATCACAGTATCAGGTGAACAAAGTCAGCTAGATTATTTTATTTTATTTTCTGTTTGCGTAAGTGAGACGGAAGAGTTTCCTCCTCAAAATACCATCGCTCTGGCAATAACACATTTTTTGAGAGTGTACGAACGGGACTGAAATGGACCCGTGAGGCTTTTTGGCTGTGCACTATTCAGAGTGCCAAAGAGATGAAACTTGGCAGACGGGCGGTATGGGCACAGAGTGGTAACGAAGATCTCTATTGGCAGCGCCTTCCAATAACACATTAGTAATGAGTCGGTGTCATGTGAGACTCCCAGCTGTTCCAAATTCATGCCACGCAGGCAGGGTTGCCAGATCTGCTTATTATAATTTGCCCACAAGATTTTATTTGAAAATAGCCGATCTACAAGCTCACAAGGCGTCGCGACGCCTTGTGAGCTGGTAGATCTGCTATTTTCAAATAGCTGATGTATATGTTAAAGTGCTCATGTGGCTCATAGTCGCTTCTTTTGGGCTGGTTTTCCTAGACCTGGTTGCTTGTTTCTTTCACAGAATCTGGCAACACTGTACGCAGGCCGGATGAGTCAGCGAGCTGAGAAAATGAAGAACAAACACCGCTCACTGGATCATCAGACACTGTAGGCCTGTCATACAGCGGCACAGCGACCTCGCCAAGCATGTTGACCAGATCCACTGTAGGCTATACAGTAACCAAATGAACCCCAGCATCCATATTCTGGGTATGTCAAAATAGGCGAACATTTGGCGGGAAAAAAAAAGCAGGTCTAAGCTTGCGACCATAGACAGTAAAAAAGTATGGACAAAGTTACGCCCATAGACTCTATAGACCGTAAATTAAGCCTATTTTTCAACGATTTCAAAGCGACTGGAAGCATATAGCATATTTATGACAATGTTTATTAAGGTAAGACAATCAAGTGTAAAGTTCGGCAAAAACCCATCCGCTTAAATGGAGCTCATTTACTTCTGACACCATAGCAGGTGTGAAACAGCGAAACTACAGGCCATTCATATTAACTGTCTCTTCCTATATAGCCTCAATGTACAACTCGGAAGCTGGCCCCTTTTTTTGCGACGCATGTGAGCTTGTAGATCTATTTTTGGCGAAGAGATTTGGTGTAGAGGGAACAAAGGGGGACCCCAGTTACCAAAGTACATGGTTTTAAATGGTTAACATCTCATGTGTAGTATTATCATGACATCAACAAAATGAAGCTGAAATCCTTCAAAGTAGACTGTGGTGTTTCATCCTACGATTAAGACCATTTGAAAATGTTATACAGGTACATATAGCTTGGAGAGAGAGAGAGAAATAATTATCCTGGGGAAATCTGTTAATAATAAAATGCCATTGGTCAAAGTATAAAAATGGAGTGCCTGTTAAGTGTGAAGTTTGGTTGGTCTCAACTCACAGTTGCTTAGTGTGCCGTTCTTTCACCTTGATGGTCTACACGCTGCCAGCATTTCACCGCGCTCACAATGGACCACACATCCAACTCAATGGACGGAGGGAACACCGGAACAGAATGCGAGCAGTGGGTCAAAACTGGACCAGATTGGATGTGCTTAGATAAGCACAACCAGAGTAGACTTGCCCTCAAGGAACCACGAAGCAGATTGACAGCCAGCCAGCAGACAGACCAGAAGGACCACACCTGCAGGCTTTTAGTAGTAGGTGTCGTTTAGCTTTTTTTTTAAATTAAGCTGCAAAAATGGTGGTAAGTTAGTGCACCGACCACATGCTTCCTTGTGAGTTGGGAAGACCCGAGTTCCAATCCAAATCACATCATTGTCTCGCAAGTGTCTCCCCTCTCCTGTCTCTCTGTACTATCCTATCTAAAATAGAAATAAATGCCCAAAATAAATATTTCAAAAAGAAAATAAATGGTGCTCCAACTTTATTTCATTATAATTTTTTCTTTGGCCAATTATTTGTATTATTATTTTTAGATTCCCTTCTGTTTACTTCCAGTTATCCATTCCTTTGTCTCTCCTTGTCTTTTACAATACAAAGCTCCTTTTAGTCAGTCAACAGAATCTTTGTACAGACTTGACAAGCCGGTGATCTCACACTTGCTAATCAGTGTGTAGCACCTGCCTGCATGGCAGAACCGTTCACTGTAAATCCTTAAACTGCATCTTAAAAGACTTTTACTGTTCGGCACATTCAAACATCCAAGATCATAGGTTGGAAAGTTGCCATTCAAGCAAGCAATTTGCTGTGTTTGACCCCCTTCCGTTTTCGGCAAAACCAAAAAACCAAATCTTATTCTGTTGCAAGGATGAAAGTGTTCTAAAAAAAAAAACGTGGAATATGTCTCCGTGTTTAATCAGTTCAAGCACAGGGAATTTCTATCAAAACTATAATTTTCTTCAAATCTACAGAGAACTATAAGTGCCGCGAAATCAATACTGTATCAAGAAGATTGGTGACATCACTTGAGGAAATAAGAGGGGCAATTTGACATAGGGCTGCTAATTTCTTGCACTAATAGCAGCTCCTCAACACTGCAGTTTAATCCTCCTAACGCTGTGTACCAGACCACAAATCCTCCTGCCGTTATCCACAGCAGTGTGCTAACCAAGCTCTTTTATGGGTTTTATAAAGCCAGGGATTTTTCTCACATGTACACAATAAAATCCTCGGTGTTCATTTAACTCTGAGGGCCCTATACTTCCTGAGAAGCAGAGTCAAGTTTTCCCCCATCTGTGTGTAGTTGTTGGTACAGTCACTTGGGGACTCATTGCTTACCGATGTTGGAGGCAGTGGGAGTGTTGTTTGTTAAACAGCAGCGTATTGCAATTTTGGTGTCAATGAGGTCCACGAATTGTGCCATCCATCTTCATCTCCAAAATCACACAAACCCACTTACTGTAAATACAGTGTTATGCTTGTCTGTTTCACTTTGGTGTGAATCCCTCAAGCAAGAAAACACATTTTAGTCAATGTTTTTATGCATTCTAACCATGCGGTTAGAATGCATGAAGAAATCTACAGCTTCAGACAGCAAAAATGGTTGTGCGTCATAAAGCACTGAGCATATTGAAAGCAAATACCCTTATACTGTAGGTTTCTCCTTCATAATGTTTACTGATTGGTCAACTAGACTACACATAGATTACACATAGCTCCACGTTCTAAATCATATCATCGATCCGTTTATTACACTGAGAAACGTTTGCCATTGGACCAGTGCCAGACACGATAACTGCATTTGGTCATTCCTCCCAAGATAATTTGACATCGTCTGCTGTTGGCGGTCTGTCTGAGGCGCTGTAATTATGTTGTTGTTGAAATTGATGGCTGCATCTCCCGCACAAGGACATCAGTTTGCTTTTGGGAGAAGTTACATTTCCGAGGCTTTTCTTCCACATTCACAACACCGTGGACTCTGCCAGTATGGGGTTGTGATGAGTGCAGCACGTGCACAACTCCGGTCCTGAAAATACCAAAAGTCTATTGACCCCGCCCCCACCCTGTTGGTCGCACGTCACACTGAATTTCCCAATTAACCCAAAATAGGGCCAGAGTGAAGTAATTGACCCAGTATCAAAAACTGTCCACGTAATGCAAATTGTGTTAGCTGGACATGTTTTTATTATATTTTTTGTTAAATTAACATTGAGGATTTGACTGTGCATGCCTCACCATTCTGATTTCCATACTGAGCTGCAATGGAGTTATTTATACCCAGCAGACATACAGTATTACTGATTAAGCTTGACATATTCAGCAGCTGACACTGTGCGTTACATATTTAAAAGCACCTAGTAAAACGTTGTGTTCCCTGCCATCCATGGCAAGAGACAAACTTCATCATTAAATACAACGTTTTTGCCTTTTGGATAAACGGTAGGCATATCATTTTGTGTGTAGTTATATTGTGTGTATTTACATCTAGTCTTAACCTTCACATCAATCTGGAGGTGTACATCTAACTCCTAACCTTACCAATTCCTGGTGAGTCAAAATCTCCAACCTTTTTCTAAAAAGTTAGAAAAAATATATATTTTTATCTCTACCTCCAATCTCTCTCATCCTCTCCCTCCCCCCGGGCCTCGGGCTGTGCCTTTGCTCAGAACTCGCTTGTTTACCAATTACTGATGAGACTCTGGAATGAGGCGCACAAAAGCAAGGCATTTTTCTAAGGAGGTATAAAAAGGCCACGCTGAATGGAGAGGCTAATTTGCGTAAGCGAATCATGTGTTTCCAGGCAAGAGTTTCTCCTCAAGTTACAGCTGGATAATTCTTGTTCTAGTGATTTGATGAGCGGGTTGTGGGGTGGGGGGGTGCAGGAAAAACAGCTCAGTCAGCTGGGAAAGCCTCAAGGGCCGCAACTAGAACATCTGAGTGGCTGAGTTCTGTCCTCTTGGGCCCTGACCGTCTCACTGGAAAGATGGCCGCTCCTGCAACCGTCGGTCCCTGCACTGGCAATAATAGGGAAAAATGGTGGCCCTGAACCTGAACATAACAGAAGACAGTGGCATACTCTAAAGATCACGGCATTTAATTTGTTTTTTAACCAGAAAGTCTCTTGCGATACAGTATCTTCTTATAAGAGGGACCTGGCCAAGACAGCGAGCAGCATTAAATAATTGAAAATGGGTGTATATAAATTGAATTTGTAGAATATCACGTACCACACACAGTGAAAAGTAAAATATGTAAGTCACAGAGGCAATGGCAGCCTTGCCTATTAAGAGCATAATTTACATTCCTCATGAGAAAAGTCACAGATGCATCATGACAGTAAAGTCTCCATACAAAGTACTGGTGGGCAGTCTGGTTATTTAACAGAATAGGTTCCGTCGAGTCAATACATGTAAATGTATCAAACCTTGTGAGATTTTATACTTTTTTAACAAAAATGCCCTTGTTTCTCTGTAATACTGTTCTGTACTAGTATACAGTTGGGCACAACTATTGTGCCCAACCCTTATTCTCTTTAATAAATGGTGGTGCATTTATATAGCGCTTTTATCCATTACATTACAGTCATTTAGCAGACGCTTTTATCCAAAGCGACTTACAATAAGTGCATTCAACATAGGTAGGGAACGAAACTACTAATCACCAGAAGTATTAAGTGCATTTTCTGCAAAAACAAGCAACCAAGACTATACCTAGCGCTAAGGTAAAAGTGCAATATATCAGCTACCTATTTTCCTTAAACAGATGAGACAACAATAGCTAAATCAAATGAGCAGGAGCTCAAACAAATAAGTGTATCGACTAAACAAGATCCAATAAAACAGTACAACAATAACACAAGCGTTCGTACTAACAACAAGTCCAAAGTGCATCCAAAGCGCTTTACATAGATTGTGCATTACATTCACCCATTCACACACACAGTCATACACCGATGGCGGAGGAAACCATGCAAGGCACCAACCTGCTCATCGGGAGCAATTAGGGGTTCAGCGTCTTGCTCAAGGACACTTCACTAACTCTGGGGGAGCCCGGGATCGAGCTGGGAACCTCACAGTTCCCATCCGGTCGCTCTATCGGCCACTCTACCCCTGAGCCACTGCCGCCCCATCGAGTGTCATCCATCCTGTATGAGTTACATTCATAAATATAAAATACTCACAATACTCTTATATATACTAAATCTGTATTGATTCTGCATCTTACTTGTAAGTATATGTAGGCTATATGTAAGCTCAATATGATGTTACAGAAATGTGACATCAAATAGAGTGATTTGTCATTCTTTTGGAGGGGACAGTAGTTGGTCATCATCCTAGTTCGATAGAACGCTTTATTCAATCTTGTTCAGTGATTGGATCTGAATTAATGTCCCGCTTGCCATGCTTTAAGCGTGTACACCTATCGTGGTAGCAGGCACTGAGAGCAGTGCTACCCTATGATAACAGGGAGTTGGCAGTTTCAAGAGTCAGTCCGATTCACAAGCACTCCACACGTTCGGTAAGATAACCCAGTACGTAACAGACGAAAACACTGTTTAAAAATATGTATTTGTTAATTTTCACCCATTAATAATAAGAAGGCATGTTGCACACTTTAATGTGGATTTATTCAAACTGGCTGAATGCCTTGTCAATGTTACGGTTCACCGAAACTCTAAACCAGTACCTCATCTGATTTTACTGCAGGGTTTTGTTAGGTCTTAAGGTAACAGTATACAATGATTAACCGTCAGAAATAGCTTTAGGTATTGTTTTAAGAAGACCATTGAAGAGAGGGAAATCAATCTATTGTAATGGTGTTTTATGTCATCCATCCTGGCTAGATTTGACATTTAGCTCCATATACATTTCATTTTTGGACACGTCAACAAGGAACAGAGCATCAGCACCATAGAGTTGCATTTTTCTTTCCTCTGAGAGTCACATTTCATCGATCAGAGGCTGAGGAATGAGTGGATACGAGACAGTACTCGAGAGGAGGAGAGAATAGCATGAATAAAAAAGAGACTCGGGTAAAAGCGACATGAGAAAGAGACACATAGAAAGTAACAATGCTGTCAAAAGCTACTCCTCATCATTTTCACACAAGAGCCACTTCCAAAAGGGAGAGCGGGAGTTGTTTCAGTGCCTCTCACTGCTGACTGAGCAGAGGCTCCAGTCTGCTCCCCCCTAGAGTTCTGTTACGTACTTTAATTCATAAGCCACAAAACGTGGCCAAACAAAGCTCAAACATAGCTAACTACATACAACCAGTCATGAATGACAGTGGCGGTTACTTATATTGCCCGACAAATGACTCAAAACCTCAGAGAAAACATTTCCCAGTAATTGTAACAGCAAAGTTTACCCACTTTCTACTTGCAGAGAATAGGGTTCAGGATTACGACTCAAGACCGGCACTTACAGTGTGATCTTATGGGGAAGGCTTCACCGCAATGGCACCAGTGCTGACTCTAATGGCTATTGACCTCTTAATAACCGCTTCTTGCCTCTGCACTCGAGAATTATTTTAAGGAATGTCTTAATAGGATATCATTTGAGAGACATGTCATATAACTACAAGAAAGGATTGAGCCGTTTCTGAACAGTTATTCCTCGATTCCGTCTTTTCACTTCCGATAATAAGTGCAGGACGTGTCGAGGAATGTACTATTTGCTGCTCCTGAGACATGTCGAGAGCGAATATTAAGTCGGATAGACCTGGACCATGGGGGATGTGCAGTAGCTTTGGCCCCCCATGTACGTACGGGGCAGTGCGCGATTCCCTGGCGAACACCCAGCTTGACATCTGATTACCCCCGGCCTGGCTAGGTGCTTCTGTGAGCGAAGTCAGGGGAAGGTCACACATGAAAGAGATGTTTGATCAGAGCTCCGCCCGCCTGCCCCCTAATGTACACGCTTACATAAATATTGACCAGCTTTTTGAGGGCCGTGTAAATTGTTCCACACGAGAAAAGGGAGAGATAGTCGAAACACGCTTGACAGAGTCCCTTAGGCTTTGAACGTGTTTGAAAGTGTTGACTATCACTACTTGACTAATCGCTCGCCCTTCAAAACGAAATCCCCCCGTGATGAAAATGTTTGTCCACGTCAACTGATCTGTGGCCCTGACGCGCCGCTTTAAAGCAGCTCTGGCAGACCAAATCCACCTACATCACCCTCTCCAATGTATATGATCGATGTGAAATCCATTCGTCCGGACACATTTTGAAGGCACCTTCAAAAGCTTGGCTCAAGCGAGGATTTGTATATTTGTCTAAAAACCTGCCTGCTGACTACCTGACAAATGATGTTGTGCAAATAAACTGAATCGAGGATAAACCAGGGGCCTGTGAGGTGCTCTGTTCTTACCAGAGGAATGTTTTATAGCAACATTTACAGAGGAAGAGCTTAGGAGGACAGCAGTAGCGAGGGAGGGGGGGGGGGGGGGAAGGGACCTTTTGTGCTGCGCACATCAAGCTACTCAGCAAAGTAAGGCTTTCAAGAAAAAGGTCAGAAAGCATGGCACATTTGGTTCAGATCAGCAGGGTCATGACCCACACAGGGGTTTATTTGGACCTTTGCACCAAAATAATCACAGGGCTCTGACTCTGCTGTGACAGACATTAACAGTCTGGAACCACTTCGCCTTCGGACTAAATTATGAGAACACAGCCCATAACTTGCTCGGAATACCTGCGACGTCGTTAGTGTTGGCTGGTGCTGTGAACGTTTCCTATATTTACTGTTTGAGTTATGTGCTACTCGGGACGGGTGTGTGTGTGTGTGTGTGTGTGTGTGTGTGTGTGTGTGTGTGTGTGTGTGTGTGTGTGTGTGTGTGTGTGTGTGTGTGTGTTATCATTCCTGAAGATAAAATGCGTTCTGGGGCAGCTGGGTGAGTCTGTCTTATGTACTGTGGTCGTGGTTTGTTTGCAGTAGCATGTCTGCCGCTTGGAGGTAAGGGACAAGTTGGAGGTCCAGGACAGACAAGAGGAGCTTTCATTTCACTTCTTCACCCATGTATGCCGTTATGTACGGAGTGTTGTCCGACCATGTGGTACTCATTTCCATGGCAAGCTTAACACGGGGTGATAATGTTTAAAAATATTATTGCAGCCATTGAATCCAAGCTTTTCGAAATGAAAAGTGCAAAATTGAAGTTATGTCAAGGAACCGAACGAGGACGGCAGAAGATGTTGAACACCCCCCCCCCCCCCCCTGTTTTTTTTGCGGGACAGCCATGACCCCAAAAATAAAGGGCCTTGTGTAAGATCCGGTGTGTGTGTGCGTGTGTGTGTGTGTGTGTGTGTTGTGTGTGTGTGGAAGCCAAGCCCAGGAAGCCAACATGCCTTTGCTGAGAGACAGCAGCTGCTGGCCTGATATAGCATGGCTGGAAAGCAGAGGGGCCATGGTGTTAAAACCAGACTTGCTAGCTCTCTCTCAGCTCTCTCTCTCTCTTTCTCTCTCTCTCACACTCCAAGAGTCACACAGGCTGCTTTGCCAATTGATTGAGATAAAGTCCATGGAAAATGTTCTGACTCTCAATCAAACATTCATAAAATGAATGTAGGACACAGGCCGATTCTTGCTTTATCTTCATCAGTGCTGCATCAGGTGGCTGGATTCCTAAGCTCCTAAATCTCACATTTTGCCTTGTTATTTGGTGCCTCTTATCCCTATGAGTGCATGTCCTGGCAGAATAAGGCTGGATGATGGCATATGATATGAAAACAAGAGAGAAGATATCTGACATGAATCTAGGCCAAGTTGGAAAGGAAAGTGGCACCACGCACACATGCGAGCAAAGCTCGGCAGGGAAGAAAATGAAAGATTAAATGGAAAAAAAGCAGGGAGCAAAGAAAGTGAGAGCAGAAATACACCGTTGTCGATGTGTTAGCACTCTTCCCTGTCGGAGGGCCTCTACAGTTGCCGGGAGGTTTATTTAAGATCACCCGCCTTGACCAATTCGCACAGCTGAAATCCGAAATCTGTGTCCTCTTGGCCCCCATCATGAGCCCTGTGTAGCCTATGCTTTTCAAACAGTAATATATTTTCTCTAACTTCAGTTCTATTTCATTTCTGACCCACTTCTGCTGGAAGGAAGGCATCAGCTCTGGATTTATATCTGTATATAGGGTCTGACTCCTGTATTATTTTTTTTAACACCCAATCTAAGGTCAGACGGGTACAGGCTCTCACAGCACCTACTTTTGTAACTGCAAATCATTGGAGCTTGCACATTAAATCATTTCACCCACTCTTTTACACCTGTAAACTTGTGATTTGACAATAAACTTGAAGCTGAAGTTGAAGGAGTTGAGGCCTTACACCACGGCACATGTAGGCTCACCTGGTGCACCTCAGCCACTGCATAGGAGAGAGACGGCTTTTCACTTCAGCCCTCAATTATGTTCTGTCTCCTCTGAGCAAACCCCCCACTTACTTTTCAGAAATAGTGCTGCAGATGTGGGGCTAGCACCGGTAAGAAACTTAAGAAAAACTTAGAAAAGGCTACAGTCTTATTTTTCAAATGAACAGGCTTATGGTGCCGACTGAAAGAAAAAGAAAAAAAGAGAACATTATCTACAGTGGACTATCGTCAAGCATCAATGACATTCACAACATTAGACGATGTACTTGAAATACGCTTCTTTTTCTTTTACTGCGCTTTCCTATATCGCTCTGCTGTAGAATACTGTTTTCATAAGATGGCAAGGGAGGGAAATATTCCCTTTCAAGTTTGCTGGGAACTTTTACTCGTGGGGATATCCTTTACCACCTGCACATATCAATCGTGCATCTGGCCGAGCAGCAATCCTTTGGAATAATAATAAGGGGGGGGGGGGGGGGGGGCTTTTAAGATCTCCTTCGAAGATAAGACAAAATGGCTGCCACTGTGATTGCCTGATTGGGTCTTGTGCTGTTAGGTGTCCTTGTAGATGTTCTAATCAGAGTTCAACAGTTGGCAAATGGTATCTTTATTGACACTTTGAAGTTGACATTGGAACCAGGCTCTCCGCCACTCAGCTGGTGGCCCGTGGCATTCCCCTGAGCCTGCTAGTTACCCCCTGCCGTCACACTATCAGGTGTCATAATCTACAAGAATTTGTGGACACAACCTCTTTAACTTCAGGCAAACACTACTCAAGATATGGTGTGGGTAGGTGTAGGGGTGGGGGCTTGGCATTATGCCCAAGAAGAAGAAAACAAAACACTAGTGACTGTGCTTTTAAACAAACTTTTTAAAATCCAGTTTAACCCATTAAGACCTGAGGCCAATTCTGCCTAAATGTCTTCTAAATCAGTGGTTCTCAAACTTTTTCATGTCAAGGACCCCCAAAATGATATGTATTTGGCCACTGCCCCTCATCCCAAAAGAATGTTTTATTCCAGGGACCCCCAGCTAGCAAAGACTTGAGTTACAAATGTTCGCTGTAAAAATATATATATTCAAAGATTTGCACAAATTTCACGATTTTTCAAAAATAGTAGATCTACAAGCTCGTAGCGCGGCACTCGGTGCCGCGCTATGAGCTTGTATATCTGCTATTTTTGAAAAGCCAAAGTAATCGTAAAATGACACACAGATGCGTTCCCGGCCTTAATGGGTTAAATATAACTCAGCAAGCACATGCGGGAGTAAGTTACAGAAAATAACTGGATTTTCACTAAAAAGTGAAAGATCTCCCTGGTGGATTTTGAAATAAGCACATTGTTGCTGAGGGTGTGATTCAAAAATAGCCTCTTTTCCGCTGTGTCCTTGAGGTTTTCGCTAATAACCTATGACAGCTAGCAGTTAGTGTAATACAAGTCTGCAGCAGGGCTTAAAAAACACAGGCTATCCATCGCCAGTGTGGTCTAATTCACAATGACGGTTGTTTTGCCTCCATTTACGTTCTCAAACATTCGGTAATGAATAACAGCTCTGTTTTTTCTGATTAAGCAATGATACATGACAAGTGACATCAACAAACACATTGCATAAGTACTCCTCTTGGAGGAAGAGTTTGCTCGCAGGGACACAGCAGCTGTACTGTATAAGTATGCTCATCTATAGAGGGAGGACAGGGAGTGAGAGAAAGTTACCCCACAGCTTTACAACACAGCCTCCGAGAACACAGCTGTGGTGGAAAAAGTACTCAAATGTTTTATTTTAAAGTATCAATACTGCAAATTAGAAATACTCTGTTACAAGTAAAAGACCGGATTTCAAAATGTACTTGAGTAAAAGTACAAAAGCATTGGCATCAAAATGCACTTAAAGTACCAAAAGTAGAAAGTACTCATTATGCAGAATGGCCCATTTCAAGTTTTGAAATGCACACACGTTTTTTTGAAAATAGCAGATCTACATCTGTGAGCTTGTAGATCTGCTATTTTCAAATGGCTGAAATGTATATAGGGCTGAAGTGGTTAAGTGGTTACTAATGAAAATCTACAAAGTAACTAGTAACTACAGTTTTCAAATAAATGTAGTGGAGTAAAAGTACAATATTTTGTATCTGAGACTCTAGTGGAGTAGAAGTAAAAGTATTGGAAATTGGAAAAGTAAAGTACAAATACCTCAAAATTGTACTTAAGTACAGTACTTAAGTAAATGTACTTAGTTACTTTCCACCACTGCTGAGAACACAGGACATAAATGGAGACATGTGGGGAGAGACGCCTGCAAGGACATATCTCTCTCTCTGTTTCTTTCTACATCTCCCTTGTTCTCCCTGCTCCCTCGAAGCTCGCAAATAGCGCTTTTCGTCAAAAGGAAGGGAGGAAGTCTTGAAAGGGAACATCTCTCTCAGGGGACCAACGGAAAAGGTCCAGACTGAGCAAAAAGCGGCGTAACACAGACCTACTACAACCACGCCGATGAACAATGTTTTTCTATTTGCACACATTTGCATCAGAAAAGGCGACGCAGCGGTCACCAGTTCCACTTGTTGGCCACTGAATGAGTGCCATCCGAGAAAAAAAAAGAAAAAGGAAAAAATAAACCTCTGCCAAAGCTAGGAAGAATGGGAGAAATTCTAAAGCCGGGCTGTATTGTCAAGATTAGTTGGTGGAGGGAAGAAAACATTTTGGACAATAGAAGCCTGGCCTTTGCTTTTGGTACCTTTTGTAACTCGTCAAAAGAACTCTGCCTTGGACACGAACCTTCAGCTGTCAAATGATACCAATTCGCTCTCCGAGCTTGACTTGAAATATTGGCAGGTGTGTGCCGTGCACTGCACGTCTCTTTTTGCATCACAGATCCGCATCCGCAATCTACACATCCGTAACATCTGCGTGTCGATGTCAATGTAGGCCAATTAGCTCCGATATAAATGAACATGATCTGCCAGTCAGAGTGGGGTGAATCATCCATGGTGATGTCAATGCTATGCTTTTTTTTCCTTTTGCATATCACCTCTGTTGTTAGGCGGAAACCTTGTATGTCCAAATCTGTTGCTTTTCAGGAAATGAAAAAATAACCCGTGTTTCAATGGATCGAATGTAGTTATTATTACGTTCTCGATTATCTCTCAAGACAGCATTCTGCCAACAGCAGAATCTGTCAGCACCACTGCCCTAAACATGTTGTAGTGTTGTTGTTAGTAGGAATAAACACAGAAGAAGCACCTTAACGTCCTAATGGGGCTGTATAGAATTAATCCTAACATCTGTTGGCAGTAGCTTGAACCACACCCCCCTTGTGTTAGGCCTACTGCAGTATGCTATCAACGGATGATGTGTAATTGAGTTTGAGAGTGTGTGTAACAAAGAGGTCCACACTCCTATTTCACTGGAGCACAGCATCCATTGGAAAGGAATATATTAAAATACTCTCATCCTTTTTGATTTATGATAGGAGAGCAGATATCTTGGAACTCTATATCCCATAGTCTGGTAAAAAGGGGCGATGTTGGATCATGGAAAAGTCACACAAAACCATGTAACCACTATGGGTCCATTCCATAGCCACCGCCATACAGGACCATCTGAAAATATCAGAGCTCCTGCTGCCAGTGCCAACAGGCAAACGATGGGATTCAAAGTACTGAAACAGGAAAGTCCCATCATGTATCATCATAATAATGTTGGGGCTGGTCATAAAGTTCACAAGCACCATATTGTGGGAGAAGGATATATCTGTGAGGCCATCGGTTAAAGGGCAAGACCACTTTGGTAGAGGTTTGGGTTGTGTACTTACCTTCCCATGATGTAACTCCAAAGGTGTGCAAGAAATAAAAAATAATGGCTCCATTGATTAGAAATTGATAATTCAAAATATGCTCCTCATTGACTTACATTGTATGCTGAAACAGCTTTCAAAGTCACTCTTTTAGCCCGTAAACCAACACAAACAAAGTTGATTCAGACGATCTAGAGCATCACCAAACCCAGTACTGTTTATTTTTTTAATAAAAATGTTAACTTCCTGCTGATTTTACTATTTGAAGATCCGGATCCGGATCCGCAAATCAAGTCCGGGTTTTCTTCTTAATAAAAATAGCAAAATCAACAGGAAGTTAACATTTTTATATAAAAAACAAACAGTACTGGGTTTGGTGATGTTCTATATTGTCTGAATCATCTTTGTTTTTCTTTGTTTATGTGCTAAAAGAGTACCTTTTGAGAGCTGTTTTACCGTACAATTTAAGTCAATGAGGAGCCTATTTTGAATTATCAATTTCTAATCAATGGAGCAATTATTTTTGATTTCTTGTCCACGTTTGGAGTTACACCATGGCAAAGTAACTACACAACCCAAACCTCTACTAAAGTGGTCTTGCCCTTTAAGCTCAAGTTCAAAACATGGGACTCCTATTAAAGGGGCTACACCATGAATGTAACTTTTCTTTTATGTTTATTTAATTTTTGGGCTCCCCAGTGTCCCTTATATGTTTTTTTTAACACTCAGTCTTTCATCTTTATTTCATGGATTTTCTGAATGGGTGTGTCTGAACAGGCCATTTTCCCCATGGTGATGTCACCATGGGGACCTCATTTTAATAGTCCCGCCCCCTCATTTTCAGTCTCCACCTCCCTTATTGTTTACAACCAGCGCCATTGGCCGTATTCAAATGTGGGCGGGGAAAGGCGGTGAGGAGGGCGGGGGGAGGTGATGATTGACAGACAAACTATCTGGGTGGTTGTTTAGGCTTAAACCTGTATAAAACGTATTAAGGGTCTATATTTATATAAAATAAATATTTTTTAAATTCATGGTGTAGCCCCTTTAAATGAACTTTAGGCAACACAAAATAATAATCCTGCAACTAAATCCATGCGTGTATAACTGCACGCATGTCGACAATCACTGATATGAAGTCTACTGCTACAGCTTCTGTCCAATAAACACTGCATAGTGTTTCCCTGATCAACACTCTACATTTTTTTCCTTTTAAATCTCCACCTGGAGATTCATGCATTTGACCCTGTGTGTGTGTGTGTGTGTGTGTGTGTGTGTGTGTGTGTGTGTGTGTGTGTGTGTGTGTGTGTGTGTGTGTGTGTGTGTGTGTGTGTGTGTGTGTGCGTGCGTGTGTGTCTGTCTGTCTGTCTGTCTGTCCACAGGCCGATCAGTCACAGAGTCGTATTTCTTGTGCATGCTCGCAGCAGGCCAAGGACATCACACAAATATTTTTCACATCCGTCAACAACAGCAACTATTTTTCTTTGAATTTATAAATTGCAAAGAAATCATCCCTCCAGGTTATGGAATAAGCTTCCCACCAGGCTATGGACCAGAAACTAGCCAATCGTAGACATGAATAATGGGCGGTGTTGCTGCATGAACACAAACATACTCTGCCATAAATCTTCACGGCAAGTAAAGCCGTTTCTGCGTTCATGATTGTCGACTATGTTTAACCCATTAAGGCCTGAGGTTCCGATTCTACAAAATGTCTTGTAATCCTACGTTTTTTGAAAAAACGTATGTTTCTATATCAGTGGTTCTCAAACTTTTTCATGTCAAGGACCCCCAAAATGATATGTATTTGGCCGCGGACCCCCATCTCAAAATATTTTGTTCCAGGGACCCCCAGAAGCAAAGATTTTTGTTCAAAAATTTCGCTTTAAAATAATATAAATAAATTAATTTGCACACATTTTCTCGATTTTTCAAAAATAGCAGATCTACAAGCTCGTAGAAACAAAACAAATTTTTTTCCTGGATTCCTTGGATCATGAATGCAATTCCACATATAGGGCATGCCCATTTCCACCTAACTAGATTTTTCGCCAATAAGCATTTTCTTCACAACAACCTTTTTGGTACTACTGCTCCTACAGATTTTTTCAAATTATCTTTGATAAACATACACAAATCAAATTATCTTTCTCATATTTCATTCTGATTGGCTATGACTGCCTTCCAAAGTTTGTAGGAGGGGCTTATTTATTCATTTATTTCTATATGACAAAAATCATGAATGCCTCAAACTTGAATTACATATTGAGCAATTTCACCTACACCCATGGGGGTGCCACAAATGCTACAAATGTCACTGTTTGTTGCAGAAAGATACTTTTTTCATCAAATAAGGTACACAGGATCTTGTGAGTCATGAGACAATGACCATCAAACTGTAACTGGCTTCAAACATTAGTGGGAGGGGCTTATTTCTGACAAAGAATGTCATATATCATGAACGAAACATCCATTCACCCCAATCTGGAATCGAATTTGCATGTTGAGGGGCCTCTACAGAGTGCACCTCCAAAAGCACTTTCACAATTGCGTACGGTTTTACCATACGTTGTAGAAATGCTATTCCCCCCCAGCTTCCTCGCACTCTGATGGCCGCAAACCTTGACATACACAGCCCTAGAAAAGCAACCCAGCTTCACAGAGATATACACTCCGAGCAGTGCAGTTTTCTAGTTTCCACTGTACAAGCACATTTTCTGTTCTTAACAAAAGGGCCAAGTTGTGACTACATGACGACTCAGCCAATTTGTGTTGCATCCAGATTTCAAATTTTGCCGACTCATCTGACATAATGTGTTCAATTACCACATCCTGGTGTACACCATATATCTGACACCACATCAAAGCAATATCTTTGACTATGTTTTACGAGATGTAGTTTGATGTTACTTTGTCAGACAGTGTAAGTATTAATAGGCGAAGTTTTACAATCTACTGAACCCACCTACATAGTTAAGTTTAATATACCTATGGGCCAACCACTAGTGTGATTAACTGCCACCATGTTGTTACTAAACCTGACAAATCTACCAGATAGAAGTCTTATATCTCTCAGTCTGTGTTTAAACCAATAACTCCATCATCATGCTGCATGAAAACAAATTGAGCTCAGTAAATTGTAGCTGTAACTGGTTTTAACTTTTCTTCTAAGGAAAGTGTGCACAAGCCCATTGTTGGAACAATGTAGCATCTACAGTTTGTCAGGCCAGGCTCTTCCATGCATGAAAAGAGAGTGAAGGAGAGAAATAGAACGAGAAAAAAAGGCAAACAGACAGACAGACAGACAGACAGGGAGAGAGAAAGAGAGAGAGAGAGAGAGAGAGAGAGAGAGAGAGAGAGAGTGATATGGGAGTGGGCAGTGATTAACGTGCTGCAGTTGGGACACATTTCAGTGGGGGACTCTGAGAGGAAACGACGCGCCATTACAGCACAGCCAAGGGTCTGTTAATCAGCCTATTAGGGTTTAATTGAGGGTAGTTAATTAGGGCACGGTGGGCTGTCTGTGCGTAGGGGTCAGGGACTGACAAGCAAAGCAGCTGGGAGGGCAAGTTGAGACGATTGTTACTGATCCATTTACACAAACCCGGTGATTGATTGGCAGGAAAATTTGCCTTAATTACACCTGTCTATTTCTGACCCCCCCCTACCCCCCCCCCCCTAAAACCTTTTAGGAGCCATAAATTAACCCAGCAGCTCCGATGAATAAGGAGCCAGTGGAGCGACCATAAAGAGGCCATATTGGAGCAGAGCAAACACATTTACAGTAGGGCCAGACTGTGCGTCTCCACGAAAAATCATCAAGTGCCGGCTCGCCTTTGAGGATGCAGGCTGTTTAAACGGAGTGGAAAATACAATGTTGTGTGTGTGTGTGTGTGTGTGTGTGTGTGTGTGTGTGTGTGTGTGTGTGTGTGTGTGTGTGTGTGTGTGTGTGTGTGTGTGTGTGTGTGTGTGGCGAAGGACATAGACAAAGGGAGCCTTCTGGCTTCAAGCGAGGCGTGAGCTCACCTCACACCATCTCAGGGTTGAACCAACTCCACCGCCTTTAAGAAAACAACAACAACAAAAACGACCATCTCTTTTTTCCCCCCCATATGGAGCAGCAGAACACAAAGATGTGCCTGTCTTCATTTCTTCAAACCAACCCATGCATAGCACAGCGGCTACCACCAGAAGCTGATTATGGACGCTTTAAAGTTAGATTTGATTTAATGTCCTGCTCCTTTCCTCAGCTGGTCCACGGGGCAGAGGAATGTGGCTTGCTGCTAGGCTTGGCCTGCATAGCGTAGGGTGGATCCTTCCTGGCTATGAGGCTGACAGCACTAGCAGAGCAAAGCCACACTCATCCAGCCTGCCCCATCTGGGGGAGAAGAGACAGGCTGCCTGCACAAGGCCCAAAATCCAATAAAGGGCCAAACAAAGGTCTGCTTCTTGCTGCAGAATGCCAAATAACATGTGATCCCCCTTAGGGAAATAACTGCCATGTCTGTTCCTCATAGCCCTCCAGGTCAGAAATAACGCCTGGGGAACTTGCAGCACATGTCCTGCTGAGGATGCCATGTGCCGTGACAACCTATTAGTGACAGTAGTAAGGACCTTGCAGTGCACTGTGATGGACTGACATTTTGCACAGAGTCGTGCGAAAAGCTCCGTCTAAATTAATTAGATTAAAACCAAATAAAAATACAAACAGTTAAGAGTGACGATGAACAGGGTCTAGTAAGTATCTTTAATCCTGAGGTTACTGTTACTAGGATACAGTAGGCCTACTTTAAATTGGTTTTGAAGGCCCTGCGCCAACAGCAAAGCAGCATACGAGTTACTGAATCAAAAAGAAGTAATGAACATTTAACTTTTGGTCGTCCCAATTTTCCAACGATTAGAACAATATTTGGAGTGTTTACAGGAAAAAGTGACAGAGCCAGTATGCCACAATGCTGGAAGCTAGCAACGCTCATTTTCTTGCTCATTTTCTCCACCAAACTCTTCAGACAACTCAGTCCCCTTTTGCCTGGGAGGGGGAGAAATACTAACGCCCCGAGATCAGAAAGAATAAAAGGACCTTCCCTTAACACAGCTCACATCAGCCACCATTCACCAGTGGTGGCCTGGCTGTGGCTGGCAAGGTTTGTGATTCTGGCCTTGTGAGCTGATATGAAAATAACTGCAGTGCAGAGGTATGAGGTGTTAAGTGGTACACTACCGGTTACCTTACAACTCCAACGTAGATAAGTCATGCAAGTCATCCCACAGAGCTCCACAGCCCAAATTGTGAACATGTCATGTACATCACATAACCCATACAAAGCTAAAGAAGACTGCTACGAATGGCACTAGGTGGACGGACCACATCAGAAATGAGGACCTCTATGGGGACCTACCACGGGTCACAGACAAAAGTCAGAGAAGGATGAGGTTGGCAGGGCACTGCGTCAGGCACCCAGAGCTGGAGGCAAGCAAACTGACACTATGCCAACCCAGGGCAAAGCCAGGAAAGGCATGAAGCGCACCACCTACGTAGATGCACTGTGGCGCGACAGCTTAGCTACAGTAACAACACAGTAGAGCTCAAGACCCTGATGTTAGATAGGAGAGTGTGGAGGGCAGCAATCCAGGAGTCCCGAGTTGGTGTTGGCTAGACCACACTCTCGCATCGCATCACATCATCCCACAAAGCTAAAGCAATTCAAAACACTCTCTGACAGCTGCTACTTAACACATCGGGTGCCGATCACGGTCTGGACCGTGTTTTCACATAGTAGCGCTCTGGTGCCGTTCACGGTCTGAACCGTGTTTTCAGTCTTTTTGTTTTTTTCGTTTTTCTCCACACGGGCGGGGCTAGAGCAGCTCTGGGAGTACCCATTGTGATCCTAAGAAGGATAGGCCAAATGGATCACCGGAAACAAAAACATGGCTTCCATCCGCTTCCTGTCTATTTCCTTCTTTAAAACGCCTATATCTCCGAATCTGTTTCCGGTGTGGAAAACCGCTCATGCGCGATGCGCGATCCGTCCCGGTTGTAACTTGCGAGTGAAATGTTATGGTTCCAGGCTGTAGCCAGGGTCCTCGCGCTACATGAATGGATGCTTTTTTTTACGTGGATTTGCTGGTCGTGGAGTCTAGAGCTTTAAACAGCAAAGCGCAATCAATGGGGAGAATGCTGGCACCCACGGTAAGTTGTTATGAAAAAATGCTGGCACCTGATGTGTTAAAACAACCCAATTAACTGATTTTCTCCAAGTTAAAAACATCAACCCCATCAAGAAAAGACACAACATGGGCAACCTAGAGATGTGCATAGCTGAGCCGCTACATGTATACATCGTCTCTTATGTCATCTGGGAAACTTTATGCAGGGGAGTGAAATTACTTAGATGCTTCCAAATCAGTGTCATCCCTCTAGGATGAATAATTGTTTGTAGAAGTGTGACAATGTGTTAATCAATAACAATAACAATGTGTTAATCAATGACCTTCTTAAAGGTAGGGTAAGTGATATTTTTTGGTTAAAACAAAAAGTATTTTTTTTAAAGGTTAAAATACTATAT
This sequence comes from Gymnoscopelus braueri, assembly GCF_963280865.1. Taxonomy (NCBI): domain Eukaryota; kingdom Metazoa; phylum Chordata; class Actinopteri; order Myctophiformes; family Myctophidae; genus Gymnoscopelus; species Gymnoscopelus braueri. The sequence goes on from NC_137612.1 coordinate 19,073,188, forward strand.
TCTGATAGTAATCATTGCTATAGAGTGTTTTTTCAGTAACAGATGTCTCCCTGTCTCTCCAGCTCTTTAATAAACAGAAAATACATTTTTCGGTAGGTGTCAAAATCTCAGCCAATCAGGAGAAAGTACCCATTTTTAAGCTTAATTTGTATAGTTTTCAGTTCAAATTTTGCATGCTCATTTCTTAGTGTCATCACTTCCAATTTCACTTGTTTAATCTGTGTCCTGATTGAGTTCTCTGTCCTGGTTGGATAAAATTGGAAATGAAACTACAAAAAAAAAAAAAAAAACTACAAAATACATTTTCTGTTTTATAAAGAGCTGGAGAGACATGGAGACTCTTTATATGGACAGGACACTCTATAGTAACGAGCACTATCAGAACATAGACCCATTTTGCAATTATTTGAATAATTGCAAATCACTTACCCTACCTTTAATCTTGACACCAAATTGTACCATATGTCAGATACTGAGTTAGGGATCTGACGCATGCATTAAAAGCTAGTGGTGTCAAAAATAACCGATTCATAGATTAATCGCGATGCGGACATGGACGATTATGAATCCATTCACAAATGTCAAAAATCGATTTATATGTTGTTCAGTATGTCTGACTGCTTGTATACTATTGAATGATGAAAAAGTTGCCATGTTGTGCAGTAATATAGAAAAGTGTGATGCATCACGATGCATCGTAGAATTGAATCGAAACCTGGTGAATCGTAATCGAATTGAATCGTAAGGGCAGTGCAAATGCACACCTCTAGTAAAAGCATTGAAGCTGGTCTAGACTAGTGAGGAGTCTGCAGGGTTAATCAGAGAGACCTGTTGCCTTAGACATTGTATTTAAAGCAGGCTCTGGCTCCTTTGCTTCATACATGCTTGATTGCGACCTGTGGCATTTTTCCACGACGCACCTACTCCTCTTCCTGACTGAGCCAATCATGCAAAAATATATTAAGCATCTCGAACAGGTTAGACAAACAGAGGTAATTGCCATTGAATTAGCCTTGCGTCATCTGGTACACTAATCTTACCGTCACAAATTGGAGTCCCTTTTTTAAGATGCATTGTTGAGCCCTGTGGAGCCAAATTGTGCAGCCAGTTTACAGGGGTGAATAATCACAGTGGAAAAACACATGCATTTCTCGGAAAACCTCGAATAACACTTGATTAGTGCCATATGGTGTAAATCAAAATGATATAGTTGTTAACAGAATTAAAAATTTAAAGCGATCATTATGCCCAAAGTTTGTGCTGATTTGTGCTGATGAAATAATGCCTTCGCAGTCTCCAATTGTCATTTTAATTGTTATCTAACCTAGGCTAGGACTGACCCAAATGCTTCTAAGCTTTGTTCAGGCCCATCGGATTTGAACCGCAAAATCTATATTTGAATAATCGTACTTTTCTTTTTTCATTTTTAACCCCTCGTCTCGTCTAACTGTAACGACACTGGCGCGCCTCCAATGCAACATGTTGTATGTTTTTCTCCTCATTAACACCTCCTCTCGTCGGGTTGACAAGTCCGCCATGCATGTTTACCTGGAGCCTGTACACTCTGCTAGTGGCTAACAGCTAGGCTAATTGAAGCAAATAGACCAAAACAAAACAATATGGATTGAATTTCATCTCGAGGAACTTGCAGCTAAACGCATGCAAGTGACCATATAGACGAGCATACATGTACATCTGTAAAGGATTCTAATATCCACACAAGGTTTAGAATCAAACAGAGATTTACTGCAGAATGTCAGCAAGTGTGACATGTAAATTGAACACATCCACATACTCTCACAAGAAAAACAGAAAAGGTCTGGAGTGCTCCAAAAAGGTGGGAACCCAAAAGGTACAAATTCCAAGGCACTCTTCAGGCAATAAAGTTCAAAAAGCCTTTATTGAGTGTTATTTCATATTGGAAATATTTAAAACAATCTTAAAAAGCATATTCTATAGTCATACAATGCATAACTATACAACATCAAAAAAAGATTTTGCTTCATAGTTTAAGGCTGCAACTCATGTAATAAAATATCAGCCACACAGGCCACGAGAGCACCCCACGAGTATTGTTAATTCCAAGACGCATTATTGACCCCCACCCTCCCTATTCTAGCCAGCTAGTGTAAACAATGACAACAGAAAAGTAGTGGTATAAACAATGTTTATCTCAAATCAACTGGCTTTAACACTAAAACCGCAACACCGGTTTCTCCATAAGCCTTCTAAAATGCTTACAATGCTGTCAAAACCCAGCTGTAGGAGACACGTTTCTGCAGGCCATTGACCCACCCTCCCTCCTTCACATTGGACCAGGCATCTTCTCAATGTAGGTTTATTTTAAAAGGAGTTGTTGTTGCCCACCTTCTGTGACCCGAGTATGTTTGCAGAGGATTTACAAGGTGACATTTACAACTGTAGCGGCCATTCCCACAGTCAGATGGTCACACAGACAAAACCCCTTTACTCTGACAGGCCTAGTGATTTTTTAAATTGTGATCAATCATACAATCGAAAAAAAGGTGTTTCACAAGAAACATCGGAGCTAAGATTTTATTAATAGGGTGATTCTTGAAAGGACATACATTTCTGAACGCAATTTATTTCTACTATAGTGTAAATAACAACACAGAGATCAAGCGTCACCTAACTGATGTGCACTGAGATTGGTCCTCATTCAAGAAAGGCTCCACGCAAAGCAGAGCCCCCTATATACCGAAGCAATACGATACTGTATGTGTTAAACTACAGCCAAATGTATTTATCAAAACGTAATGGGGCAAACACAGGCAGCTCCTGACTAGAGTGCTAAGATTTTTCAGCTAGCAAAAGCAAACACGGCTTGAGTTTTCTTTTCCCTTTTTTTATGAGAAAAAATGTCCCTGGCTGAACAAGGAGGCATTCATACACTGATTCATACCAGCCTGTAGCATGGTAGAGGACCGCCATCTGCTATCACACTCCCCCGCTAAGAGCCTGTTATAGAGGGAACAGCCACGGATCATCATGTACATGTTACATCCATGTAGACTTACTGGAACTAACACCTCTGCAACAGGAAGAGAAAACAACTCTAGCTGTTTGGAATATAGTGGTTATAATGGCTGCTTATGGTGAACTTGTCATTCACGTCATTCACGTTCCATGTTATAACGACAACCCCTATGGCCGAGCGTGATCTCCCATATCAAGGCATTGAGTATTGCTTAACACATTGATTGCCTAGATCGAGTTAACTCGTTTTTACTAGTTTTTAGAATCCATCACTTGATTGCCAAGAACGAGTTAACTCGTTTTTAGAAGAAAAATAAAATCATAAAAAAAATAAAAAAAATTACATTTATTTTTTTATTTGACCCAAAGACCAAGGAGATATGATTTTTCGAAGATCTAGACTCCTATCCACTTCCTTGTTAACTTAAAACTTAAAAATTCTGTATCTCGGCTCCTGAGTACTTTTTTTTTTTCAATTAAAAATCTCTGGCAATAAACTGCAAAAAATCGGAAATAATTCTGGCAGTCAATGTGTTAATAAATAGGCTTTCTACATTAGCTTCTTTTTTTGTAGCTTCAGATGACAGAGAGAAGTCACATTTGTTTTCAATGTAAGGATTGAAATGCAAAAGGAAGTTAGTCAAGAAAAAACACAAAATGTTTGCAAGCTCCAAAATTTGAACGCGTTTATGGAAGCGTTGCCTTTGAATGGAGAGAACAGGGCAGAGTAACACCAGCTATGTGACGGTAGGGAACGTGAGTTTCCAAATCTGGAAGCAGTGTGACACATTCGGCTTCCACTGGCTCGGAGTCGATTAAACTCACTTCAGGTTCCAGATTAGCTCTGGAGACTGAGGCACAGGAAAATAAACTGAGCGAGATGCGTTTATGGAATAACAACATTCAGATGACATTCCGGTGGACCAGATCTCTAAAATGCACATTCACGCTGTGTCCAACAAAGCACGCAAAGTAGGACGGACCTACAGGTTGTTTGCTTTTGTCAACCCACAGAAGTTCTCTCTACACATGACATGGCACCGCCTGTGGGTTCTTGGTATTAAATTTCCCCCCAGTTCACCACTATGCAGTATATCCCAGTGGGGATGGGTTCACAAGCAGCATCACCCCAGGTAGAAGATGCAACCTACGCAATTGCACGCCTCTCCTCGTGACGCAGCATTCCTTATTATGGAGAAACATGACAAGGAACCTTTCTTTTACCAGGTAACAGAAAGAGACTCAGCGAAATTTGAACCACCACCACCAGTATCAGTTTTCCTAACCAGTGGAAAACACCAAGGGAAAACAGCAACTATGAGCTGTCTATACATCGCCATTTCAATGCCTGGATGATTAATGATGGTTTTTGTCTAGTAATCCCTCACCTCACCAAAAAAGGTCACTCAATAGGGCCCTTTTGCTGTGTCCTTAGGCTTAATATGTCCCCTTTCTGCTCATGTTTTCTGTTCTTTGGGACATATTTGGTGACTTCTCTCACAATGGCTAAAAGACAATATGAGGACAAAATTGCCCACGTAAGTGCAATACCATCCTTAAGCTAAATCTCTTTTCTTTTAAGCTGATAAAGGGTGAACGGTTACATTAAAAGGTAGTTCTCAGGTAACAGAGTATCTAGTCCATTAACCCTTTAAGCCCGGGAGAAGCATCTGTGTCATTTTTTGATTTGACCTCAAAAGCATTATTTTACACTTTGTCTATTCAAAAATAGCAGATATACAAGCTCATAGTATGCCGAGTGCCGCGCTATGAGCTTGTAGATCTGCTATTTTTGAAAAATCGTCAAAATGTGTGCAAATCTTTGAATATATATATTTTTAAAGCGAGCATTTTTAACTCAAATCTTTGCTTCTGGGGGTCCCTGGAACAAAATATTTTGAGATGGGGGTCCGCGGCATCCGTTTTTCAGAATACTGTTGGGATTTAGAAGACATTTGTAGAATCGGCTTCAGGTCTTAAAGGGTTAATGTGAAACTCCAGCCTTCACGCACGCACTCACACACATACAGTACACACCTACTATACAGACACATAAAGTTTCAGCGGTATATCCATATGACACATGAGCAAATCCCCTCTCCCACACCAGCTAGTGGCCCACTTGGAGGCCTCATCGGCCTTAAGTCACCAGGCGCCAAGTGAATCACAATCACATTGCGGAGGCTCAATCTCTCCATTGTTGAGGGAGCTTATGACAAATGTCAACGAGCAGAGGGCTTTGAGACGGTTGATTCTGATACTTGAAGAGGTTAAGACCAAGGACTTACATATCACATCTTAGTTACAGCATTGACAATACACAGTGAGGGGGGGGGGGGAGAGAGAGAGAGAGAGAGAGAGAGAGAGAGAGAGAGAGAGGGTGAGAAAGACAGACAGACAGACAGACAGACAGACAGACAGACAGACAGACAGACAGACAGACAGACAGACAGACAGACAGACAGACAGACAGACAGACAGACAGACAGACACAGAGAGAGAGAGGCAGGCTTGTATGTTGTATCATTACTCTGGTGATTATAGTTAAGTAGCTGGCATTAATCTGTAAGAAGGCAAAGCGACACAGTGATCGGTATAGTCCAGATGTCTGAGTCTTCTCTTCGTGTTAACATTTTCCAATGGAAGCACACAAACACGAATCCTGCGCTGGTCAACTTGCTCTGGTACAATTTAACTGAGGTTTGACAATAATGCCTCTGACAAACCATATTTGTCATCTTGCGGCATACAGCAATATACACTTGTGATCCACACAAACCTCGCAGTTAAATGCTTCCTTTGTGAAAGCCTCTGGTTGACACTCTGCTATAATGTGAGCCTTTATGGTGTTTTTTTCCCCCCCAAAGCACCCCTCAAGTTGACCTCACAGAGACATGGCCTTTCCACATGACATTCTGCTTGAAGGCAAAGGGAGATGCGGCTACAATGCTGTCATGTCATGTGAGATTTCTCAGCCAGTATGTAAACCAAGGGCTCTCAAAAACCAAAGACAGGCAGCCAAGCCTCGGATTTATCTCATTTCACCCACTACCCACTACTTAATATAGCCGTTTGCTTGAGCACTATACGCCAGAGAAATATGTTTTGCTTATATTTGCTTTCCATTGGATTCATAATCCTGTAACACAGAAACCTAAATGCTGAAACAGCATCTCAGCATTTCATGTTGAACTGAAGGTTCATCCACAGGTCACTGGTACAATGTGGTTCACATGTACTGCATTAAGGCTGTAAGGCTTTATGTATATTCAGTCATAATCTTTACTAGGGAAAACGACAGCTGTCTCATAATCCAAAAACTCTGGCCTGAACAAACCCTGCTTTTTTCCATCACACCAAAGGGGGCGCACATACCTCTATTATTCTGTCGTGGATCTGAAGTCCTCCCTCTTTATCGGCGGGACCTCTCTCAACGATCTTGGATACAAATATGCCTTCATTAGAAGTACCGTCTTTGTCCTCCTGTGGATGAAAAACACTTATATCAGTGGAACCAATTGTTTAGCAAGATAAGATACCGTAACTACTGTCCAAAAAGATTCTGCATCTCAACAATAAATAATGCTAAAATAATCAAAGATGAATTATAGGTTTGCTTCCCGAGTAAGTGTTTACCTTGACATAGCTTTCTGCAAAAAAAAAGGAGGTTTTGCTTTCTATTAAACTCTGACCAAAAGAAAATACCCCAAGGATATTATGTAGTCTATGCAAATACCTTGCTGTTCCAACCAACTGCTTTGCATGTGACTAATCCGAGTCTTTTAAACATGTACAAACAACAAAACAGCAGTCAATAACATTTCCTGGTTAACTCTATCACTGACTGTGGGGCTCAACAACAGCCTGCAGTGGCTGACAAGTGGTTGTGGGTGCATATTAAACAGTGCTTAATGTTCTATAGCCAAACACTGTGCCATAATGGCCAACCAATTCACATGTTTCCCAGGGTTGGAGGAGTGTGCCTGGCCTAAGTGTTGACTGAACATGTTGGCTTGGTCATCTATCCGGCGATATAGCGACTATGGCCGTGACCCCAGTCATCTTTTTTTTTCCTTTTCTTTTTACAAAGACTTCTGCCAGCATCACAGCCTCTCTCTTCCGAGCTCTTCAAAACCACATCAAATTCATTCTGCACTACTACTGAGTTGCACGACACTGCTACATTTTAATGAACCCAAAAGTCAAAACGCTGTGACTGCTGCTTATTATTTCAGCTAGGCTTTTTTTGTATCATACGCAGTGTTTAACCTGGAACTTTTGGCCAAAAGTTGCCTGTGGTGCAAACGCACTGTTTGTAACTGGACCATGACAGAGACCTTAAAGGTAGCTCTCCACCAAACAGACTACTACAGATTGCTACAGACTGGCAGTCGAATTATGAAGTCGGGAGATCAGTCGGTTGAAAAAAAGTTGCTGAATGCACCTGAGAGCCGACACTGACAGCTGACAGATGGCTACTATGGTGCTAAAAGTAGCCTATGGCTTGATGTCTTTTTCAACAACAAGCCTGCTGCTATTCGACGCTTCCCTACAACTTGAACTCGACGCCCCCCCCCCCGCACACACACAGCCAATTAGTTCATCCCAGTACATCATATCTTCTGTATGGAGGAAACACCATTATGGCCTCTAGTTTTAGGGCGGTAGTTTCACGTACTGTACGTACGTACAAACTAAACGAATTTCCTGTCAGCATCGATATCCCCAAATATTGTGAGCCTGAACCATCACCGTGGATGTGGTGTTCCTATCGTGGGAGTGTCAGCAATATTCCACTGACAATGTGCAAGTTTGATTAATGACAGCCATATCTAAACGGTAATACTCCATTTTCCCCATTATTTGGAAAATCAAAGACTGCATAAGTCACACAGATAAATATGGAGAAATAATATCCAATAAAAGCCAGTGTTATTGTCCCTTTTCTGATGTACCAGCTACACTGCTGTGTGTCAAACTTCCGAACCCATCAACTGTGCTGACGTACAAAATTGATGTTATAGCCCTCAAGTTAGAGAGGTCAGAAACTACAGGGCTTCTTTTACTTATTTCCATTTGAACCAACAGTTTTCTTGCAAAGGAATTGGGAACAATGAGCTTTTTAAGACAAACACTGCAAGCTAAACTTGAGTATGGTCTCTGATCTCTAGAGGCTGAGTTGGATGTTCATTGAGGAGAGCTAGACAGGGTTGAATCTAAAAGATCTTGGGACATTTTTTATAGTTTCTTTCCTGCTATAAAATGTTTTAGAGTAATAATCCTTGGTGCGACAGCAAAGTGCGTCACTGTGGTTCTAGGAAAACACCTCTCAAACATTTGGGCAAATGCATGGCAGTGAAACCGATATGGAGAGCACAATTTTAATGGCTCTGTGGAAAGGCACACCATGTGTGGAAGATGCAGTTGTATCTAACGTTAATCGAAATAATATGATTTTTTTAGTTGTATCTAATGTTGAAAGAATAGGAATCTGTCACCAGAAACTGTGACATCATTAAGGTTTTCTCTTCAGCGGCACACTGTGATTGTGACAGGTTATCGTCAAGCTGGGATAAAAGACCCCCCCCCCCCTCCCTTTTTTTTTTTTTTACAGCTCTGTATTTACCTCACCAACAAAATCCCCTCAATTAGAGACAAAACAACTGTGGTCAGAGTCGTAATCCTAGATTTGACTCTCATAAAAGTAATTATAGTTTTTTTTATCTGTAATGCCAAATCCTCTAAACCAGACAGACACACAAACACAATAAAAACTTGATCGATGCGGTCCATCTATCCACGGGAGTTGAAAACATATGTGTGCCGGTCTGAGATATGTTAGTACAGAGAAGGTTTGTGGTGCTTGGGAGTATGTGCTTTTCATTCCTGGGTTGGCCATATGACACTTGGCTGACCATTGAGGAGATGAAACCTCCAAGAGACTCCGCTTTGGACCTACCGCACACGGTCGTCCGCCTATGATGTTAAATCCCAGAGATCCACCATCCCGATGGAGGATTACAGTGACATTTCTCGTCTCACCTTCCTGCAGAAACATGACAAGACAAAGACATATGAAACAGAGGAAACCGCGATGGGCTACAATCAATGATCTTTAATAATTCCAGTCTTATTCCTAGACAGATTCAAATTAACCAGTAACAGACCTGGAAAAGAAGGGAACTACAAATCATCAACCATTAGAGTCAAATATATATGTACAGCCAAGTAATAAACGAGAGCAGGAGGAAATTCAATACAGTCAGTAATGGACAATACGCAGTAAAAAATCATCCCTTACGGATCCATTTCAGTCCATGTTTACAATCACAGAGTTAAAGTAACACTGAGTGTAGATTCACCTCCCTTTCTCATCCTTGGAAAGCTAACCTATTGCATTCTGTACGTCTAAGCCTTCCCACAGTGAAAGAGGAAAAAAAAAAGGTCAGACACAAACTGGCCTTATGCACAGTATACAGTAGGCCTCTCAGTGAATAGCGGGCTGACATGAAGAATGCTGGGAAACCAATGTAGTCAGCTCTTAATCCTTTTTTTAAAGGGGAAACATAGGGGGCGGTACTAAGAAACATAATTTCAGCTGTCATTCCAGTATTCTTCAACGTACAGAGAGACTAAATATAAACCAGATATTATTGGCATGTACAGTGCAGTGACTACCATATAGGCTGAGACCATGCTGTGCATGTTAGGCAATGCAGGAATGTGCACGGCTGGACCATGTCACAGCAAAATTAGCAGCACATGTTTCCACGTGACGATAACTGCAGCCTATTATTTATTGTAGTAGTAATGGCCTTTTTACAGAGGAGATATTAAAGCTTTACATAAATGAAAACATAATGGACACATCAATTTGATTCGTAATCGTTAATGAAAGCTAAATACATTGAAAGCATGCTGGATTAAATCAAAAGAATTTATAGTGAATCTGCTTAAGGATTGATTTAGAGAACAGGGCTGGATGGGAGTGTTGTCTTTTTCAGCCATTCAAGGGAATTCTGAACAATTAGACAGCATTTAAGGACATCTGTGAACACCTCAATCCAACTCTGATCCCTTGAAAAGTTTATGATTTCAGGAGGTGACCATTTTACAAAACTGTTAAGCATGCGTAGGCCATAGCATGAAGCATAAACTCAGATTTCTACTGACAAAAAGCCAACTTTGATTAAGTGGAAGCAAAAAAATCATTAGATCAATATTAGCCTCGCGTGGCCAGACAATATCACACGACACACTGCGTGGATATTAGTTTGGTCCCTATCAACGATAGATTTTTTTCCAAGGGGCTGTTACAAAAAGATCCAAACGGACTCTATTGGTTAGACCTAAACCAATCAAAGCAGTGCTTCATTGTACGAACCAATCAGAGCAGTGCTTCCTTGTACGTCATTGCTCCAAATAAGGTGATAAGCCCGCCCACATTTGGATACTGGGCCCTGATTGGTCCCTCACGACTTCGGAGGGAGAGAAATTAAATCTCTATTGAGGGGGGCCAGACCTAATCTGCCGAGGGCTAAAGTGCGATGCAATTTTGTAAAGGCAGATTCGTCTGGAACCAGGCTAGGTCAATATCATAATGTAACTTTGAGAACTTCAACTACTTTTTTATTGTCAAGAGTTTGTGATGAGCAAAGAGAGACTACTTCAAAAGAATCAGTGTCTATTACAGGCCGATGGCTTGGTCACTTGCTTCAAGCTTTCACTTCACCACTAGTCACAATTTCCAATGCAGTCTGTACCTCCATTATGAGTTGCTTTCCGTCCATCTGTCTTTTTAAAACAGCGTGTCTAATTACAGTGTAGGTAATGCTGAATGAAACCAAGAATAGTCTAACAGGAAAATATTTTTGTTTCACAAACTACAGGCCTACACTTAAACGACACGTTGTGCCTAGTACATGAGACAGGTCTGGGAAATAGATTTACAAAGATATCGACCTAATAATACATCCAACAGATATTTGATTCATGTATTTCACAAAGCTTGTGATGTTGCATGGTTGCTTTCTGAACAATTAGTTGGGCGCCACATAGGCTACTAGAAGTAAGGCTGACACACACAATAAAAAGAGTGGGCTAATCATGTGGTCAATTTCAAATTTAGCTCAGGCCATCAAATACGATTTCAAGTTTATTTTGTGTGTTTATTTTGTGTATGTGTACAGTTGGTGATGGAATTGATTTAGGCTACAGTCACCATTGCTGTTTAGGCTAACAACCAAAAAATCAAATATCTGCCGCAGCCCATTGGCAGTTGGCACCCATGGCAATGTGACAGAAATTAGTCTAATATCAGGCTACAGGCTAGTTCTGTTAAACAATCTTAGCCTTTACCAAAATAGACCATCATTAAACTAATCAGCCCGTGATTACCCTCATCAGATTCAGTAAAACAGCATTTCTTTTTATGTCTTCTTCATCACATCCAGAAACAACAAACATTGTCACCAACAAAACTGTACAAGAGCTCGGTGAAAGCTTGACTGCAATCTTTGCAGTAAGAAATAGACGCATGACATGTACTCTCAGGAGATTATAGGGCTGCGCTGCAAAATATAGATGAAAAGGAAGATGCACTTCCATTATTTCATACCACACAACATTGTAAATGTATACCTTACTGCAGAATGCAACAATGTGCGTGCAAAAGGAACTCAAGTTTGTTTTCTTCTGGTCACGTTCAGCTGATTTTAAAAGTGGTAGGGCTATTAGTGAAAACACTGCGTTCTATTCAGTCAGACATTCCACATGGCCTGGTCATCCTCATGTGTCTTTCTCAGTAACCACCTGGCTGTCACAGAAACACATTGAAACCCTCTACAGAGGCCAACCATTGTAAGACAGCCTGACCCAGACCCTTACAGAGGACTAACACATAGATTACTCGTATACTCATCAGAAGTTACACAAACTGATGGGCCTATTTGACTTTTTTCCCCATTAGTAGTGGATTAGGGAACAAATGTGTCATAACAAATTTCAAATAAGCCAAGAGCTTGCACTAAATCTTATAAAACATGATCACTGCAGTGCAAATGGTGCTGCATGCATGGGCCAGGGCTCCAACTGAGTTCCAGTGCACAGGCAGATGCAGTCTGCTAGTCGCCTGCCTCCCACAGCTAGGCCTAATTCCACTTGTGTTGTTCCATTTCATACAGCCCACATGTGCATGTGTTCAGGTTTTCCCACCAAGCGATCCCGCTTCACTGTTTGAGCAGATCGATTTGAAGGAAGGACTCAAACCATCAAAACAACCTTCAAAAAGGAACCATCTTGTCCACATAATGTGCTTTCTGCTTTCTTCAGACCTGCTCTTTCTCTGTCGCGGATCGTTTCTGAAATTATTCCATGTCCTGTCCATGTTTCTGGGAGTGGAGTTGCAGGACTGTGTGTGTGTGTGTGTGTGTGTGTGTGTGTGTGTGTGTGTGTGTGTGTGTGTGTGTGTGTGTGTGTGTGTGTGTGCGTGGGGGTGTGTCATTTCATTCACCTATTATTGACGTTGAGAATACTTTTAGTAATCTAGCATGTAATTTAAGTAAATCCCCTATAATCCATATACAAATTTTGCAAAGACAATTTAGTATTTTCATCTACTACAGCCAAAAATGCTGAACATGTTGTTGAACAGTGGTGCTCCAGCCCTGCTGAGTGTTGCTCAACCCCCAGCTTAAGTGTTTTCATCATTTTCGTATCTCACTACTTCTGAGGAGTCATTTACTATGCCTATATAGCATGGAGTATAACGCAAAATACATGCAGTAGTTTTGCATTGTGACCAGAAAATAATTGGTGACATTAAAATGTCATGAGTCATGACAACTCATTTTGTAGTGGTTCATTAGGAACAAAATCTTACAAGAGAGGACAAGTACAGTATAGCTTTAGCAAGCAAAGAACTGTAGTGTTGTTATTACTGATAGAAAGTATAGTTTACAAAGTTAATCAGTCATTAGAAGGGAAGTGCACATTAATGCAAATATACAAATGAGACCTAGATCTGTCAAAGAAAGAGACAGAAAAAAAAGACCTGTAATGAATGACTATAATTTGACAACAAGATCATTGTGGCACTATGTTAAATATGCCACTGCATTTATGCTCATTAAAACAAACGCAACCAATTATAAAGTAAAGACTTGTGAACTTCCAGATACTTTACAAGGTCTAGAATTGATCAATTATAGCAGGACCAGATTATTATATTTTATTGCACCACAAAACATGCCATCTTTCCCCCCCTTTAAAGCATTAACACTATTAAATGGCATTATAGCTTACTGCTGCAACATTGGTGCAGCCAGGTCTGTGGCTTTTACCAGGGAAAACCCAAGAACATCTGATCACAGAATGTCTCAAACTAGCAGGATATAAGCAGGCAGCAGGCTAATTGGGTCTGGAGTTTTTGGTGTGTACAGAACAGCAGTAAATATTTGCCCCTCCTCCATGACTGCCAGCTGGCCATAAGCGCAGCTGACATACATGCCTCAGCGAGGACAGCAAAGAAACAAACTTGTGAGCAGCAGAAAGGGCTGGGGCTGGGGAGGGAGGAGGGGGGGCGGACAAAAGGGGACTGGCCTATAAAACAAAAGTTCCTTCATGTAAAACTGACCTGACCACACGAGACTTTTCAGCAGTCCATGATCAGCAAACCCCTGCTGACCCTGTCAGCAAACAGGACCTTTTCATGTCCATACTGTAGGTCAGTGATTCTCTAAAGTGGATTCCCAGGGACTCTCAGGGTTCCTTTGAGGGGGGGGTCTCTAAATGTACCCTTACAAGTCTGTAACTCTGACAGTGTACAAATGGAACCAAATGGACCCGTAATGGAACCAAAATGGAACCAAATGGACAGTATGCAAATGGTTCCATTTGTATACTGTCAGAGTAAAGGGGAGACCTTGAAATGTAAACGTTTGAGACTGCTGAAGGGAATGGTCCAATCCAACCAACATATAGGCATAATAATAACAGCTGGAGGAGAGAATATCAAAACTAAGAGAAGAAAGCTTAAGTCATTAAAAAAGCAAATAAGAATAAACATGGTTGGGTTGGGGGGGGGTGGCACATCAACAACATGCCCTGAAATTCGAAACGTATTCGTTACTTACCTTCAGTGGTGGAAGAAGTACTCAGATATTTTACTAAAGTAAAAGTAGCGATACCACAACATAAACATACTGAAAGTAAAAGGCCTGTGTTCAAAATGTTACTTGAGTAAAAGTACAAAAGTATTGGCATCACAATATACTCAAAGTACCAAAAGTACATGTAAAATGTTTGAAAATAGCAGATCTACAAGCTCACAACGCGTGTAGATCGGCTATATAACCTATGTATAAAATAGGGCTAAAGTGGTTAATGTATGCTTTATAATATAATAATTGATATCTGCATGGTAACTACTAGTGACTAAACTTTTCAAATAATTGTAGTGGAGTAAAAAGTACAATATTTTCCTCTGAGATGTAGTGGAGTAGGAGTAAAAGTATTGAAAATTGGAAATACTCCAGCAAAGTAATAAAAACCTCAAAATTGTACATAAGTACAGTACTTGAGTAAATGTACTTAGTTACTTTACACCACGGGGGGGGGGGGGGGCAAAGGGGACTGGCCCTAAAACAAAAGTTCCTTCATGTAAACTGAACTGACCACACGAGACTTTTCAGCAGTCCATGATCAGCGAAACCCCCCTGGCTGACCCGGTCTGTCAGCAAACAGGACCTTTTCATTCCCATACTGTAGGACCTACAGTGTAGGTCATTGGTTCTCAAAGTGGGGTCCGGGGACCCCCAGGGGTCCTTGAGGGAGTTCCAGGGGGTCCCCAGCTAAATTATAGATTAGGCACCAAATGGACCCTTATGGGTCTGTAACTCTGAGAGTGTACAAATGGAACCAAATGGACCCTAACGGGTCCATTTGGCTCCATTTGTACACTCTCAGAGTTAAATTGACATAGATTTTACAATATAATTTGCGGTCCAAGTGATACAAATGCCATTAAATGGGGGTCTGTAGCCCTAATGCATGTCAAACTGGGGGTCCTTGAAATTAAAATGGTTGAGAATCGCTGCTAGAGACGTAAAAAATCTTCTCTTATGTGGGGGTCCCTGGCATATCTTTTGAAATGGGGGTCCGCGGGCTAATAAGTGTCAATTTGGGGGTCCTTGACATGAAAAAGTTTGAGAACCACTGCTGTAGGTAACGGTCCAACCAACATAATAACAGCTGGAGAGAGAATATCAAAACTAAGAGAGAAGAAAGCCCAAGTCATAAAAGAGCAAATAACGAATAAACATGGTTGGTGTGTGTGTGTGTGTGTGTGTGTGTGTGGGGGGGGGGGGGGGGTGCCACAACAACAACAACAAGCCCCTGAAACTCGAAACTTTTTTTTTTCCCAGTGAAGTTTTTACCTTGCACGGGAACGCAAGGGTCTTAGTGAGCGAGTCGATCCTCGCGCTGTACTCGGTGAATTTCCTCTGATACTTTAACGCCGTCATCTGCAGCTCCGTGTGAACCGCGGAGAGCTGCGCGAGGAGCGACTTCTCCCTCTTGTTCGACCTCAAACTCTGCTTCTTGAACTCCTTGTCCAGGCCGACGAGTTTCCCGTGCAGCGCGCCGTTGTGCGCCTTCAGCGCCCGCACGCAACAGTGGCTGCCGAGCAGCTTGTTGTTGACGTGCTCCCGGTGCGTGAGCGTCAGCCCGCAGCCGCTCTCGCATATCCCGACGGGCCGGTAGTCGCACGTCTCGCGCATGTGACCGTCCATGTCCTTCAGGTCGAGCACCTCCGCGCAGCCTTTATTCCGGCACTTGGCCGGCGAGTGGTCGCACATCTCGGCGTGCTCGGCCAGATGCTGCAGCTTGACCACCGCCTCGCAGCCCCGCGCGTGGTTGTCGCACTTGATGTCCAGCTTGAGGATGAGGCTCTTGAGCGGCAGGACGTGGTTGAGCTCCTTGGTGGAGATGATCCGCTGGCACCGGACGGGGCAGCTGCTCTGCTGGACGACCCAGGGCAGCACGCAGCCGGCGCAGAAGACGTGGCCGCACGGCGTGGTGAGCGGGTCCTCCAGGACTTTGTTGCACAAGTTGCACTTGAAGTCCGGGTCCACGTCCCCCTTGAACCGGTCCAGCTCGAAACCCATGTTTAAAAAAAAAAAAAAGTTGTAAATCCCGACCCCACAGATGAAAGTAGGAGCAGTGAGGCTGCTGTTTAGCTTGTCATTGGTGGAGCACGTACTAGACTGACTACAACAAGCTCTCCTTAGTGTCTAAACTAATTGACCGAGACTTCCTTGGGGGGGATATCAGCGTTGCCAGATAGTGCGAGAGAAATAAGCAAACGAGGTCTAGGAAAACAAGCCCAAAAAGAAGCAACTTGGCCAGTGGTTCTCTAACTTTTTCGTGTCAAGGACCCCCAAAAATGAATTGTATTCGTCTGCGGACCGCCCATCTCAAAACATTTTGTGCCAGGGATTTTTCAAAAATAGCAGATCTACAAGCTCATCGCACGGCACGAAAATGAGCTTGTAGATCTGCTATTTTTGAATAGCCAAGGTATAAAATATATGTTCAAAGTGGTTAAAATGATTGTGACTCTATATTAACTAATTTTGCTGGGTACCCCCTGGTACCCCCCCAAGGACCCCTGGGGGTCCTCGGACCCCACTTTGAGAACCAATGACTTAGGCCACATGAGCACTGAAAATAGGCATCTACAAGCTCTTGTAGATCTGCTATTTTCAAAAGCTCTTGCAATAAAATGTGGAATATTTGGAGTATTTTTTTAAAACATTCTAACAACACAAATGCTCCCTGGCACAAAACATTTTCATGAAAATATTTGAGAACCACTGGCTTAAATAATAATTAAAACAATTGGAAGCAAGCCTAATGAGCAAATATACAAGCAACTTTACAGAAAAAGAAGCCCAAAGTCGCTTATAATAAGCCGACATGGCAACACTGGGGGAAATGTAGAGGAATTCTCTACCGTAACTGCTGTATGAACGGCGCAAGGATAATGTTAAAACTTTGGTAGACGTCTGATCGGACCTTTATAGTTTTGCTACTTATTAATATTGACTATATATTTATTTTTAATCGACAACAAATGTTGTGTGAACGATCTTCAACTTAT
Source organism: Gymnoscopelus braueri (assembly GCF_963280865.1). Lineage (NCBI taxonomy): Eukaryota > Metazoa > Chordata > Actinopteri > Myctophiformes > Myctophidae > Gymnoscopelus > Gymnoscopelus braueri. The sequence continues at coordinate 19,090,343 of NC_137612.1, forward strand.
TTGCCAAATTGATTAATTTTAGAAAAAACAACAACAACAACCAGAGTCTACCAGACAGCATGCATGCCAGTGGAATGAATACATTGGTGGTATTTCATCAAGTTCAACACATGTAAAACCATAGTAGTATAACAACAAGCAAGTTATTTCACCATCCCAAACTTTTGGTAGGTTAACTGACAGCCAACTCCCCCCCCCCCCCCCCCCCCCAACATTGGGATACCCATGTACCTGTCAAAATACTTCAAAAACGTCAATAAAGTCCACAATCACAACACCAGAAGCAGCTCCACTGATCATGTCCAACCCAGATTTGGCACAAACAAGGGAATGAACTCATCCTCATGCTATGCAACAAAAATGTGGAATGCCCTACCAAAAGGAGTAAAGGAGTGTAAAACCCTACTCACTTTCAAAACTGCCCTTAAAAAAAAAACTTCAGGAGGCTGCAATTCCAAACTGGCCCCTGTCAAAGTCTTAACCTATCAGTTCACTGTCAAATCATTCTAAGTAAAACTATGTGCAATAAAATCTCTCTGCATAATGAGTACGCCTATAACTAAAAACTAAAACTAGAGTAGTCTTATTACAGATTTACTGCTCTAGGATGATTCAGTAATGTTGGCGTTTGGTGTCTACATGTAAATACCAGCCACCCTGTTGCCATCTAGAACTGAAATAGGCTTCCTCCTTCTGTCAGTGCTGGGGAATCAAATCAACAATTCAACCAAACCAAAACCAATCAACTGACATTCATGATTTATTATTTCAATTTAGGAACAAACAACTTGGCGCTGTAGCTGTTTACTGTGAGATCTGTCTGTTTATTCTGTCTGTAATAACACAACCTAAATATTTGCTCTAAAAATGAACCAACCAGACAACCAGCATTTGTATTGGTATAATTGAAAATAAATTGTCGTTCTTTTTAGTTTTAGTTTTTCCACACAAGTCAGCAGCAATATAAATGACCAGTGATACTTTTTTTTTAAAACCACAAACATAGGACTTTTTCCCAATTAAATTGATATGTTATCTCTTGTGGTTAGGAATGCTCCGTTGATGACATCTGAGCCTGTTTCCCATGCAGTTGGATGAGGTGGCAACAGGGGGGCTCAGACATTTCCATGTTGACTCCAGGCCTAAAGACAGTCAATGCCACAGTGGAGATAAGACGTAATCCCAAGCCTCCAACTCCTGACAGTGAGTGAAGGCTGCAGACAGGCTGGAACTGCTCCCACCAGACCTGACTCCTAATCATGCTACAGTTTTACTGGTCAAATTATTTTTAATTGGTTTATTCAACTCATGTGCTATATATATGGCTGAGGTCTGCTGGATATGGTCAAAATGATTACAGAATCACAAGAAAGTGTTTTAATGTTATTTGGTGTTGCTTCATTTAAAAGGCATCTTTATGCAGTTTTTTAAATGATCCAAGATGATTCAGTGTCCCAGATCTCTGCAGGCAGAAATCATTCTGACTGCTTGCCATTTGTCATCAAGGGAGCCTGAGGCTTGGAAATTGCACAGTGTTAAGGTGTGCTATTCATTTGACTGTGAAGAGGTGCATGATTGCCTGACATCATAGTGATGGTGATAAAATACTTTTGTGTTTCATTGCTGAATCCTCTCCTTCTGTGCCTTTGTTGTAAAGCGACAGATGGATCCACGTTTCAGCATGTGTGATGAGGGTGCTCTCTAATGCTTTGGATTTGAGCCATTTGGTAATCATCACCACCCCTTTTCAGATTATGTCAAACACATGAGGGCTATGAGGGAAACTGCGATGATGAGTTATTGCTTTTTGGGATGTCTTTCCATGTCACACTGAAACATGGTGTACTCACAAACGGAACACACTATCCATCTCCATGTGGGTTCCCATGCGCCAGCAAATCTCCCATAAGTCCGTGGTATTGTCTGTGTTAACACTGAACAGTGAGCTAAGACATTAGATCAAAAGATTTACATTTAAACAATGTCCCCCTGGCATCCATATGTTTGCCATGTCATTATAGGCAAAAAAATCTTTTTCAAAGTGTTTCAAAAATAGACGCTTTGCAATGCATTGCAACACAGTGCGAGTAGTATACAATAAGTGGTTAAAGAATGTGTTGCACAGCCCCTTTACAAATCACAATCACTTTAGCTTTTTCATGAGATAATTTCAGTTTTGCGGCGCATGCATGTGCTTCCTGAGTGACCAATATCCAACTCTAAAAACATGTTTCTAGTGAACCCTGTGTAACCTTGTGACCAGACTGCTCATAGCAGAGCCAGGAGAGCTGAGGTCAAGGCTGGGAATGGACAAGGCCACGCTCACCTCCCTCAGGACACTGCTGACAGATGGTGCGAACCGAACAACCATCCGGGTCCTGTCGCTCTGTTATGACAGTGAACAGCAGCTCAACCATCAAAATATCCTCACAGGCGTTAGACAAAGCAGTATACGTTAGTGGAAATGATTGCGCAACACGTGTTAGAAGCAACAACGCCTTAAATTCTCAATTTATTGCTAAGCATGTTTGTCTCACATTCTCTGATTCATTAAAGAGTTTTATTGTTATGTGATGTGATGATGGTAGTGGACTGGATTTATACTCAGGATTTTGTAAAATAGCACATAACACATGTCCACAAAAGACTGAAATAGTTAATAGCATTGCACTGTGATTACAGTCACCTCAGAGATTGCAATTAGAAGCTGCTTAATGAAATATTTACAGTCTCTTTTCACCTTATTCCAAAGAGCTAATAGGACATAGGTCAATACATATTTTGTCCACACATACCAAACTCATGAGACTGGGTGCAGGCCGGGGAATGCAAGGAGCAGCATCACCAAAAAGAAAAAAATGCAAAAAAGGATAGAGAATCCCCATTTAATATGAAAAGTCCCAAAGTCTAAGCACCAAATCTGACCTAAATCTACAGTCACATACAGTAGCTAATTAAATCTCTGGGATACTATGTCCTGGATCAGGCAGAGAATAGTGTTGGGCATGAGTCCTCAGACAAACAACGCAGAGGTCATATTGAAAAGAATATATCATAATACATATTGTAACATATAACAAAAGGTTTTTGGGCATATACATCTACCTATAAAATAAGCTTTATCTGTAGAATGTGATCTGGAGTAGATCTTGAATAAAGCCTTTGGCATTTTGGCAGATGGACAGGCCTAATGCATTAGTTACAGAGGTTTCCAAGGGACAAGTGTGTAGTATGAGAAACAGATGACTCCTTTTGCAGCGGCAAGGCAAGGACACCCAAGACCATTGAAAACAGGATGAAGCTAAATAATCAAAAGTTCCATTATGCACAAATGTGTCATTGTTGATTTTGTGAGAGCTCTGTACACACAGCATACATAACAACACACCAAACTAAAGTATTTACATGACTTATGAAAGAACCAAAAATTGGAAATCTTAAAAGTAATGAATGAGGTTATGATTAACAGCTTTTTTTTTTAAACCTTAAAAAAACCCTAATTGAAATCAAGTTAGCTCTGCCAATGAAAGCATATGCATCATGACAAACAAAATCTATGTCACGTTCATTGGCTGAATCATCCAAACGATTGGGATTGCACAAATGGGTTTGGGCGTGTCACTGCATTCTGCATTCTTTCTTTCAAACTGGACTCATATCAGCCTGAGCACTGACTTATCAGTGGGAGAGGTGAGAACATTATCTGCTCTATAGCTTGGTCTGCCTTGTTGGGAGAGCTGTTCCATGGTACCATCTAACACCTCAGACAGCAGCGCTGGCACAGCAGATATGCTGCCACGCTGAAAGCTTGCTGATAATGAGAACAGTGACCATGAAGCAACAAGCCGTGACTGCAGTGTTGACAGGCCATCAAACAGGCTCCGTTCACACTTGTTCACTGCTACTAACATGCCATGCATAATAGCATGAACACGAGCAGGTCTGAAATCCTATTTTTGAAAATGATCCGAACTCAAGTCGTGAGTGCTAATCGTTTGCATACGTGTTGAAAATGGCAAGAAGTAATGACACAAAACAAACCAAAACAACACCCTACACCCATAGGCCCTTTTTGCTCAGTCCAGCAGCGGGCAAGCGGAGCGGAATAGCTTCAGGTTGAACCAGTTTTCAGCTGTGTACTTTGGGTCTTTGCCCAGGGTCGGGGGAAGGGATGTGTCACAGTGAAACACAACAAGCAGAGCATATACACATGTGGCCTATCTCTGCTGTCCTCAATTTGTCCGTTGGTTCATATATCTTTGTTGTTGTTGTTGTGGTTGTTGTTTTTTGCCACCACTAATGACTACTTGAACATGGAGCATTTTGAACATTCAAAGTCTCTTTATTTAAATCACACAAGTCTAAGTAGGTCATTAGATACTAGATGGAATAAGTTATTATCTATCAAATTGACTTATCGAGATGCAATTATCTGATCATGAAGCTATCTTTCTAACCCGGAGGAAAGTCACATTCTTCCCAGATTGCACATGAAATGACTGTATTGGTTTGAGTTTATTTTGTATGACGTGGGATTCTTAAAAATAGGTCAACTCATGATGAATATGGGATACTCTGCTATGGGTTTGTCTGCATAGCAGTATTCCACAGGGATGAAAGCACAACTGTTAAGAATATACGAAGCTGAAGTAAAATAAAGTTGGGGTTAGTCTAGCCTCTACTGCAATATTGATGTCACATGAATTTAGATATGAAGAGCCGGTTTCCATTGGGATAAACAATTATATGTGAGCTGTTTGCAATTAATGGTTAGTTTCATGTGGTAGTTTAATAAATAAATTCAAGCCTAATCCTGCAAACTTTGAGACAATCCTGCAAATACTAATTCTATTCATCAAACAGTATATGGATGTATAAAACCACTGGCATTACAAATAAATACTGCATGGAAATTATGGGCGATGCCTAAAAAAAAGAAGAAAAAAGACAATCTCTTTCACAGATTATTTCCAACCAAGAGCACCCTTCCAAAACTCAATCTCTTTTCCAGAGAATCTCACAATGCTGTTTCAAAAGAACCACTTTATTGATTGGAAATTGTATGTTGTGTGGCTGGAAATTCCGGCGGTAGAGAATCAGACCCACAACCTACTGTAACTATGTGTGTGATCAAGGACAAAAACAAACAGCCTGATTGAAATAGACAGTCTGAAGCAGGTATTCCAGCAGTGGGCCACTGACAAGGGGCTCATGGAGGGATAATTCAATATACACGGAAACAAGGCAATGGTCTGTGTAAGTAACATTAGGAGCTAATCGGAAACAAGCCCCTTCTAATTAGCCATTACCAAAATAACAGACTGAGGTCATAGTTATTGCTTTCCCTTGTGTGGGAGTGCCGCTCCAGGCTTGATTCAATCTAAATGGCTGTTGAAATGAAGTATTTATAGACTCAAGAACTGTAAGTGTGGTATTCATCGTGATGGACACCCACATAATCAAGTGATTGTAGTAATTTTCACCTAGCATCATTTTTGTTGTCATGTAAGCCTATTTGTATTTCAGTTTTCAATACACACTGTGAATTCGCTCACCTTCCTAATGAGCAGTGGTGAAAAAAGTACTCAAATGTTTTACTCAAGTAAAAGTATCAATACTGCAATGTAGAAGTACTCTGTTACAAGTAAAAGTCAAGAATTCTAAATTGACTTGAGTAAAAGTACAAAAGTATTGGCATAAAAATGTACTTAAAGTACCAAAAGTAAAAGTACAAATATGTTTGAAAATAGCCAAGGTATGAAATAGGGATAAAGTGGTTAATGTATGTTTTATGATATAATAATTTATAATAATATATAGTAACTAAAGTTTTCAAATAATTGTAGTGGAGTAAAAGTACAATATTTGCCTCTGAGATGTAGTGGAGTAGAAGTAAAAGTACTGAAAATGGGAAATACTCCAGTAAAGTAAAAAGTATACTTAAGTACAGTACTTGAGTAAATATACTTAGTTACTTTACACCACTGCTAATGAGTCTAATCTATGATTGTTGGAAGCAAAATCTGAATTATTGTTAAGTTTTATATCTTTCACTAACCTCTTCAGTAGCATGATGCCTAAAGGCTAACGTTAATTTAGGCTTTATCTCACAATCATACAACAAAAATGATGTAATTGTGGGTATAAGAAAATGGCTGCCCATTCAGTTTAAATTAGCCTTAAGAGGCAAATACCTGGCCTCCATTTGATCTACTGAGACCTCTTCCGCCAGCACTCTGTTTAGCTGGATAAGATGTGAATGGAGATACTGATCTGCTCATACATTCAGGGGCAGTGTGAAAACAAACAGAATTCCACAGCTGAGGAGAGCTCTCATGTAAACCATATACCAAGAAAGCACCCCCCCCCTCTCTCTTTCTCTCTATCATCTGACTGGTTATGTGTTGAAGCTCAGATAAGTATTTTGATAATGGGAGATGCAGGCTATTTTGATGAGGATAATGGAGAAGGAATCAGACACACCTCAGAACAGAATGTAGTGTATGTTGTTAGGTTTATGATAATATGCTTGAGAATATATTTGTTGTGTTAAAATATTGCCTGCAAAAATATGTTAATTCATCCTATTTAGTATTCTATTTTCACCTACATGACACAATGATCAATGCTTGAATAAGCGCAGGTTTAACGTAGATATGGATGCAAAAAAAAATAGCCATAGTTGTTCAATCAAATCACATTTTGCATCCATTTATAGATCCAACTTTTCAAACCAGTAATGCTTCACAGAAATAAAAACAGGAGAAAAAGAAAGAAATAAAAGCACCAATTAAACTGAGGGGCAGGGACTTCCAACAAGAATAAGTAAAGCAAATTGTAAATAGATTATACAGACCACGCAGTGCACACATTAGGATCATTCTTGTCTCGCCCAGTGAGATTTGCCACTTGAGGATATATTGACAGATTTTGCAGATATGAAATCATTATTACAAAGTAGAACTTTCCCACTTTTATGTCCCATATAACGTGGAAATCACCCTGCTATTGGGGGGCGAGACGCAAAAGGCCCTTGTTATAAGTAGGATCCATGCACCGTCCAGCACTATAAAGTGTGTTTTGACCAATATATTTTGTCATTTCTATAGTAGTATCGCTGCTATTCTTTATCATCATTTCTTTGTTACTGTTTATTACTGCTGCTACAGTGTTGAGGAACTAAAAGCAAATAATTTGACTCGTGTACTGCATGATGTAAATAGATGTGACTTACAATGTAATTTAAAAGGTGCAGTAAGTAGTTCTAAACGCCTAGGGGTCCAGGCTTGATCACCTTTGACAGAAGTTGTCATAGCCCATACGAGGCTCAATGTAGCCCAAGACCAGTGGTGTAAGTAACTAAGTACATTTACTCAAGTACTGTACTTAAGTACAATTTTGAGGTACTTTTACTTTACTGGAGTATTTCCAATTTTCAATACTTTTACTTCTACTCCACTACATCTCAGAGGCAAATATTGTACTTTTACTCCACTCCAATTATTTGAAAACTTTAGTTACTAGTTACTTTTCAGATATAAATTATTACATCATAAAACATACATTAACCACTTCAGCCCTATTTTATACCTGGGCTATTTGAAAATAGCAGATCTACAACGCATCGCATCGCGACACGTTGTGAGCTTGTAGATCTGCTATTTTCAAACATTTTAGTACTTTTACTTTTTGTACTTTAAGTACATTTTGATTTTGAATTCCGGACTTTTACTTGTAACAGAGTATCTCTACATTGCAGTATTGATACTTTTACTTAAGTAAAACATAGTACTTTTAAACAGAGTACTTTTTCCACCACTGCCCAGGACCAGACCAATATGGCTTAACCACCTAAGCTTTATTTCATAAATAGCAAAAATACCAGCCCAGAATGGCTGTTTTTGCAATTTCTGAATTATAGCCTTTATTATTATTATTATACATTTTTTTAGGTTCACCTACAGTATAATGACATGGCCAAAATTGGGACGTAATTCTTAAAATTATTTCAAGACTAGACAAGACACTGGGGCTTTACAGCTGCTTTCTGCCACCACCACAAAGCTTCCCTTTGCTCTGTTTGTAATTAAATGTTTAATCCAGCTCTAGGATGTTGTATGAAATGTAAACATGGATCGTACGTGACGAGCATTGAAAACACAGATTCTTATTGTCTCCACAAGGCCTGAGGTGGATTATCCCACTTTATACCATAATAACAATGTAACTAGTGTTGACTCATAATTTTAGGGCAATGTACCTTTTAATAGAGGTTTTGTTTTGACACTACAAGTATCTTCACCAACCTTAGAATAAACATTAACTTACTACTCCAGCAAGTGGGAGAAATTACCTAGAAATGAGTACCAACTGGGTAAATGAGCTAACAATACATACATACACAACACATTCATGGTTGAATTTATATTGATATCTATGTTGTTTATGAGGATAGCTTTTGGTTAATGTTACTTTACATGACCATTAACACAGTACAATGTGTATTATGCATATTAATTTAGACCATTGATGAGACCGCAGCTATGCAGTTATCTGGAAATATTGCTCTTCCTCCATCCACTCAGAATTGAGTACCCTCTCTGGCCATGGTACAGTATAAGGTCAAACGATGTACAGAGTTTGGAGGTGCAATGCCAAATAATAATGTAAAAGAAAACAATGATACAAAGAAAACAGCTCATTGCTAAGAGCTGGGCCTTTCATCAGGTGATCATTAATAATCCTGAGCAGGGCATTTTCAGTATTATGGTGCTTAAAGCTTGGGTTCAGGGCACATTCAAACAGCTTTTTCTTCAAAATGGAAATGTAGGTTACATAATACATTAATTATTCTATCTGTCTGTCTGTCCAAACCCCACATATCAATAGTGTAGAGAGTTTTACTATACAGTACTTACCAATCTCAGCCTACACGTCTACATGTGATTTATCCACCTCACTGTCCTGGAGTCTGGCCCATTGCTTCATTGTGCTTATTGATCTCAGTCAGCCTACGCATCCATGTGATCTATCCTGGAGTCTGACCCATTGCTTCATTGTGCTTTTTGATCTCAGTCAGCCTACACATCCATGTGATCTATCCTGGAGACTGACCCACTGCTCAAATGTCACTTCCCCCAAAAAACATTACATTATGGAATGTTGTCTTCTAGCCTACTGTGTTCCTGATTCATGCCACATACAACAAAACCTTAAGACTAGAGACACATACCGAGACAGACCTTAAATGGCTCACATCTCCTGGAACTTTTATCTGGAAGTATTTCAGCAGTGGATTAAGTCAGCAAATGATGTAATACTCTTCAGTGCTGTGGCGCAGTAAGGGCTTTTGTCATATAGCCCTATGTCAATATCTTGCTTAGCCAGAACAGAGAAACCACAAGAAAGGTATGGCTTTGACATGCAAGAGGGTTTTTACAAAGTAGAACAACTGCACACCCCCACTTACAAATATGCTCAAACACTTAGACTTTGTTCTTTGAATATAACAGCAGAGAACCACATGGCATACTCGCCCAACCATGACAGCTGTGGTGAATTGAACTCCTCTGGAGTCAGATGTTAGACGTTTGGAGAGAATGCACACAATTAACTGAACCTAATTAACAGATTAAAGGATTTTGCACTCACATCAAGGTGGCACTTTTGCTTTATAATCAGGGGAAGTATTGCAACTCTATCAATCTGTGAGTAGATAGTATAAGAACCAGATCATGATTAAGCTATCGTTAAAACATCACTACAGGCACGTAGATAAATAAAGCAATACATGTTCTAACGTATGTTAGAACGGTTTATATTTGTGTGATTTAGCTGTAGGAGAGATCCATTACCAAAATATTTTGTGAAAAACAAATTTACTGTAAGTGCATTTGACTGGGTCAAGTCATACACACTCATAAAAACTATAGTCTTCCAAAGTTATATTATGGTTTAAATGCTTTGGGTATGTGATCACGCAAAAACACAGTATGGTAATTAAAACAAACATCCTTGCAGCTTTGATAACAAAATTAATCATAATGGTGACAGTATGTCATTAGTCCCAGATATGGTTATCAATATGATACAGTCACTAACCAAAAAAGTAAATAAAATAAATTACATCTGAATACAACAGCCACACAAATACAATAAATGACACAAGCTATCATATGACACACTCATTCATTTGTTATGCCAGAACCATTAGGTTATCATATTTTTCCAGTGAGTTCTGTCTTGTGGCCTTCATTAGGTCATGATGTCTGCGGTCATTAGTGTACAGAGAGATAAGCTCCACAGTAATTGACCATATTCACATGGCGGCAATTTTGCTCTTACGTCATTTAAAACATAATTTGTCCAAAAAGCACACCCACACTGATTTGATTGGTTGCGGGCACAGTTAAGCTTAGGCATTGTGAGTATGGCTATTTTAGGCGTTTAATTAACTAAGTTTGGTTAAGACTGACACTATTAGCATGGTTATTTTAGGCATGGGTTTAATTAATTACATTTATTTAAGGTTGGGCACTGTTAGTATGGGTAAGTTTAGGCACTGGCTTTGGGTGGTCAAGGTTAGGATAAGGATCTGGGGAAGGCATTACCACTAGACCGGCAAATCGTAGTATGGCACATTCAGTGTGTACAGATTTTTGGATGACAAACAAAGCTAATTTGAACAATCTGCTCATATGATGATATTAATTTAAATTTGACTTGAACATGTTCCACATGCCATTCCCTCTAGGATGTACAATAATGCAAAATCAGTATGTACTAACAACGGCAAATGCTGCATTCTCGGCAACAACTCATTAAGGTTCTTTATTGATTCTGAGAAAAGGCTCAATTTTATTAATGTAAATTGAATGTGTCCGGAGTGAACAAAGACAGACCCCTGATGCAAATGAGAACAAATTGTGGTAGTCACTGTAATGAAAAAGTGCTTCTTGCTCAAATCACAAGTCCCATTATCCCCAATACAACAAAAATCAACCCCAATCTATTTTCACATCTTTGTCATAGAAACCATAAAAAGAATAAGTAGGCAATTAACTGGAAACCAATAATTCATTCATGCATCACTTATTTAGAGGGGAAAAGAGCGACAGAGCAAGAGGAAAGACGAATGTCTGCAAAACATAACGTTCTTCAATGTGGATAGTGCCCTGCAATTAGTGTTTGAAATTTGGCAGCTGTATGGTTCAATGTCTTCTCTCAGTGCTTCTTTAATCTGTGTGTGCATGCTAAAACCACTTCAGCATTAAAACCACAGAGGACATGCAGGAAAGATGTGGAGTCCCAGTGGTCAAAGCCTCATCATTAACCTCCTGGAACCACATTAACAGCAAGCAAACGCGACCTTGCTTGTCCATCGTTGCCTAGCAATGGAAAATCAAGACGAAACATACTCACAAAATCAATGGCCAAGTTTGCACTGTTGGGGATGCACTGAACGGGCTTCATCAGGGGTCATTTATAAACAAAATTATTAAGGGTTCTGAAAACACTTTTTAAAAGAAGCAATGAAAAGTGAACAGTAAAACACAGGACTGCAGAGCTTTACTACAATGATTTGTGAAGGGTATATTTCCAGAAATCCTCGACTGCACAGTATGTGAGAGACAATATAAGAGTCACTTGAGTGTCTATACCAGATCCACCCTGGGTTAACCAGGCTGGTGAAAGAACTAAACCTCTGGCCCAACAGTTTGTAAACTATCCCAACCACACGTGTGGAGTTGGGCATCTGCTGCTGAAATGTTGGCCGCGTCGTGTGCAAACGCTAAACCCATGGGTGATAGGATAATTAAAAGGGCCCTTTTGAACACATGACATGGATCCAAAACCAAGGGCTGCAATTCACGACAAATCTGCTCAAGGAAAAGAGAAAAATAGACAATGGTGAATGAATGAAGCCTGTTTTTTCCTTCTTTGTGTGTTACAAAGAACTCCCTGGTCCTCGCTCGCTTAATTCAAGCAGGCAGCAAGCAGTAAGGGATATGGGGCTCCCAGAGGCCTCCGTTGCATGACATATGTGTTCCATTACGGTCCGTTTTCAAACATTTCTTCAGGTTTTGTGGCTTCACAGTCTGCCTGAGAGGAGGATTAGGCCCTCCTGAAATTGATTTATTTCTGCACCATAACTGTTTATTAAATATAATTGACCATCAAAGTTGTCAGAAAGAGAAGGAAAAAAACAGAGCTGCTGGATTTACCACAGAAAGGGGAGCTTTCTTTGAAAAGCTATTTATCTAAAGAATGTCTTAGTCAGAGACCGTACTGGGAGGCTGAAAATGGGTCATATTTCAGCCACTAATACTACCACAGTTGGTGGCTGTAGGATTAATTAGAGCTAAAGTCATAATAAATGTGATAACTTGTCTCAGTGAAATAGTATGCTACATTATGTTCATCCAGTGCTCAAAGGACTGTAATAATTCTCACTCATTCTCTAGTAGAAAAGTGCCAAAGAATAATGGTAATGTTGATTTATCACCACCTAAGCTGGTTTCGAGAATTAACTAAACAACCTCAGTGTTGAATTTAGAAGGAACACATTCAACACAACTATTTCATAGCAGCCAAACAAATCAGGAGTTATTTGACTTAACACTGGCAAATGGAATAGTGAGAGGTACACAGACCTGACTGACTTCAACCGTATCACTACACATAGCGTGTCACAGCCATGGTGGTCTGATTACCATTATCTGCATCTTTAACAGACACATGCCTGGATACTTTTAAACGCTGTGCAGCTGCCAGATACACTAGCAAAGCCTCAACTGTCTTCTCTTTCATTCAGTTTGCTGTGTACTGTAGGATGACATAGTTTCAAGCAAACCCTTTCATTTAATCTCTCACAGAAAAAGAAAATATCTTATCACAGATGGCTGGCTAGTCTGCTTACCACCCAGTAAATTCCGAAAGACAAAACATGTCATTTACAATTGTTATTCTTTCTTAATTTTTATTTAGCTAACATCTGCTCAACTTTGTCTTTCTAATTACATCTGCCAACAAAAGACATTTGATATTATCCAGAGCCACTTACAATCTACTGTTGGGGAATGAAACTCAGCATGAGAATGACATTTAACAATGTGGAGCCGAGATTAACTTGGTTAATTAATACAAAAACAGCTATGGACAGTGACATTAGCTGCCATAGTTATATGTTGTGGGTTTGTTATTGACTTACAGCTGGTGGAATATAATGGTACAGTTTGTGGAGAGAATGTATAAGCCTAATCAGTATCACCACTACCCACAATGGCTGCCTGTTTATCTAACTTGACGCCTTCTGATCAAAATCTCCAACTTTCTTAATGACATTAAATTAACAATTTCCATTTCCCTCCTAATTTCTGTTCTTCTTTTATCTATTCATCTAGTTCATTCTAAAGAGTCACCCTGCAGACTGAAATACACATACCTTTTAGAGTAAGGACATAAGGCTGTTATACATTTTCTTTCCTTCTCAGGTCATACATTCTTTCTGTATCCTTAAACATTGTTTGACGGTTCCTTGGAAGTAAATAGTCACAAATGGGTCAGGGCATTTTGTCTCCATGATGTGGTTGAAATTTGTATTGGTGTTAAAAACAAGTTTACATGAGACTGTCTTGGTTTAACCCACCTGCAGAAAAGTCACCTGTCTTTTAGAACTATTTTCTTAATGTTGTATTGTTTCTCTCTCTTACATAGAGTTTGCCCTAGCCCTGAGTGGTAACAGGAGTAGACAAAAGAGATCACAGACGTAGGTTCCCGACGCCTTTATGGCAATTATTTGTCCGAAAAACAGACTCTGCAAACAAAGAACAAAGAGATAAAGGCGACAGCAAATCCTAGATCAGTATTCCATCTTGGCTGTTTTGATGTGGTCGAAATGAGCTGTTGCTCCTTTGATCGATAGCCCAAGGGAGTCCCATTCAACAGCTCACATTGACAAATTGCATTATGGCTCTGAAATTTGTTGACAGCCATATCAGTTTGATATATCCTTCTCCATCATCATCAGCTACAGCCCTTTTGCTTCTTTTTTTTGCAGACTACATCATGTCCTGCTGTTGACACAGTAGCAAACTGGAACTGTAATGATCTGTGTCATTGTTGAAAGCTTCCCACATAACTGGGTTGCAAGAACTTTTTCAGAACACTGAATCATTTCCCAACATCTGGGACAACTACAGTATACATAAACAAGAGGTGGAGGGTGTCATCACAGGTTGCAAAGGAAAGTGGTACATAGCTAATCAAGTGAGAGCGCTAAGGATAGGAGAGAAGGAAAGATTTGAGTTGACAAAGTGTGCAAGACGGAATGTAAACAGTGGGTCAGAAAACGTCTCTGTTGTGCTGAGGAAATCTGGTCAAGAGGTTCAGACCCCCGCTAATGGGGCCCAGGTTATGGGGAAATGGAATCCGTCCTCCACTGAGAACTCATACAGTGTATCAAAGCCACATCTGACGCATCCCCTGGTGTTTGTCTCCCCTCACGATATGACCTATTGCCTTGCGCGGTGCTGGGTATTGCCTTGCGCGGTGCTGGGTTTGTAGATTATGTATAAACTATGTTCAAACACAACTTTTCCTCCTACAAAGCTTTGCTCAGTGAACCACTCAGAGGGGACCAACTGCCGGGGGATTTGAGTTGAGTAATGGAGAGGAGACACATTCTAGTCTGCTGTCAAGTCAGAGATGATGGATGGAAACGTACACTGGGAACTACATTGAAATGCTATTGTGGTATTTTTAAATATACCCATATATGGCTTCAAAGAGATCAATTGCCCAAGGAGGATGACAGAATCACGGGATGGAGAAATCTTAGATGAAGGAAAACAAAGCGGGATGCCTAGTCAAACCCATGAGATGAAAAAAATGACATCAAGTTCTGCAGAGAGCATGGTGTGGTGGAGAGGAATCTATCACCATTTCTCATGGCTGCATCATATTATCGTGTGTCCTTATCGCGGCATGGTTTTGAGAAACATCAGCACTCGCTTGTTCCCAGGCCAGAAAATCAAATGGCTTATCTCCTCTGACTGGATGGTATCCACAGAGACGCAAGGATGCATGCGGGACAATCGGGGCACGTCTGTTCCTGCAGGCTGAAAGCCGCTTGTCAAGGTAAGAGAGATCCTGGGAGACAAGGAGCCATCAGTCAGGCCCTGACCTGTCTAATGAGACATTTGTTTTTCTGTTCCAGAGAAGGTGTCACAAATATAAACGAAGAATAATGTTCAATGTCATGCCCTGATTTTGGGTCGAAGAGATGGTGCATTTTGAAATTCTTGATAGAAAGAAAAGAAAGCTTGACTTGCACAACGCAAATCCTGAGCATCTATACCGGTATGTTTGACATGTGAAAACCTATGAAAAACTATTGTTCTCTATGGGAAAATGTGTTTGATTGATTGATTGATGTAGTTTATTTAGAAAGACATGAGAATAGTACATGACAGTACATAACAGTACATGGAAGTACAAATTCACAATACAAGGTCTACTAAACTGGAAACCCTCATTAAGCATTACGCTTGTTTAAGATGAGGACCCCATGCACACAAATCATGATGAAATATAAGAGGCAGGCAGATATACACACTACTATACAGAATGTCATACAATCAGCTTTCAGGTTACTGGTATGACGAGAGAAAAAAAATATATAATGTGGAATGTGGATATTACATGTGCTTTATAATGAGCTGAACCACCACAAAGACACGGGTGAGAAACACATTCAATAATGCTATCTGTTCTTATATGTTTAGCGTTCTGCAGCTCAATTATGCACAACTCTAGGTTGCCTTGGTTGCTTTGCATTTTGTGAACATGAAGAACTATTCTCCAAGAACTAGAAGCTGACAGAATGTTAACAGAATGTAAAATGTGTACTTCCAAATTAACTTTCTTTCGCCCATAATGCTAACTAGTAGTGGTCTTATAAACCAGAATGTATTTTTGCCCTCATAAAAGTACCCTGGTAACTGTCCCAGCTGACGAGCCATGATGGAGGGGCTTGTCTCTCGATGACACCAGTGGAGTCACTCTTTCAGATGTTGACTAACCAAAAAAATATATTATGAGTGAACATTTCTATTACATGCGGCTGTTGGGGTGTCTGATATGCCAGACTAGAGAATGATACCCAGAAATTCATTCTGCACACAAATTATTCACTAGAGTTCTAAACATCAGAGAAAATTATATTTGCTTATTATTTTTTGCCATAAGGGGGTTGTTTGTGAAATGGAAGCCTAAAATGTACTATGGGGAATAAAATGCTTCACAGCCTTGACTTGCACAAGACAATTACACTACACTCAGCAGAACCAAATTGTCACTTTAATTGTGAACACTAATCATTGTGCCTTTAAATAAGAATGCGTCAAAGAATTTGTCATAGCTGTTTTCTTCCCTGTTTTTGTTTTTGGGTTGTTTATCCAAAACAAAAGGATGATAATTAAGAGGCATATCCATGATTTACTTCTTCATAGTAATGGAACATTATCATTAGGATTGGAGTATTCACACAATGGGCCTGGTTTTCAAGATACTCAAGGGACCAGTGCCCATGTACCTGTCTACTACTTTAAAAGAGTGAGAAAAGCCCACGGGAACAACACCAGAGGGAGCTCCATTGATCTCATTCCCCCCAGATTCTGCACAAACATGGGGATTAATTCATTCTACTATCATACCACCAAAATGTGGAATGCCCTACCACCCGCCATCAAAAAGTGCGACTCCCTGTACCCTCCTTCTTCTAGCTTGCCAAAATAAATTACCCCCCACTGTTTTTCTATAAATATACTTATATTGCTCCTAGTCTTTATATGTCTAGATGAATTGAATACATAAGACCTCAATGGAAACAAGCCCTCAGGGCTTTTTGTGTTATCCTTTTAGCATTATTATTGTATAACTGTACCATTTTTTTTATTTAGAGTTGCCAATAATTTTTTACCCCCTTTTCTCCCCAATTTAGTCGTATGCAAAATGTTAATAAAGTATTCAATTAATCAATCAATCAAACATCTTTGTTTTCTTGAAAACCTTGTCAGACAGAAAATGCCCCACTAGCGGCGGTTCTTCAAAGCCTGATTTATACTTGGTTGTGCGCCAGTGACGCACATCGAAAGTCATCTACAAGCTGCATTGTGAGCTTGTAGATCTGCTATTTTCGGGTGCGACACGCCGCTGCCAAGTATAAATCAGCATCACCGATATCACCATTGGTCAGTAGGAAGGTCATCTGTGGTGGGTTCACCACTTAGAACATTATCTTGAAAACTACTGCCTGGATAGCCATGGGATTTAGTGTGCACTTTCATTGCCATGACACTTACTGAGTGCATTCATGTTCCCCGGGCCGTAACCCTAACAATTTGAGTGACCCCATGACCTGTAACACCGCCCTCAGGCCAAAATGTCAGCGTTGTATCTCATAATCTAACAGAAAGATTGCAGGATGGATAATCTCTGCTGATTTTGAGGACCACGTGACCTTTTCTCTAGCGCCACCCTTATGCCAGAATTTCCACTTGTTTTCTGTTTTTAAAGGTATCATGACATTCATTTTCACTTTTTTTATTTTCAATGTTTTATTTGGGGTTTTATGACCTCAATTACACCCAAAAAACCTGAACTTAGAACATTCAGTGGATTTTCTGTGGTCTGGGGTTTTCTGAATAATTAGGCTGAAAAGTAATCTGAGCTTGGCCCTTCGACAGTGAGGTCACAGTCGATTAATCCCGCCCACTCTCCTCCTCGCCCCTCCCCTCCCCTATCCTTTCCTTTGGGGGGGGCGGAGCAGAGGCGATGATTGACAGGCAAAATCCCTCACCAGTGACACCCGCAGGCAAAGATTTCTTTTTTCATTGCAGTTGAAAAGGCTTTAGAAATGTGAGAGAAAAACACCTGCCATGGATCACTGGAATGGAATTTTCACTTAAAACTTTTTGTACACTTTTGAAGGACCAGGACAAAGACTTTGAATGTGGTGTAAAAGTGAATGTCATTAAACCTTTAAAGGTACTTTAAAACGGAAAACAGTTTTTTTAAATCGTGGAACTTTTACTTTATAATTCACTTTAAAGCCTGTGGGAATCTAAGGGTGGCAATGTGGTTCAGTTCACACCACTATAACCTTAGAGTCCCTATTCCGGGCATGTCATAATAGGCGAACATTCGGCGAAAATAGCCAATCTACAAGCTCACAGCGTGTGATGCATTGTGACGGGCTGTGATCTCGTAGATTGGCCCTTTTAGACGAATCTTCAACAATTATTTTCACTGAAGAAATTTGGTGTAGAGGGAAAAATGGAGGGGGCTAAGTAGGGCCCCCCTGGGGTACCCCGCTCAACAAAGTATTATAGGGTTTAAGTGGTTAAAGGGATATTTCACTTTCAAAAAAACTTTTTGTCATTTCATCGTCTACTCAGTCCTTTGTGAGCCCCCCAGACAGTTTTTAAGTTGCTCGATTCAGTATTGTTAGCAGTGTCTTGATGTAACATGTAGACTCTTGTGTAAGAAATGCCTCAGACAGCCAAAATATCTTAATCATATTTTCATGCTGTACCCAACATTTTTACAATTGAATGGTGACATTTCGTGCCATATATTGTATCTATTACATGTTTAAACAAAGCTCTGGCATATTTGAACCAGAAATCTATATCATCCACATGGTCTTTTTATGTACAGCTTGGTCTGATAATCAGTGCCAACAGTTTTCCATACATAAGTAGGCTTGCATCCTAAACTTGAACCATTTTCTCTGTCAGAAAGCAAGTGATACACATACATAAGAAACAGATGGGTAGCTTGTTTTAAGTGAGAGCGGGAGGAGGTCAGTTTTCAGTTCAGACATCAGGATCGGTTCTTGGCATGAGGCATTAACAGTATTGTAGGTAGTCACCATGGCTGACAAAAATGCCAATGGAGTGACCTTGAGTGGTAGTTGAGTATATTTTAATTTCTAGCGTCCTACCCGTATAGGCTGTAGACATCTTATCAATTCAGAGAGAGAGAGAATCCATTGAAACAACTGAATTATTCTCAAGAATTCATTCTACAGTCTGCATGTTGTGTTAGGCTTAAAACAAAGTATTATCAAAGTAGCCTAACTGGCTGCATTTTTTTACATGAAGAAGTCTATAATGTCTCGCCAGGACATTAAATATAGACCAGAGTCAGCCCTGGGTTTACAATGTACTAAATATAAACACATGAGCCATGTGATTGCTTTTGATCATGGTCTCCATTTTAGAAATGCCAGTCATAATCAACACCCTGGGGCAGTAATCTCTAGCAGATGTTTTCTTATGTTTTGTCACATTGCATGGTCAACCGTTTGCAACGGTCAAAAGACTTTCACTACTGACATTTTGATGAGCTAAAACAGAAGAGTGCCCCCCACTCCCCTAACAGGGGAGTGTGTGTGTGTGTGTGTGTGTGTGTGTGTGTGTGTGAGCACACAAGCGTGTGTGTGTGTGTGTGTGTGTGTGTGTGTGTGTGTGTGTGCGCACGCAAGCGTGTGTGTGTGTGTGTGTGTGCGCACGCAAGCGTGTGTGTGTGAGGGGGGGGGCATTCCTTAAAGGCAAGGTTTCCAGATTCTTACATTCCCTATCAATTTCTATAAGCCCTTTGGAACACTCAGAATGGGACATTTTCTCATTCCATTACAGAAATGTCATATCATTTTCCATATTTCCAGTAAGAATCAAGGGCTAGAACTGTTTGAAAAGGCTCATGTGTGCTTTTTAAGCTATTTGATGATTGAATCTGCACTTATATTGCTACAAAGGTCTTCTTTCTGAAAAGCAATAACTTTGCCATAAAAAAAACACTGAGAATGATCAGTGACCACTAGTAGAATGAAAGCAATCATAAACTGTCCCTTTAAACACGATGAAATAAGAGACCAGATGCTGAGCATTTTGATGCTGCCCGGTCCAGGCTTACCAACGCAAGGTGATGTTAACCCCATGAGCTTAACACCAGAACATGTCTGCTTCCGGTGTCAACTCCTCCAGCCTCAGAAAGCAGCATCTGCTCCTGTTTAGAATCAACACTT
Source organism: Gymnoscopelus braueri (assembly GCF_963280865.1). Taxonomy (NCBI): domain Eukaryota; kingdom Metazoa; phylum Chordata; class Actinopteri; order Myctophiformes; family Myctophidae; genus Gymnoscopelus; species Gymnoscopelus braueri. The sequence goes on from NC_137612.1 coordinate 19,110,435, forward strand.
GCAGGATTTCTATTGGCCATATTGGACGGCTGCCTCCAAAGAGAATGGACCACATCGTTCAAGTGAGTGGACTCCCATTAGACGGAAATCTCCATATTAGATGTGTCATATCACATGACCTCTTTGTTGTTGTTGTTTTTCATCTGAATTAAACACAATCTTGTGTTAAGTTACTGTACAATGCCTTTTCAAGGCTGTGTGCGACTTGCATATTTAAATATGACACCGCACTTACAGCAGATGGTTATCGTGTATCATTTGAAGAGCTCGTGTATATCTTGGACTTGGCCCATCTCTTGCATTCCAAGACTCCTAGCCTACCCTCTGGCACCCGGTTCAAGATGCCAAGGATTAAAACCGAGAAATACAAACACTTTGCCCTGTCAGCCATTAAGCCACAAAACAGCAATACAATCACCATAAACTGCACATTAGGCGCTTGAATGCAGGCTTCTGTTATATTATGCTTGTGTGTTAATGTTATTGCACTGTATTATACCGTGCTGTGTAACATAATTAGCATTTTTTTCTGTAAATCAGTTGACCAGCTGGAAACATACAGTAATAAATGTAATTCATTAAATAGAAATGCGCAGAAACACAGAAGTTTCAGATTTTGTGCGCTTTCACGATGCTGACAAACGTCTAAATGGGTCTCTTCATACTACCTGACACATTTCACAGAACGACTGTGTTGGAGTACAGTAAGAGACCAGGCTGAGATGGTCTCCAAAACCCCTCTGTTCTTGACTTCAAGGTCTCCATCCAGCTGATGCTAACCCGTCTCATGAGGTAAAGCTCAAAAGAATGACCATGCTGCTGTTCTTTCTCAGAAACCACCTGGCACATGTCCTCATTGACATTCTGGCCCCTGGCTAAAAACTGCCACTGGGAGGTGGATGGAGGCCGCCTTGCTGGCTGAATACCTTATTTGTGTTACGTAAGCTGCATTAGGAGGACTTGAACGTAATCTGCACTCAATTGACATGTACTTCATGCGTCTGTGAATTAGGCTGGTCGGCAAATGCAAAGTCGAGTTGAAACACAAAAACGACATTCTTCACGAGCTGAACAGTCCTGTTTAGAATCTCTTTGTGGGGTTTTAAAGCTGAGAGCGGCTTATTCAAAGCAGATTTGATGTTGTTCCTCTACCCTGCCTTGTACTTGGACATCCAGGTCAAATCATTTCTACATCCAGCCCCGGCCACCTCCTCTGAGTCGCTCGCATGTGAGCAGAGATTGGACGGACTACAGACAGCTAAATTAGAGCCTGCAGATAACGTTGGAGGGACTTTCCTTTCGGAATCAGTGGGGAAATGAGGAGTCAGAGAATCAGATGGAGTAGATTAGCGGTCCTGAAGCCAGCGCAGCTGAGGAAGAATGTGCCTCTGATGATAATGAGTCTAACAGGGCATCAACTGCACCCTCTCCCATCGCTGTGCTCCATCGTGATGTTAACAAAACAAGGTACAGGCTGAGGTGCAAGGGCGACCAAAAATAAACACCCAAAACATGTACTTTAGGAGTCGTGTTGTCGCCCCTACTCGAGTGACGTCACAAATATTTCTGTCCTTGGCGTTTATTACAGGCGACTGGGCTCAAACAGCATTTTGTGTGTCACTGAAGCAGAACAGGACTGACATCTAGATGTTATTTACACAAGCAAGAGTCTCCACTCAGATGAAGGAGGGCGAATGGAGAGAAGACACAAAATCAAGATGTTTTATCCGCAACCACGCATCTGATTGTGACAGAGTTCTCTCTCCCCCTTTTCTTGGAGAACTCTCAAAATAAACTATTGACCTAAAAGCTCCCCCGTACAGCTCCCTGAGTCCCTGCCTTCTCAGACACTTACTGTACATGGCATAACCCATGAGTCCACAAACCACTAAATTACATACAAATTTTTTCCTGTTTGACTGTTTAATGTGAAGCTGTTGTAAAAAGAAAAAAAGAAAAAGTCAGCAACATTTTTTATGTCTTAAACAAGCAGGCACAAAGTTGAATGTCAGGATTCAATTAGACGTCAGTATAGTTTAGTAGTCAAATAACAAAGTAAAGGATAAATATGTGGATAATATTCCTTACTGATTTGTTTCTATATATCGTTCTCAATGCCCTTTCTTAACCTTTAGCCTTCATGTTGTTGTTTACAAATCGCTGTCAAAGGAACGTTGCCAGGTATTGCACATACCAGCATGCGTGCGCAAGCCCCATAATTGCCAAACCACTGGTAGAGGAAATGCAATCATATACAGAATACAAATTATGGCCCTATAAAGATTAGGTAACAGCATGAACAAATTAAAGCACTGTGAAAACGGAAGGATTAGCGCAATTACACTCATTACACAACATCCATCTCGCTGACCTGACTCTCTGGGCTGAAAAACACAAAGAACAGGATGGCAGAATCCATAAAAAGCGAAGGAGGGAAAAGAGGGGAGGATTATGAGGAATCTTGGAATCTCCTGGTGCACAGAGCCAGATCTGAGGTAGGAAATGGTAACATGTCTGAACAGCAGTTAAGAGGAAGAAGCACACATGCGGCTCAAAGTCACTGTGTCACTTCTTGCTTCAGGGCTGCAATATAGTGTGCGCTGTACCAATATGCTGTACAGTAATTGACATGCAGAGCATAAATGGATTCTTTTTAAAGGCTCTGGGGAAAAGTCGAGCGAGAAAGATTTCAAACAGAAACATTTGCTTCGCACGGAAGCTTGTCAGGAAAATGTTTTATCATGTAATAACGAGATACATATCGTGTTATAACGTGGAAATATCACGTTACAACGTGATATGTATCACATACAATAACAATGTGATATTCTCTTTTCAATCTTTATTTTGGGGGGGGGGGGGTCCTCTATAGGGACCTTCCACAGGTCACAGACAATATCAGGGAGAGAACAATTAGGCTGGCTGGGCACTGAGGAACTGGTGGCATGCAAAATGACACTGTGGGAACCAACCCAAAGTACAGCTAGGAGGGGAAAGAGACGCACCACCTACGTAGACACAGTGCGGCGCACAGTGAAGCTACTGTAACAACACCGCAGAGCTCAAGACCCTGATGCTAGACAGGAGGGTGTGGAGGGCAGCGATTCAGGAGTCCCAAGGTGGTGTTGGCTGGCTAGTCTGCATTCTTGCATGTGTGTGTGTGTGTGTGTGTGTGTGTGTGTGTGTGTGTGTGTGTGTGTGTGTGTGTGTGTGTGTGTGTGTGTGTGTGTGTGTGTTAAAAAAAAAAGTTTTAAACAAAACACCATAAGCATATTGCTGCCATGTCAGGTCATTTGTTTCAAGTAAACCAAGTAATAACAAATATGTATCACATGATCTTTTATTTTTCTTCAATTTTTTAAGGAAAACAGAAACCAGTGAGATCACCAAATGCACATAAGAGGCCTTATACAGGGAAAACCAAGACAGAAAAAGGAAAATAAATAAATAATGATAATAATACACCTATATACATACACACATATAGACATAAAAAAGTCAAGAAAATCGTCAGACAAACATAAACTCACAAATAGCTAAATAAGTGAGATAATAAACACAAGCAAAGAACCATAATATATCTACACAAACAAGAAGTCCAGGCAAGTACAGACAAGTACAAAACAAATACAGGACAAATACAGGACAAGTACAGGAGTTATAGGTACGGGCAAGGGAGAAAAGGATGATAGGTCACAACCCAATAAAAATGTTAATTAATTAAGTAACCGAACTACTTCAGAAGCTTTCGACCAGTTATCCACAGTGTCAGCTCTGGCACTGTGTATCGCATGATAACGTGATACTGTCACAATATAACGTGATACGTATATTACGTGATAAAAATGTGTGAATGAGTTATGACTTGAGTTATGACTTATTGGTAATGACTTGTGAGTTATGACTTATGAGTTAGCACATTATAATGTGAAACATATCACGTTATAACATGATACGTGTCACGTTTTTACGCGAGCTTTTTTTCCTGACATGGCAGCAATACGCTTAAATCGCTTTGTGACAAATCATCAACAAAAACCTTTTCAATATAATCTGGATACTGGAATAGAACAGTATACAGAGGATGTGTGAAGCCAGCTATGTCAGATGCTTAGGCACTTAAGCCTCTGAAAATAATTCATGAGATATCAGCCATCATGACATCCAGCAAGAGATCAGTTATTTATTCTTTCTGATGATTGTCATTGATGTAGGGCTGCTAGGCTTTGGTGCTTTTGCGAATGATGGAATCATTCGGGCTTCAAGCAAATATCAAGAACATTTGTGGTCCAAATGCAACTGTGGATGATATAACTCAAGAGATAAATGATGCAGCAATGTGTCTGTGTTAGATTAAGAATTAGATGAAGGCCGTCTGGGTGGAGAAGGAGAAAAGTTCCTTCCCACTATGGAGGCAAGGCAAGGCAAGGCAAGGGAAGGCAGTTTTATTTGTATATAGCGCATTTCAACAACAAGGCAATTCAATGTGCTTTACACAGAACATCAAGCAAAGGAAACGCAATTATACAATACAAAATAACAGATACAGTTACAGTGCAGAAGAGAAAGAAAAAAAAGAAACGGAAAGAAAAGTACCTCAATCAAAGGCAGCGGCAAACAGAAAGGTCTTTAGTTGTGTTTTAAAATAAATAAGATTGGCAGCAGACCTGCAGTTTGTTCCAGATATGTGGTGCATAAAAACTAAATGCTGCTTCTCCACGTTTATTTTTGGTTTTAGGGACAGAAAGCAGACCTCTCCCAGATGACCTGAGAGATCTAGAGGGTTCATGATATTGTACAAGATCAGAAATGTATTTTGGCCCTAAAACCATTCAAAGCAGTAGCATTTTTAAATCAATTCTTTGACACTTTGTAAGGATTTAAGAACTGGAGTGATATGCTCGACTTTCTTGGTATTAGTAAGGACTCGAGCAGCAGCGTTCTGAATCAACTGCAGTCGTCTGATTGATTTTTTAGTGAGGACACCGTTACAGTAGTCAAGTCTACTGAAGATGCTTTTCTAGTTCCTGCTGATAAGTCCTTTAAACCCCTGCTATATTTTTTAGGTGATAGTATGGCTGACTTTGTGATTGTGTTAATGTGGCTGTTGGTCTGAGTCCATGACTACACCAAGGTTTTTGACTTGGATAGAGGTTTTTAACATTACCGATTGGAGTTGGGCTCTGACTATTAATCTGTCAACCTTGGCTCCAAAAACTATTACTTCAGTTTTGACTTTGTTTAATTGAAGAAAAAGTGGGAACATCCAATTGTTGATTTGTTCAATGCATTCACCCAGTGTTTGTATTGGACCATAGTCCTCTGGTGATACGGTTATGTAGATTTGTGTATTGTCTGCATAACTACGGTAGCTTATTTTGTTTTCCATAATCTGAGCTAGTGGGAGCATCCTTGCGGAACTCTGCAAGTGATTTTTGTTCGCACAGATGTGTGACTATAGCGATAGATACAAAATAGTCTCTGTTCTCGAAATATGATTCAAGTTTAGTACAGTGCCAATAAGTCCCACCCAGTTTTTCGATCTGTCTAGTAATATATTGTGGTCGACCGTGTCAAATGCAGTACTGAAATCTGGTAGTACTAAGACTGTATTTAAGTGGATGTCATTGAAAACTTTGACAAGAGCAGTCTCAGTGCTGTGATGTGGTCGAAAACCTGACTGGAAGATATCAAGGCCATTGTTCAGTGTTAAGAAGCTGTTCAGTTGTTGAAATACAGCTTTTTCAATTATTTTACTTAGAAATGGGAGGTTTGATAAGGGCCTATAATTGTTTAATAGTGACGTGTCTAAGTTATTCTTTTTTAAGAGTGGCTTGATGACTGCTGTTTTCAGAGTCTGTGGGAAGCAACCTGATTGAAGAGATGTGTTGACAATTTGTATAAGATCTGAGGCCATGCAATTTGAAACATTTTGAAAAAGCCTGTTGGCAGAATATCAAGGCAACAAGAGGAGGATTTCAGATGCTGTATGATGTCTTCCAAGTTTTCGTGATTGTTTATAATATTTTTATTCGTTTTTTCCTAAAAAGACAGACATAAAGGAATTTTAAAAAGAAAAAGGGCATAAACAAAGACAAAAATTTAAGAAAAGAAAATAAACAGGGCATAATTTCATTACAATGAGTTACACTGCTAGATAAAGCAGGTTCAGTGTGACATTTGAGCAAGATGATCTAAAAATGGCAGCCATATATCATAAAGATTGTCCTTCATGTCATATCGAATTTTCTCCATATGTAATATACAGGTACGTTCAGATAACCAAGTCTTGAAGTGAGGCACAACATCTGATTTCCAGAGTCATAGAATCTTATTTCTTTTGCAATTACCATTCCATACTGTACATTATTGTGTTTTGTACAGAGACATGATTTGATAATAAATGAGAAAAACCAAACAGTGCAATCTCTGGGTCAGGTTTAAACACACATGCATACAAATCCGAAAACCATTTAAATATATCACACCAAAACATGTACAGTTTTGGACATGTCCAGAAGAGGTGGGTCAGAGAGCCTTCTGCTATTCTACATTGATCACATAGTGGGGAAATGGTTGGGAATATTCTATGCAACTTTGTTTTTGAGTAGTGGAGTCTGTGTATAACTTTAAATTGTATTAATCGAGTATTAGTAGCAGCATTAGTAACTAAATTGGGAGAATAATTAAGTCAATGTTAGTTGTAATAATGTTTATTGTTTGTTTGTTTATTATTTCAAATGTTGAATGCAAAATATATTTCAACAAAAAAGGTGAAGTTCTCATTCAGTTCACAGCACGCCAGGTATCCTCAACATCTTACTTTCCACCATATTGGGCAAGCCATTTCATAGCCTTTCAATTCTGATTGAATTCAATTGAGGGAAGCTAAATCTGAACATCAGACGTGTGCTGCAAGGATTAGGTCCTGCTGACTCTGACAATGCTGCAGATAATGAAATGATGGTGCAATTATGTTATGTTGAATATTACAGTAATGGCAATGATGATGGTGATGAGAAGGAGGATTAGGGCAATAATGATGATCAAATGACAGTGGTGATAAGGATGAGTGTAATAATGATGAGACCAATAATTATTACAAGAAATATTCCAACAACAGGGCATGAGACTGAAAGAGAGAAAGACTGAGAGAAGATGAAGTCATAGAGGGACTCGCATCAGCAGAATCACGGAGAGCAAACAAACTCTTTATTGCTGCTAACGTTTTGACCTTTTTAAACTTCTATTATACCATGTTATTATATCTGGTTTGATATTTTTATGACTAGGCACATGTCACAACAACATGTCACTGCACATACTTGTATAAGTGACAAACAAAACCTTTTGAATATTTAATCTTGAAAGAGGTATAACACATATTTCACAAATGCTCTCATTACGAACAGACACAGGTAGCTACTTGATGTGGCACAAAGGAATCATGAGGACATTACACGGTTCTTGCACTTTCAACTTGGCTTGCCATCATCCGTTATTTGGTGTGCAGAAATACAGGCTTGTTCTGCTTGGCTTCAGGTAGCCGAAGAACAAGAGAAGCCCAACAGAGTTAATTGAAAGTGTGTGATGGAGGAACACACTCGTCTCTCAGCGGATCTCCTGCTGTTGCCTGTAATCAACACAACTCCTCCTGACACCACATTCCTACACCTCTCCTTCTCTCCGGCCAAGCAAGATGACAGTCCTGTCAGAGCCAAGGCAAATGGCCCTGCAGAACAGGCTTGCTCTAAAGCACTGTTTCCCAAGCGATGGGTCAGGATCCATTTTGTGGTCGCATGCCCCATTTATATGGGTTGTGAGTAAAAATCCCTTTTCGTTTCGTTTCTGTTTCCTAATTCATTTATTTATTTCAAAAGATTTTTTTCAAAACATTCTACAAGCGCCCAACGCATCACAATGCGCTTGTACATCAGCTATTTCCACTAGTTTGACACCTCACAAATGCTGTGCTGGATCCAATGCAAATGGAAGATAGGCTACTGTAACTAACTTTCATACATTGACCCTCTCAGAAAGAGGCTTTTAGAAGCCTAGGCACACCTTTCAGAAGTTCAAGGGGGAAAAAGTGAAAGGAAATCTGAACACATGACCCACTAAAAGGATATGCATCAGTTGGCTTTTTGTATTGGCTTCGCTTGACAGACACCAGGTGCAGGGAGAAACTTCTGGAGGGGAAACGCCATTAGATTGTAAAAGCTCAAGAGACATGGGTTTTAGTTAAAAAGACAGCACTAGATCTAGTCAGTAACACATGTATTTGATAAGTAACCTATACATGTTGCAACATTAACAGAGAATATCTTCTTTAACATTACACTTATATGACACTTACATAATTTGTAAGCATTTTGAGAATTGCACCGATGTATTAGAACTGTCGAAAAGAAAAAGAAAAAAAAGAGACTCAAGGGTGCAATATGGGCCAGAACAGAGACCCTAAGCGCGTGTGTACACACTCACACACAGACACGCGCACACATTCGCACACACACACACACACACACACACACACACACACACACACACACACACACACACACACACACACACACACACACACACACACACACACACACACACACACACACACACACACACACACACACACACACACACACACACACGTCCAAGTGAGAAGAGAGACAGAGCCTAATAGGAGATAATGGATTCTAGGTCAACACCTGGCAGTCCTTAGATCAGTAAAGGGGAGGGCTTTGACATTTTCCAGATCTGTGCCATAGGCTGCACACCATTTCTGCAACAAGAAGGCCAGCTGAATAGACTAGAACAAAGAAAGCTGAGAAATATACCCATGTTCAACCTCCCACAACGCTAATTTGATGTTGAAAAGTATAAAAGAGAATACCACTTCATTAGCCATTGAAATAAATGACTGAGGATGAAATAATTGCTGACCTAAGAAATCACTTGATAAATCAAATAGATTGCATGTTTTCCTCTGTGGGAAGGGACTCTTTTGGAAATTCTGAATGGATCTTTTAATCACAGGGTTGGTATATTGAACTTCCAACCAGATAATCCTGTTCTGGCATTCACGGCAACATGTTCAGCCTCAGTTGCATTTATAGGTTGGCTGTACGTGTGCGTGCTTGCGTTTGTGTGTGTGTGTGTGTGTGTGTGTGTGTGTGTGTGTGTGTGTGTGTGTGTGTGTGTGTGTGTGTGTGTGTGTGTGTGTGTGTTTATTTTCAACCACACTCATTAAATGAAATGGCATATGTCATCAATGTTTCAGACCATTTATCTATCTATAGATGTGTAGAGGATATGGTTTATGCTGACCAAAAGACCTTTCTTCCCCAAATCCTCTTGTTTATGTCTGGCGTCAGCAAAGTCAGTTAAGTTGCTTTATAGTAACTGCCAATGTCATTCAGTTTCAGTTGAATCCATCCTTCAAAAAACGAACCCTCTCCTGTAGTCTGTAGCATCTTGTTGGATGTTGAGTCCATATCCTAATCTGATCAGTGAGTCTGGAAAAACAATGTCGCCCCCTGCTGTTTGGAGCCCTCTCCACCCTTTGCTCCAACCCCGAGCCTGGCCCCATGCCTCTGGGTTTGGGCTTTGTGCCTCGCTCGGGGTGGTGCGTGACCCCACGACTCATCCACTCTTCATGTAGACCCATCATGATAATGAACTCCTCGACCCCTCGACCCTCTCCTCCTCACCACATTTACTCTCACAAAGCCAGCCAGAGCCATGCATTCCTCAAGGTTTGGTTTGGAGCGGTCCAAGGAACCACATCTGGTTTTGCTTTGCGAAATCTTTCCCCACTTTCAATTGGGTCTTAAAAATAGTCTTCAAGTAATAAATGGAAGGTTTGCGCTGCTTATATGTATATAGTGTATGACAAAATTACAAGGACCGTAATTGGTTACTTCCATAATTACATTGAATGTAATTTATGTAGTGCTACGGGGATGCCAAATGAGATAAACTGAACTAATGATAGTGTTGGAAAAAGTAAACATTGTTGGACGTTCTTCTTGTAGCCTGTCATTTCGGTAGCATCATGAGGCCCAGGGACATCACTGTGCTGATGAAATCAACAAGGCCAGTGTGGCATCCTGGCTGGCGCAAGTCAGTGACACTAAGCCGTATTATTATTAGGGGGCCACTGGAGGGCAGTGAAAGAACTCCATATAAAGGGTATCGTTACCACGCTCTACATGTACAGTACATACACCCAGTGAACTATCAGCTGGGTGTGACAGAGGGGTCATGCATCATTGGCCTAGAAATACAAACATCCCCCCCCCCTCTCTCTCTCGCACAGTGCACATGCATTGCTATCTCTATAGAGAGCACAATGCACACATGCTTTGCCTTTTTGTTCTACAAACTATGGTTCTTTCGGTTCATTATACAGAAACAGCTTTTCAAATCATTCTTAAATCAGCTCAGTCTTTTCAAGTACAAATAACCTAACCATACATGCATTCATTTAATCGATCACTCTGGTTCTGGTTCAAGGTAAAATAAATAAATACAAATAAATAAATAAAAGTCAAACAGCAATATCCCTTATGTGCATAGTTCATAAATAATAATAATTTTACTCACTCCTAAACACTCACGCACACACACTCATCATTTTTCAGATAGGCTACATCTCACATTTTACAAGGGACCGCAAATGGAAATAAGCTTTTTTGCGTTTTTTTGATGGTGGTGGTGTATAAATGTATGCATTTTCTTTACATATAAACATTGTCAATACACATATCAATCAATCAAAATCTTTTTATTACAATAGAAATTTCAACCAAAGGGGAGCAGAGACAGTGGATCACTATGGCAAAGAAATGGCTATATTGACAGACACAATTTTGCATTAATTTCTCAATTTGAGAATTCAAGTGAAGCTCTTAAAACTAGAGCAGGATTGCATTCCACATAGTTCATTAGACTGCACTTCCTGGGAGGAGAAATACATCCGCTTTAATTTAAACATTCAAGGCTGGGGGGTGGGGGGTGGGGGAGAGAGATGAAATTCCACTTAGTGTCAGGGAGCAGGGAAAAGAGCGATGGGCTGCTGGGAAGGCTGGAAGCGTGTTTGATACCCTCAGAGTTAAAGCTCAGACCAAGCCCGTCCTTGTGGCTGGCGCTTCAATAGTTTTCTCTTCTTCTCCTCTCCTCTTCTCTTCTCCTCTCACCTGGGAGGCTCTTAGCTTTCCAGGCCATGGTACAGTATACTGTGACAGCTTTTGGGGTTAGCTGATGATCAGGTTTCCTGCTTTATCTAAAGCTGCCATCATTCACAAGCTTATTCATATTGCATCAATCTCCATGCCCCTTGGGAACTGCATCCTGAGCTTGACAGGTAGTAATGCTGTTCCGCCTCAGCCTTGGCTAACCTTGCATACTTCTGCCCTGCAACAATGTTTACATTGATCGAGTCAGTTGATGTCCTTCCTTGTTTATTCTACAAAAATCCCAGATGTCCTTCAAAACCATTAAGTCTGGCCTCTTTGGTGTCAGTATTGCAGCGATGTTACACGAGGATCAAGTGGGGCTACACAGAAATCTGATAATCACCATGTCCAGTGTAGGAGGCATTGATCAGGAAGCAACCGTTTTGTAATGATACTGTAAGAAGAGCCACACAGGGTGAGAGGAAAAGGAGAGAAGCTCTTAATCACTTGCAGTTGCAGAAGAAAGTCACATTTTTCAGTGGGTATCAGTCTGTGACCAACGTTGTGGGTCATTGCAGCTGTGATTGGAAAGATTTAAACAAGTGACCAAATGTACTCATATGTGTCTACATATTTGAGGAAATTCTATTACCGTTTTCAAATGTGTATTTGGTAAATTTTTTGAACTATAGGGCCGGATTTACTAAACTTTGCATTGGATTTTCGTGTGAAGGTACTGTATGGACTATGGAGCATTCCTCTTGCACAAAGTGCATGGAATTTCACATTAGCAGTACAGGCATGAACTTCGGAATCTGCCTGAGACAAAGTGCGCTCTGCTCTGTCATACATATTAAATGAGCCCAAATCAGGCAAAGAAATAGACAGACATAATGTGATCTATTTATTATGTATTCCACGGAATATACTAATGCCTAATGTATTACTCCGGCATATGACTAAGTAAAACTTTAAAACTTTAGTCTTAAGTGGAATTACTATACCTTTTAGGAAAGCTGCCCTGATGGGCAAGATTGTGTGAGCAATGGCCTACTGCTGCATACGTTCTCTTCCCTAGCAGTTAAAAAAGAATGGAGAAAAAAAGGATGTCTTAACTTGATCTATTTTGTGTCAAAAACTAGAACTGTGTGTGCACAATGCCATTTTAAACTGGTATTGTACTTTCTTTGGAGCACTAAATTGTTTTTCTTTGTGTCGTTTGTTGATAGGGCTCAAGCCATTTACTATAATCTTGTGCTTGTAAGTCGCTCTGAGCCACTCTGGATGACAGTGTGCGCTAAACGCCCAAGTTGTAAATAGAAAATTAGGCTATATTTAACAAATTGTTTTTATTCCTTTAGATGATTCAAACAATATTTCAAGTTGTTGACCTGGGGTTCAGGACTTGATCATGCCATGCCATAACTCCTCTCAGCCACAGCAATTGAAGTTATATGAATACAGACAGGAACTACTCCCATGTGTACTTCAGCATTTGAAAAGCAATAACCACCGGTTATTACAATAAAAAAAAACTATTACAATTCGAGGATAAGACCCAATAAAATCATGGCTGAGACTATGTTTTCGCAGAGTTTTGTCCAAACATCATGCAAATCGGTACACATTATCTCTATAGTCATGTAGAGGAGGTGGCTCAGAATGCAATCTTGGGGAGCTCCTGTCTCTTTTGAGGGTCAGTGGGGCAGAGGTGTTGGAGGCGTCCATCGTCACCACCACCTGCCGTCGATTTGACAGAATGTCCAGGATCCAGCTGCACAGGCTGGGGTTGAGTCCTAGGTACCTGAACTTGGTGTCGAGTCTGGAGGGGACTATAGTGTTGAATGCTGAGCTGTAGTCTATAAACAGAATTCACACTGTAGATCTATTTTGCCGGTAAGCGAATTTGTGCTACTGATCAGCTCCTTGACATGCTTCTCAAAGCATGTCAAACGCTTTCCCCAATGTCCTCCTAGCATTTTGTCAACATGTCACTCAATGTAGGTTCATGATGTATATTTTCTGTTCTTAATCACATTAACCCTATTAGCGAACCTATTCCAGGCATTTCATTATATGTGTGAACATTCAGCAAACATGGCAGATCTACAAGCTCATAACACATTGCAACACAACACATTGTGCGCTTGTAGATTGCCTTCTTTCGGCAACGAGATTTGGTATAGGGTTAGGGTCAATATAGATCCCCGGGGGACCCCGGTCAAGACATATATAGGGTTTAAGTGGTTAATATCTGTGTTTCTGGCCTCGGAGGGGTTCATATGTCTATTATCATGTCCATGTAATAACAGTGTATCTTTAGGTTCTGCCTCATGGCCATGGGGATTTGTGAGCTGAGTGTCAAGTCTGTGTCATGATTGTGCAACACTGACAAATACAATGCATTAAATCATTGCAATAAAGGGTTTTCATCTTGACGAGTGTCCTGAACTTCCATTTCTCTTCCTTGACCAAACTTTCTGTCAAAGATGTGCTTGGAAACACATACAGGCACTTGGGAGTCCTAGAATGGGAGCTAATGGTGGTGATGGTGTTATTTTCTGTCAGGAAGAATAACTGTGGTATTGCACGTGCATCATACAGGGAGCACAGAGAGATCAATAACAATGGATTGACAACTTGCCAGGAGGATATCTAAGGGCCAATTTGCTGCAGAAAGACGCAGCATCTGAGCAGCTGATCCCTTTAGATAAGAACGCTGTAGGCTCATCTTCAGCTTCTTACAAAGATATTCCACCAGCCATGGCTTTGTTTTTTCACATTACCTCCCCAAGGTTATTGAAGGAACCGCCTCTGTTCAGTTAGAGGTTTAGTGGCAAAGATGCAAAAATCCATACTTAGTTATGGGGGCAATAAAACAAAGTGTGACACTCACAGTGTGTGCAATGAGATTTTTAAAATCCTCTGCTCCCTATCCCTCATTTTAAAATCACAAAAAAAGTTTGAGTATACTGTATTAAATCACACACGAAAAAGGCTTACAGTATTTAGAATGTGTCTATACTGCAAAACATTCTGCGGTTAAAAATGTAACTGTAAAATAGTGGTGACCCAGGGGTCGGTGGACTGAATGAAATGGTCTGACACAAATGGTCAAAATTGCAACTTGAAATTATAAGCATCCTTGTTTGTAAGCATCCCTATAGAGTGTGTATTTAAGATAAACTCTCATGTGCCATGAAAAGGCAAAACATCATAAATTATTTAACCTGCTAGAAACTTGAGCCAAGAAAACTGACGCTACAGAAAGATGAGCACTGATCATAAACTGTATATCGTAGACAGAAGTGCACACTACCAGCATATTTCTTGGAGATAAGGACCGATGCAAAATGTTGTTAAGCATACAGTATAGGCTACAAGTCAGGGGACTGAATATAGTGTGAAGTTGATTCCTTTGAGGGAGAATTTAGAGATGACTTCCCATGATTATAAGCAACAGTGCCCTTTTAATCTTCAGATTCTCTAAGATTGTTCGGGGGCAGTAAACATGTTTACACTGGCAATGAGAGACATATAGTGGATGATCTGTAGTTCTAGTCTAGATAGTTTCTGTCTTTGAAGTGCTATGGTTCCTACCAACGCCCCCTCAAGGATACGATGGAGATGCTGATGAAAAACGGAGAGAAAACTAACAGAATTCTAGTAAATGCCCCAATGAGGACTGTGTATTCTGTGATGCATACAGATGAGAGCGAGACAGAGAGCCAGAGAGACACAGAGAGATAGAGAGAGAGCGAGAGAGAGAGAGAGACAGGGATTGAGCACAGCCCCCCAACTGGAAATACACTGGTATAATTGCGTTGACCACACAGCAACATCAGTGGTTAAGGCCACAGGGATGTTAATTTACCATTTGTCTTTGAGCAGCTGAGACACGTGTTCACGCAGGAAGCACTCGCCCCCTCCCCCTCTGATGTGAGCTTTTGACAGAGCCTCCCCTGGGTCGCTCCCCGACTCCCCCACGTTACTGCCTCCCTCTCACCTCAATCATCGACGGCCTGTCCTGAAGACCAGCACGGCTGCTCTGTTGGGGCACAAGTGGGTGCATTGGTTTGCGTGTCGGCATGAGCATTACATGGCTGTGCATCACACACACACACACACACACACACACACACACACACACAAATGGAATCTGACAGCTTATGCTTTTTCAGGCCAATAAAGATCCAAGGACAGAGATGCAGGGCATGCCTCATAACCCTGTCACAAAGGCCAGGCTTAATGTTTTGGGCGAATATAGTTATTATGTGGTTAGTAGACTGGCTGTGCATTGGTCCAGTTGTTGAGATAACATGAAGATGCAATTAACACTTCTCCTGAGGCTTAGTGCTTTACATAACTGCAGGACTGCTCCACATGTTTCCTTGAAGCCTAAGGAATTTAGACATGAGAAAAAGTTGCACTCCTTCTCTCTGGTCCGAAATAACTTAAAACCAAAAAGAAAGAAAGGAGCTAAAAACAAAAACAAATGGATCATTATCGATTTTGCGACCATTTGGAAGTGGATATAAAACATGCCGGACAGAGGAGACCGAGGATGTTGGGTGGCGCCCCCGACACCATGCTCCGTCTCTCTCGGGTCACAGCATTCTCCTTTGCTCCGGGGCCCGTTATCGTCATGCACCGAGGTGGCAGCGGCAAGTGCGACAGCTGGTCATGGTGCCTCCCTTTACTCTCCAACACCGCTGTGTCTCACAGAGTCGTCCAGTGAACCAATCCAAGCTTTCATCTCTTGACAGCTGACATCTCATGTCCCTTCACAGACGCTAGTTTAAATCATTTATACAAACAACACAGCCTGCCTTCCTTTTAAGATATAATGCTTGTGGAAAGCACTACAAAATCTTTCCATCTTTTTTTTCTGCCAGAAGAGAGGCTTGTGGATTGGACCTCACCTCGTTGATTAGCCAGAGGGTTATTTTGAGAACTTTTGCTGCTATTTGCCAATGCTGTAATGCAGATATGACACACCGCTCATAAGCCTGATGAAGCTATGGCTCATGGCAATGGGCTGAGAGGCTCAGCGAGATTGCCCGCTGTAGAGTCGCAGGGCTTTGGTGGTTTCCACTTGATTAAGCCCGGCTCAATGCACTCAGCACTAGCTGTAATTTAAAGACCGGAAAGGGAGAAAAAAAAGTGTAATGAGAAAGTCAAATTCACAGATATGATGTAAATGACTTTGGAGAACATCTAGGAATTAGTGGAACCTAATCATAGTTTAATTAGTAGAGTTTAACTAGACTCCTGTGAAACAGCAGAATCAGGCGATGGCAACAGAGAGAGCCACGTGATTTCTTGTTCATGTTTCCACTAGCAACAGTATGGTTTAGCCTACCTCTCCTTTTTCCTGCCTCGGTTCAGTTCTCCCTGTCAGATGGAACTTTTTTTCCTTGTTGAACACGCTTCCTTGATCACGTTTCTCCAGTAGTTAAGTATGATGTATTTCAGACTGGCACTGACAGGGCAAAGATAAAATCTCAAACTCTTCATGTTTTTTTGCGTTCTCTCTTCCAAAAATCTCTGACATTTTCTATGGCCTGGCCTTCCTCTCCTGCTTTCGCCATATTTGATCATCTTCTGTGCCATTTTCTTTGGCCATTTAACCACTTAAACCCTCTATACTTATAGGGAACTAATACTGGGGTCGGCTCTGTCCTTGGTCAGCTCTTTTCTTCTTCTACACCACATTTCTGCTGAAAATAGCTGATCTACAAGCTGACAGATCTGTTATTTTCAGAGAATGTTCCCCCCGGAATAGGGATGCCAGGGTTCAAGTGGTCAAAGAGATCACCTATAGAAAACTCTATTTTGAAAAGCCTAAACCAACCCATCTATATATTACCCGGATGGCCTCGTTTTATTGGTTTTCTGTGCTTTCTAAATGTTATTGAGGGAAAAATTACTCCACACGTATTTGTCATTGACCTATAAGTTCAGGAAACCAGTAATCTTTTAATTATTAAAAACATTGTCATAACACAATAGTATGAAGACTAGCCTATATACTTTGACTTGCAATTTAAATTTACCAAAATTGTGTTAGAATTATGAGCACAGCAACTCCAAACCTCAGCGGCATTCCATCACCAGTCACACATGCATGCCGTGATAACGTATCATTTAAAGTGATGTGTGCACCCTTGCTCCTTCTACCATACACACCATGGCATTGTGCACACGCACACCACACAATAGCTAATTTCAAACTCATCAAGGTGCAACGGGGCACTGCTGCTATTCAGTTGAAGAGGTTATTGATTTTAGTAACCACCCTCTAGGTTCCCTGCACAAAAAAGCACTAATGGTTATTTATTTACTCATTTAGCGCTGCGGTGGTTGAAGCTATGGCAACTGATGATCCTCATGTGAGCTGACAACCTGCAGCGTTGCTCAGCAGTCAGCACAACACAGAACGCAGGGTAGTAGATGTGTGTAGAGGGAAGGTATTTGTAACAAAGCTGCAGCTCGCTCCCTTTCGCTTCCAAACAATAAAACACCAGTATCTGCTCGAGCAAAGAGGAAACATTCAGCCGCTATACAGTGAGAAGATGAATCTCCCCTGAACAGGAGAGCGCATGGCCACGTGTTTTCTAGTTCTCTCTCTGCCACATTTGAACAAGCCCAACAAGTATGTCCCACATACACTTGGACAACAATCATTTATCCATGTGCTTTTAACAAGGCGTCGTAAATCTCAAGCCTCTGGCTACTTCGCGAGGCAAAACCCCAATAGAGTGGCATCTTCTCCAACACTCCCTCTTCCCCTCCCATTAATCTAGCGGTCGCACCCGGGGGTCATCCATTAACCATCGCCGTTTCTGCCTCCCTTGATCTCAGAAATCATGCAGACCTGCCTCTCAGCCTCAGTCGACAGGCTCTTTTTAAGCAGAGGCAAATGGTTCAAGGTTTTATCAGTGGAACTGAGGGCCACGACGATCCCATTGCAGGGTGCATAATGGAGGGTGGGGACCAGCCTTCGGGTGATTAATCCATAGGCCCCTGCTTCTTCCAGATGGCATTTCACTGGGGGAAATGCATTAAAATCCATGGACCTTGCTGTTATTGCCGTTAGTCTGTTGCTGTGGCTCCTACAGTAGGATTGCCTGCCGAAATCAATTCACTCCTTACCCCCCCGTGGCATGATAGCTGCCCACCCGGCCCATGCAGGTTTATGGATGTGCATATATAAAGGAGGTACTGACATTTATATCAAGCAGAGACGGATTAGTGAGGCCAGACAGCTGTTACATAAGATATATGTATAGGCTACAAATTAGACGTGCATTACAGAAAGAACATGATTCAGTGTTTACACAGAAATATACACATTAAGGTGTCATGCTTTTCATGTGACACGTTTTCCTTAAATTACCATATTGATGTCAATACATGTAATTGTATATTCACAGCTTAGACCCTACAGTATATCGTCAGTGTCCAGCCGGGACCAGCTAACTCCATTTTCAGTTTTTAGTTTTTTTTTCATAAATCAACGCTATTGAACCCCCTCTACATCTGCGTATTTTTGGGCGGTGAAACCGCCCCTATAAGTGAGATTTGGAAAAATGTACTAACTCCTGCGCTGTGATCTGGGCCCAGGAAATTAGTAGAATTATCCTGCGCTGTGATTGGCCAATCACAGCCTATTCAGGACTGTGATTGGCCAGTGTCACATGACACATGTGCATAGCCCTATATAAGCAACCATAACTTGAAAAAAACCAAAATTTGTTTTTTTCAAGTTATGGTTTTGTCCATCATAAAGAGTGTTTCAATAAATGTATTTATCCTTTGTACATGATTGATCGACTCCATTCAGTATTGTGATTAGCTAGCAAGACACCGCCCACTTCACACAGGGTGTGATTTTTTTTTTTAATAATTACATATGAAAAGTATTAAAAAGCGCCTCTGACGAAAACTCCTAACTCCATTGGACCCTCAAACTGTCCGTCAAAAACAAACAACTCCCCCCTCCTCTCAGGCTCTCGAGAAGCTCTGCTCTGTATGAGGCAGACAGGGAGAAGATTTTTCAATGCTTTTGGGAGAACATAAACTGGGAAGAGAAGAGAATGTATGTGCAAGGTTTGATAGATGTCACCCCAGTAAAGAGGAGAAGGGTGTCTTCACAAAGGTCATCTGCTCGTGTTTTCTTTTTAAATGTTAATGGACAGAGAATGAGTGTGTGCAGGAGTTTGTTTCAAACATCTCCAAGAGCTCAAGGAGATCATGCCAAAAGACTTTCACAGCTTTTATGACAATCTAAAGCACTAAGAAACACCCACCACACACACGCAACACACAACACACAACAATGTGATAATAAAATGTTGATAGGTATATGATAGGTAAATTCAACTGTGGTTGTTATTGTTAGTGCAGTAGGCTACAGATTTGACAGATTCTATTTTTCATGAATGTATTTTGTATTTATATGCCATTTATTTATTGTTGGTGTGCCATGATCGCTTTTGTTAAATACATGATTGAGTATTGAGGCAGAATTGTTTGTTGCACTCAACTGTAGAAGAACAACAGTGGTAACAGTTAGATCCATGGTTGTTTACAATGCATGTTAAAATAAAAGTTGTTTAAGTACAGAATTCAGCTTGATCTATAGTATATGAGGATGGCGCTCACCATAAATAGCTGATCTCCAAGCTCACAATGCGTTGTGATGTGTTGTGAGCTTTGAGATCCATTGCCAGCTGTTCTTATCAATGATGGACAAAACCTCCTAACTCCACTTGCACTGGATTTGGGTAAAGTGGTGATAATATAATGACACATGCAAGTATCTGATAATATATAAAGTCACAATACCAAGTTTGATGAGGCAGTATTGCTTTGTTTTAAAAATATAAGGTTTTCTTCATTTTCTGAAAAATATATATTTAGTTTTTCATTTCCTGAACAATTACCATTTTGGATTTAGCTGGTTCCGGCCGAACAGCAGAGATATCGTACATAAATATTAGACTATTTTGCCATTAATGGGTTCATTGTCTCCGCCAGGCCGAAAGGCATGGCGAGAGAGTATGTTTTACCCCCTGTCCGTCCTTCCGTCCGTCCGTGTGTCCGTGTGTCCGTGTGTCCTGTCCGTGTGTTACCAGCTAATGTCCGGCACCGTTGGCCCGGTTGCTGCGAAACTGTGCACACACACTCCCTGCATGCCAATTCAGAACCTCTGCCTCAAATTTTTCACATGGGCCTGTTATAGCGCCACCTGGAGGCCGATTTGTGCAAAACAATTTTTTTTATATTACTCCTACGGATTTTATCCAAACGTCATGCAAATCGGTACACAGTATCTCTATAGTCATGTGATCAACACGAATCTGTCCGATTTCCCATATTCCATCCTCATTGGCTAAGGTTGCCTTCCAAAATTTGCAGGATTGGTTAGTTTTGAACAAAATGCCTCAAATCATGAACGCAGCTTGTGATTTCCGTGAAATTTCACAAACACATTCCCACTAGGCCGAGGAAGAAATGCCACCTGACATTTTCCACATCATCCTCATGGTGGCGCTATAAAAGGCTGATTTGTGTTTTTAACTATAACTGCACCGATCTGCGTGAAACTTTGTACGCACACTCCCTAGAGGCAAAGGAAAAACATCCGCCCTGCATTTTTCACATTTGCCTTTTATAGCGCCACCAAGAGGCCGACTTATGTAAAACACATTTTTGGATATTAAGCCTTCACATTTTATCCACATTTCACACAAATCGGTACACATGATCTCTATAGTCATGTGATCAAGATGGAACTGTTTGATTTTTAATATTTCATCCTGATTGGCTAACAATGACATCTAAAGTTTGCAGAAGTGGCCCGTTTTGAACAAAATGCCACAAATCATGAACGCAGCGTCCGATTGAGGTGACACTTTACAAGCACATTCGCACTAAGTTGAAGAACAAATGCCACCCTTTAACATTGCCCTATTATAGCGCCACCAGGAGGCCGATTTTTTCAAAACTTTTCTTTGTTGTATTACTCCTACAAATGTTGTCCAATCATCATGCAAATCGGTACCCATTATCTCTATAGTCAAGTGATCAAGATGGTTCTGTCCGATTTTTCATATTCCATCCTGATTGGCAAATTCCGAACATTGTTGGCCCACAATAACCTACCTGACCTGGCGGAGACCTGTGCTCCGAGGAGCACTTTTTCTAGTTTATAGATGTGTTTACATGTTATCCATAGTCATTAAAACATTACCACACTTACCTGAATAACTGATTCGCATGTTGGCTGTAAGAAGTCATGGACATTTGCATTGTGACTATGGCTAGATGTATTAAATAAATACACACTTAAAAATGCATTATAACACAATGATAATTGTAACTTTGACAAAAGATATATATATATAAAGTTGTGTTTGATTATCTGTCTCAAGCAAGTGTACTGAAATGAATGTAATCCAAAGGATTTGGAAAATGGTTGGCTAGTAATATCACGTATGCAGTACCATAGTCAATGGGATAAACATGCTAGGCCAGTATGGTCCTATAATGTGATGTATATGCATAGGAGGGGAATGGAAGATACACAGTAATGGAAGTGATGGTGTGAATGTCATATTCACGCCGTACATGAGATACTACCAGACTTGTAAATGCCAGGCAGTGAGTGGAGTGACATTTGTCATGAGTGTTATTTGCAAGAGATCACTGACATGCAGCAGATTCCTTAGAAATTCCTGTTGATGCAGTGAAGATTACATCCAGCCTTACATCTGCTGGGGGCGGGGATTATGTTTTTGTCCCTGTCCGTCCGTCTGTCCGTCCGTGTGTGTCTGTGAGCATCTAATCTCGGACACCGCTGTACCGTTCAGTATGAAACTCCCAGTAGCCCAAGTAAGATCCTCCACCCCAAATTTGCCAAATCGGCCTGTTTTCTCCCCCGGATCCCTGGGATAATTACGCAACTCCCCATATAGTCCCCATGTCCACCTGACAAGACTTTGCACCATTTTGTGTCCTCTTCAAAACACACTTTTGATATCACATATCGAAAACTCACAGAAATCGGTATCTCTTGAGTCATGAGATCAAGTTTTATCAGTCAGATTGTTCATATTCCATCCTTATTGGCAATGATTGGCTTCCAAAATTTGCGGAAGGGGCCCGATTTGTGAAAACTGCCACAAATCATGAACGCAGCCTCTGATCTGCCCCAAATCTTTATCACAAATTGAAGGGCGCCTCTTAACAACGCAGAGCCAAAAGCGATTTCACTTCCACCCATATGGGACGCTACAAATCTTACAAATGTCAATGTTTCTTGCTGAAAAGTGATTTTCCCACCAATTTAGGCATACATGACGTGAGTCATGTGACAATATGACTATACTATTTGCCTGTAACTGCCTTCATAAATGTGTGGGTAGGCTATTTCTTAGAACAATGCCATATATCATGAATGCAACATCGAATCATACTCAAATTGCTGCTTTCACTTCTGCTCATAGGGAGCACCACAAACGCGCAACCAAATACAAAGTACAAATAGCTTCTCTTGGACTTCCATTTACAATGATTATTATCCAAAACCTGGGGAAAAAAACAACAAAAACTGAAAACAAAAGCAAAACATGAAACTCTAAATTTAGAAATTAAACATTTACTCTGTGGCCTCTGCAAAACTGTAGTGCTAAAAAGAAGCTTTGTTGACTCAAAGGACAAATCTAACAGTCTCATGTGTGTGTGTGTTTGAAAAAACAACAACAAAAATAAACTCAGGTGTGACAAAGATGCGGCATCTAACACCAGGGGAGATAAAAAAAAACAGCACATCTGCTGTGGGTCACAGTGCTGTCAAGCAGGCTAGCCATATGGGCTGCTTCCATTCAGCACCAACCATATCTCAGCACCACTAATCTGACAGGAAAGACACCTCCAGAGAGGCTGTGAGCTACGTTTTAATGAACACTGTACGTCATTAAACTCATTATGTCTGGACTCTCCTTGCCACTGTCTGCTTCCCCGTCGTTTCTATCTTTCCCTCCGTGCACGTGCACGTAAACTACATGAGTGAGTGTGTGTGTGTGTGTTCGATTTTTACCTTAAGATATTAACCTTTACATCATGTTCCGTTTCAACAGCCAGTGGTTACACTGGTAGAATGCAGATTGTATAATGTTAGAGCACAACCTAATTTGTATTTCCTGCACCCTGGAAGAATTGCATGCAAAAATGTCCTTAACAAATAATCTGCATCAAAACTACTGTAGTTATTATCATTAATAAGCAACTACATGTTCATGCATATTTTATATTGAATGCGTATGTATTTGCCTTAACTGTTACAAAAATAGCATTAGTCATTTGATCATGTGTTATCCTTTGAGCTCAAATGTCCGACTGCACCTTGTGCTGTTACATTTCTGAAGTATTCAATCATCGTCATTAGTCTCTCAAATGAAATTACATTACATTACATCATAGTGTCTGAGTAAAATAATTGCCTGCGTTGGCACTCTGGATTGGTTGATTTGGGCTCGGAGATCATTTGTTGCCATGTATAGATTTTCAAGTGGAACCTTGTTGTAATTATCTTTGCAAATTAAAGAACATTAGCAGGCATCTCTGTAGCTGTGCAGGGGCATATGACTTCATTAGCCTAAAAGAGGGAATCAGCACTAGTAAAGATGTAATTTGCCGTGATGGATATTTCAACAGTTATTCCAATTGTACCCGCCTGCTTTGGACGCATGCTGCCTTACTAATCAAGGAGAAAATGCACCAGTCCGGTCATGAACAGATCAGTGCATCCCACAGTCTAACTAACCCCTGCAAATTGGCATCTTGCGAGAATAAATAAGAAATGTGTTGTACATTGCTTCAGTTATTTAAGATTGCTTTGATTAATTTGGTTCTATAAACTCAAGGCCCTCCGATCATAAAATGCAGCTCTTACACTGATTGTTTACATAAATCTGAATAACAGCACTGCTGTTGAGGGACACAACTTGCACACAAATTTTACCTGTTTCCTGTTACTTTGGTTTGTTAAAAATGTCAACTCTCTGGAACCGTAAACTGATAATGTTATAGGCCCTGGGAGAGTTTTAGCCTTTACTCTAGGTAAACATTTGCTCACCAGGAAACTAGTCAAATACAATAGAATATATTGTTGTGCAATGTGCAAGCCCTTATCATTAAGTATTTGATTCCACTAGAAGCTGACTGCAACATTTATATTATCAGAATCAGAATCAGTTTTATTGTCACATCACAGGTTTACAAAGTAAAAAAGTGGGTGAAATTCATTTTAGTGCAGCTTAATAAAAAACAACACCACAGCAGCCGTAACAGTGGACTGGCACGAAATGATGACATGATACAAGGCGGCAACTTCGTTGCCTCTCAATGAAACATGAACAACAAACATAACCATATACCACAATGGCGCTAAACGATCCCTCTTAAGAAGAGTTTTGGACGGGAAGCGGGGGTGGGATAGAATGGGGGTACACAGGCAAAAAAACACTGCGCGCACGCTATGCTCCCAAAAGGGAGCAGAGCGTCCAAGGAGCAAAAAATACACCAGGGGGTGGACTGGGGAAGGGAGCAGGACAGATAGGAGCAGGGGGGGGGGTGGGTTGCGAAGGCATGTAGTGCAGACATGTGTGAGTGTGTGTGTGTGTGTGTGTGTATGTGGAACTCTGTGACATGTCCTTGGGCTTTCACCCATTTCAGAGCAGTCTCTAGCTGATGGCAGAGCTTATCGCATGTTGTTGTTTTGCGATAGCAGCGAATTAGGGCTGCGTGAGACGTCCTTGAATGGCTTCCGAACCAAAGTCATAACACCAGGTGTCCATGAGGGGGGAGCTGGTCGAGGGGGGGTGGGTTCTTGGTATGGGTACGGTTCTGGGGAGGGGGGGAGGGGGGGGGTGGGCATCTACTCCTCTGCATTTCGCTGGGTGAAAAAGTCCAGGTTTTTTGGCTTGGGGGGGTCCAAATCGATCCTAAATCCAAACCAGACAATTTATCTAGTCTTTTTCCAAATGTGGGCCTTCCAGTCTGTCCATGCCCGCTCTGATCATGGTCAAATAGCCTTGCAGTGCGGTTATGTCGGCGCGAAGAACACTGGCTCGCTCAGCGGCACCTCTGGCTTCGACCTCCGCACGTGCCATGATCTTGTCTAGCTTCGTGTCTCGATGATGTTGTCCATCTCGCGTCTTAGCTCAGTGGCCATACCCGTCAGAGTAGCCAGTCCTCTACCCGCCTCCGCACCGTCCCGGGCAGCTCTCATCTTGGCAATTTGTCGATACACAAGTGTAATGCCCGCTCCAATTAGCAAGAAACCTGTTATCGTTGCTGCGAAGATATAAATATCTTCCGCATCCTCTGGGCCAGATTGCCGGGTTGAGAAAATTTTGTCAATTGCGTTTAACGACCAGTTAATAATATAATCCATGTTTTTATCCTGAGACTGTTCGCTCGTGCAGTGGAGAGAGGCTGGAAAGTTTTTGGGATAGGATGGGAGGAGAGAGGAGAGGGTGCGACTGCCTTCGTCAAGCAGCAGGAGGATATATTTATTACACTGTATCTATTTATATTTTCCACACAATTGTTGCCTTGCAGAATGAAAACTTTGCACTCAGTGGGCAAGGGGGAGTCTCATCACTGAAAAAGCAGCAGATGGGCTCCTTCAGTGATCCAAGTGCATCTAGAAGGTCAGGGCATCTAGGCTATGTTCCCACTGGCAGCGCAAATACCAGTTTTGGCCTATCCAGATCGGAATCAGATTGTTTTTTATCAAGTTTGAACATTAAAAAAAACACACGGAAATCAGATTTGAACCACATTCCTAGGTAATTGACTCCGCCAGGCTGAAGTCGTGGCACCCTGTCCATCCGCCTGTGTGTGTGTGTGTCCATCATTGAGATCACACAAATCTCCAATTTGTAATTAAATTACGTAATAACTAATGTTAATAAATATGAATACAATTAAATGTGTACAATTGACAGCTTGAATAAATAGTCCTCTTCCTCTTGGTAATTGTGGTTAGGTTCAATGGGATGCGGCGATGTGGTCTAGTAAGCCTTACCGAGCCATGTGGCCCATAGGGCAGGAGACCATCTCCTGTTTCTGTATCGTGAGGCGGCTTGATGTACAAGTAGCCTACATCCCCAGCCATATTGTACACGTGCACCCTGGACATGATGCTAGTATGTCGCAGGGACTTACCCCCAATCCAGGCATTGGGTCCCATTTTTATAGTCTTTGATATGATCCGACCGGGGAATTGTACCCCGACCTCCCAATCTCAGGCCGGACACAAAGCCACTGAGGTGGTCTATGCCATATTAATGATATCGAAATTTAGATCTACCAAACGTCATCTGACTGATGCTTAGATCTGCCTTCAGAACGGCATTTATAATTAAACACATTCCAACGAATAAGTGGCATGTGTCATGTGAGCTCATGGAGCGGCATACAGTATGCAATTTTTACCATTTTGGCTGCATGCATGCTTTAACCACTTTATTATGATGTACAGTTTGACATGTGCCATCTAAATTACTAGGCTGTGATTTCTGTTCCCCCGTCTCCACCCCTGTACAAACAGAGTTGACACACACACACACACACACACACACACACACACACACACACACACACACACACACACACACACACACACACACACACACACACACACACACACACACACACACACAGATAGACTGTACATTAACTCATTCATGCAGAGACCCAGTGAGACACTAGTGAGCAGATGTCAGAATATAAGTTCAACTATCTTAATTTAATGTAATTTAATTTTCATTCTCATCCATCTTGGTTTGGCTCATGAGTCTTACTTCTTACCTGTAACTCGTGTGTTTCACTCTCACAGCAGCTGCTACTATGACACCTGAATTCCCTCCAGGGATTAATCAAGGTTTATCTCATCTTATAATGCTATAATGAGTCATGACATTTTATTCACATACATACTCAGAATATATACTCAGTCTGAGCAATTAACGCAAGTTCTCTCAATGTTTCTGTCTTGAAAACAATACATACAAATACAATAAAAAGAAACGACTGAGGTTCCCACCAACTTCTATTTTTGTTTTTGCTTTTTGGCCATACAGTATAGTGCATCACTTTGAATGGTAAAGCTTGTCATCGCCCTTGTTATGATTCTGTCTGAAACTGGGCTTTATTATTGGTGGGTGCACACTGAAAATAAGGCTCTATGAGAGTTTGTAGTTTGACAGTGGTTCTACCTTCTTGAAAAACTTTTTGAGTCTGTGCAATCCTTTTGGGGTGGGAGGGGGGGGGGGGTTCTGCTGTGTCTTTTTGGACAGCTGGTTAAGTAGAAAACAGTAGAATTCTGAGGATTTGTCAATTTCCTTTAGACCTGTAGCCCCCAGACCCCCTTGGATGGATTGGTATACTGCCTTCCCATGAGCAGCAGGAGACACCGGCGGGTTTATTTAAGGATGGCATTCAAGTCCATCCTAGAAGAAGTAAATATGAAGTGTCAGCTTCCCATCACTACGAGGGCAAATACACAGTAGGGTGAGTTTTTCCCCCCGGCAATTTCTCCACTAACCATCACAGTACAAAATGTAAAGACAAAAAAACAACAAAAGTTGCATCATATGAAGTTGTCAGGTAAACTTGACTGACAATAGAATAGTTTTTGCACTATAGGCAACGAACATCTCATTCCAACTGGAGTCACGTGCAGTATTTTCTGATTCATACTGTATGTTTTCTTCTTTACCACTTAACCCCTATTTACTTCATTGACCAGAGTACCCCAGGGGTCTATGCTATAGGCTACTATGCCCCCAGTCAGTTTGCCGAAAATAGACGATCTACAGTACAAGCTCACAATGCGTATAGCGTTGCGGTGGGGGAGCTTGTAGAGCTGCTATTTTCGCGGAATGTTCGCTCCAGAATAGGGACGACATGTAGTTAAAGTCATTATACGATGAAGTATAATTCAGACTATAGAAATATATAAAGAGACAAGTGTGAAGGCAGGGTGGGCGAAAGAGATGTCTCCTCAGATAAACATAAACCCGTAGGTGGGATACAAGCTGCAGAGAGAGAAACAGAGCGCAATGCCCCAGAGCCCTCTGTGGTGCTGTTGGGGGAGACAGCTTAATGGAAGGCCCCTGTGAAGAGTGCAGAAAGTCTATTTGCATCAACCCGGTCAGCTCGTCTCTTCATAGGACAACTGAATGCAGGTGCTCTGTAAAATCAGAACAAGAGGGATTCTGTACTTGCAAGCCAGCTGATGGCTCCTAATTAAAGAAAATACATTAATGAGCTTGAAGTGGTCTGCTCCAGCGCCTCCTGTTAGGTTGTCTGCATAATGTCCAAGCTGCACTAATTATTGACATAGACGTGGGGGAGGGGGTCATGAGAGATTGTGAAAAAAAGAAAGAAAAGGGGAGCACAGAGACAGCGCGCGACAGCGTGCAAGAGAGTGTTAGAGAGAGAGAGAGAGAGAGAGCGAGCTCTAATATTAGAAATGTGCCATTTGTTCCCTGGCTTTGCCCATACTTCTTTCTGGTTTAATTACTGTGGTAGCTAAGTTGCATGAACAGCAATAGTTACTTCCCCTTCTGCATGGCACTAGGAATCCATCCAAGCTTTGACATAAGCCATTATTGTGTGATGTGTTTGAAATGTGGGTCACATACCGGAGCAGTAACCTTGGAATTTGGGGAGAAAATAAAGGCTTCTTTGATGCTGAATACACAACATAACCACTGCATAAACGGTGCATTCATCTAAAAAGACATAATGCATAAATATATAAACACTCTTTCTTTCAGCTATTAACCTATTCAATCCGGGAACGCATCTGTGTCATTTTAGATTTCTTTGGCTATTCAAAAACATATAATATACAAGCTCATAGCGTGGCACTCGGTGCCACGCTATGAGCTTGTAGATCTGCTAATATTCAAAAATCATGAAAATGTGTGCAAATCTTTGAATATATATGCATGTTTTAAAGCGAACATTTGTCAAATATTTTGTTCCAGGGACCTCCAGAAGCAAAGATTTGAGTTACAAATGTTCGCTTTAAAAACATATATATATTCAAAGATTTGCACACATTTTCACGATAAAAAAAAAAAGCAGATCTACAAGCTGCCGCGCTATGAGCTTGTAGATCTGCTATTTTTGAATAGCCCAAAGCAATCTAAAAATGACAGATGCGTTCCCGGTCTCATTGGATTAAGCAAAAATATTACCCTCCCCATACAAAACACAGAGCCTAGATATTCTTGCTAAAACATTTATACTGCAGCTAAATAAAAGTTTACAGGCCACATGCTGCCTGACAGGTACAGAGGCACGGCTAACGAATGCAACAGTGGTGAAATTTTGGCAGTTGTTTCCATAAAGCCCTACAGCATTTTGTCCTTCCAAAGCAGACCTGCTGTGAGAGTAAATGTGCAAAGCGAGATAGTGGCTGTGGTTCCGTTGGTGCCCCTATAACAAAATGTTTATGTTTATACATACTATTTTAAGTTATACTGTTTACGCTGCACCAATAAGCGTACTAGTCATTATGGATAGTGACGTCAGTCAGTCCGTCCGTCAAAAGCTTTGGCCCCACACAAATCATCTTGAAAATACAACAGTAGCTGGAATCTTGCTCTGGAATTTACCGTGCACCTCCATACTGATCGGAGGATGAACCCTACCGATTTTGGTGAACCAATGGCCTTTCCTCTAGCACCACTATTAGGCCAAAAATATCCCCTTACACACTTATCGTCTCAAAATTGGATGGCCGGGTTCGAAACTTGCTGAGCGCATTTATAAGGGGAATAAAATATGAACTGGGAAAATCTCCAACCCTATAGCTCTTATTTTCAATGATCCCTTTTTTTTTCTTTGGTCAAATAAAACTGCTGGATTTCATGCAGCCCAATTTGATTGGATTGGTTGATATTTACACATACAGTACAGGGTTGGGAGGTTAATTTCAACCAATTAAAGCTTGCCACATACCTTTTTATACTGTAATCAATATCTCAATCCATTGGATCAGTTAATACTTACCTCCCTGTCTGGATTTTGATGTATTCCCTTTTCTGATCATTTATTCCTCCGCCCATATTGATAGTCCTGTTCAAATTCTACAGTTGGGTGCTTCCTGCTCTCTGCTATTTGCAGAGAACAAGAAAACATCTGGTGCTGTCTACAGCATTGTAGGAAGTTATTCATAAAGCAACTCAAGATTACATGTATTTGAGACATGTTGCATAATGTATTAAGAGAAGAAAACAAGCTATGAAGATCTCATTTATCCACAGTGTTTCCATGCTGTACTGTAGATTAATAAGCAAGTGGAGGGTGCCTACTGTAATTCTCCATTTACACCTAAGTACCTGGGTGAACATGATGTTGTGCACATTATTCATAGTTTGAGTGTTTTCCAAGTAAAGTCTTGCCAATCCATTAGGTTTTGTTTTTACGTTAAAGTGGTGCTTGGGGAGACAAACCCCAATCAATCCCAGAATGTGAGTAAAAGGAAAGCCAATTGCCAAAGTGCACGGCTATTCTGATCAAATCCCAGGTGACTAATGCTATCAGTAATGAGATATAATATCTAGTGCCCTAGGAGAGTTCTATTCACATAGGGCCTAATGCCTGGAGAGACAGAGTTACAGTGGCATTTGAAATCTAATAGTACACACTTTCAGGATGCATACGGGGGGGGACATTTAGTGCTCTTGCTATGCAGAGCACAGATATAATAATGAATCATAAGACAAATATTTTGCACATTACAAATAGTCAGCAAAACAGGGACAATTCATCAATGAAACAGCTGTTGAATTACGAAGAGGCTTGCCTGCTAGTGGGTTGAACCTCCCCAGTCAGAACATTTGTGCAGCACCTCATGTATCATAGTTAATTCTACCCATCATTAACACTGGGGGTTAAATAGGGGGACAAGGAGCAAAATGTTTGTGTCGGGGAGAAAATACAATGTTAAGCAATCAGTTGCAGCCGCAGTGGAGAGCACACATTGCTGTCATTTAACTGCAGAAAGCGCATTCATTGTGTATTTAACTTTGGATTTGCTCAGACTTCCACCTACATCCTCATATCTAAATGTAGTAATGGAGGAGTTGGACACGCCTTCCCAGAATGAATCTCTTCTGTGGTGCTAAACCCCAAAACACACTTTCAACAAATGTGTACGAATGCGGTCCGTGGACTACAGCTCAGCATTCAACACAATAATCCCTGCCAAGCTTGATACAAGCCTGTCACCTGACCATGTGCAACTGGATACTGGACATCCTGACGAGTCGCCACCAAATGGTGAGAATGGGCATCATCTGACCATCAACACAGAAGTCCCTCAGCTCCATTTCCTCTTCTCTACTCCCTGAACACACATGAGTGCGTCGCCACGCACATCTCCAACGTCTTCAACAAGTATACTGACAACACGGCAGTGATGGGCCGGATTGTCGATGACGACGAGACTGTCTACAGGGACGAGGTCAGATCACTCTCACTTTGGTGTCAGGAGAGCAACCTCGCTCTCAACATCAACAAGTCCAAGGAGCTCGTGGAATGCAGGATGCCAAGGAGAGAGCATGGTCCTATCTACATCAATTAATGGTGTTGCAATGGAGAGGGTCAGTGATTTCAAGTTCCTCGGCATACCTCACTCAAATGGGCCCCAGCCGCCCCACACACCACGCACGTGGTGAAAAAGTCTTAGCAACGCTTGTATTGTCTCAGTCGCCTTAAGAAATTCAGTGCGAGTCCCCGCATCCTCAGGTCGTGCTACAACAGCACCATTGAGGGCATCCTGACAGGCTGTATCACCGCCTGGTATCAGACCTGCATCTTCCTCAACAAGAAAGCACTACAGAATTGATACTCTTATTTTGGAAGAAGAAAGAGGCCCCCACAATCAAACTCTGGCTCAACGAGATGACAGAATCCTTACATTTAGAAAGAATCAGATTTATACTCAAAGACAAACTGAAAGATTTTGAAAAGATTTGGAAGCCTTTAGTCTCCTTTCTTAAAGGTTGAAAGGCTAATCCTTGTGGATGACCCGTGTCGCACGTAATCTGGGGCAGCACTTCTGGGGAGGGGGAAGGGAGGCGGGAGGGTCCCTTTGTTTTTTGCTTAAGTTTGAGTGTATTCTTTTCATGTTACCCGTCTATTTTGTGTATATGTCTGTTTGTTTTTGTTTAAAAAAAGGAAGCAATCCATATATATGAACAGAAATGTATAATCCTACCCTGTGCTTCACAATAAAAAAGATTTGAAACAAGAAAGCACTACAGAGGGTGGGCGGTCCCGGCCAAATAGACAGGTAAAGAATAAAGACCAAATTACACTCGAGCGTGTGCTCTTTGCCCTCAATATTTGGCACTTTGGCGCAGATGGCCCACCGCATCGGCGGAGGTGAGCTTCCCTCCATACAGGGAATATAGGAGAAGCGGTGTATAGCCAAGGCTAAGCAGATCATCAAGGACACTCACCACCCCAGCCACAATCTGTTCATGCTGCTGCTATGGCCACGGCCAGGCAAGCTACAGTATATCGATGCATCAAAAGCCTCTTCAACCAGTTATTATATCTGCTGCTATTTTTAACCGTGCACCTTTTCTACATTTTCATACTGACATATCGGACGCGTTTTCTTGTAAAGCATTTCTGTCAGGTCTATAAGGAAAGCCAAATTCATCAGACACTGTGACATCCAAAAGTTCATATGTCGTTGGACTGCCTCAGAAAGTCTTTAATCTCAGGCAGCAGCTCTCTGAATCGGGCCAAAAATGTCCCTCAGCCAGCTGACGTCTGTGTGAAGCACCAGGGTTGTATGGTCTGCCTCTCTTTCCTCCTTTCTTCAAAAGTGCCCAGAAGAGCCTCCTCTGTATGCTGCGCGCACAAAATACATCCACCATGACTTCCTTCCGGTTCTTAAAATTGCCAAACTAATCCTTGGCAGCTGAAAGCAACGCCTCTTTGAATATCTCACCATCCTATAATGATTTCTTGTGTTTGGCCAGAACGTGGCCCACAAGATCGGAAGCTGATGTGGCCGCCTAAACATGACCAACTGTCGACTTCATGAAAACAAACTGCTGTGTTGCTTGCTTGAGATTTCAGCACCTCTTCTTTCTCTTTATCAGTTCACTGCCAGCTGGAATAGTCTATGGTTTGTCAGAAAGTATTTGTTGAGTTTATGTTAGCACATAAATGTAGGTGAAGGACAATTTGATTATATGTGACAGCGTACACATTTGATAAGCTAGAATACATTATCATCTAACAATTAGAGACAATTCTACAATACTCTTCAGACTTACAAATAAAAATGGTACAAAATCCAGATCTATCAGTCAAAACCCCAGTATTTGCCAGGCATTATATGTGGATTTGTGGGTAAGTACAGTAGTAACTATTATCCCCTAATGTTATAGTTGTATCCCTTGTGCTCATCGCATAGACTGCGTTTACAACATCTTCAAGTCCAAGGAGCCTATATTTCAGCACCAATGAATTAATTAAGGCTAAGGGGGTTAACAAACTACATGTGCATGCAGCCTCTCTCACACAGATGATCAAATCAAATCGAGTGGCTTCAGTAAATCGACAATAGTTAGGGCTGCCCATAGAAAATCTGGACCCCAGAAAAGGTAGGCTATACACTGGTATCAATGCATGTGCAAACTCTGTCCTACATAAACACATTTAAAAGGAGAGAGACTGTCCACTGTAATGTGCACTGTTTTAGTCGATAATGTGAAGTCAGTTCCAGAGGTCGATTGTTTCTTCTCATTGCTAGAGAAAGCTCTACAGTACTGTATGTGTAGCCTCAGGATCTTATGTGCAACAGCAATGGCTGGATGTTTAAAAGGAGATGTAAAACTAATGACAACCTTAGATAGAGTTTGGAGTACAGTAAATCAGAAATCAGAAATTAACATGACAACTTGACATAAAGATATCGAGGGATGATAATGGCCGTATACACACAAAAACACAAAAAGCAGTGATCGCAACACCAGGCAGATAGCTTCCATTCCCCCAGTCTCATCCAACATACCCTTTGAACAGTTTCAGAGATTGAGGAGAATTTGTGACTCTGATGATGAATTTACCAACAAGCCATTAATAATGTAATACCAAAAGGTTTACATAAAGGGGATACAGAAATGACACATTTACAGTACACTGGCTCATGACATTAAGGACATAATTAAAAATAATTGGTGCATTGTAGTACAGAGCGACCCTGAATTAAAATCTGTGTTGTCTGACCCTCCATCTTTCTCTTTCAGACTTGCCTTCACTTTAAAAGATAAACTTGTGAGGAGCTAGTCATCTTGGCTTTAACGCCCTTTGGGTCATTTGATTTCAGATGTGGTCATTGTAATCACTGCACCAACATGGTGAAAACAAATAGCTTTATGGACGTTTTCAGTCAAAAAAACCTAGCAGGTCAGAAGTTTTGCTAACTGCAACACTACTCATGTGGTGTATACCCGGTACTATACACCCCATATCTATTCTAATCTATACACGGTATAGATTAGAATATGACTGTGGTTTTACATTGGACGCACTAAGCGCAGACTTGGAGACAGATTGGTTGAACACAAATATGCTATACGAAGTGGGAATCCCAACCATCACTACGAAACGGCTGGTCAATCCAATCCGAACTCTTTAAAAATCATGGCAGTTGAGGTAATTCCCAGACCTGTGAGGAGTGGTGACAGACTCAAAAGGCTGCTCAAAAAAGAGACTTTCTGGATAGTAACACTTAAAGCGACAACCTTCCCAGGTCTCAATGACGATATAGATCTCTCTCCTTTTCTTTTAAAGACTCCTCAGGATTTTTTTCACCTTTTTTTCATTCTTGTGGTATATGTGTCAAAAATGTTACGTGTATTGTGACTTTTTAACTTCACTGAATGGAGCGCCTTTGGATTATTTTAAAGATCACCTGATTCTCTCACTTTGATGTCAGCCTACAACAAAAGGAAGGAACTTAAATGCCTTGACCTACAATTGAACCCTCTCCAAAGGGCACCTGTTTCGGTTTCTGGTCATTGCGGACGCTCCCTCGTCTCTTAATTTATCAGTGCAATATAGCTATTGGGAATGGTGAGAAGAAGAGATCACAAAATGAAGAAGTCTTATGTAACATGTACAAGGGTAATGATGACAAAGATACATTCAGACAGAGACTACTCTACCCCATCCTTGACTCCATAATTGGTGAAATGAAAAGAACGTTCTTGAAAACAAAAATTGTTTCATAATGAATGGTATACAGACCCTAAAAGCAGTATCTTCTCTCAAGACGACCAGGTATTTTGGTGAAATGTAAGATCTTACTCATCAGCTTTGGCAGGCCAGGAGAATTTTGAAAAGGAAGGCTGAAGACCCTGACACGCTGAAAGCGGTATTGACACAAATGTCTCTGACGTGAGTCAGGTATTAACATTGGAAGCGTCAAATCGTCTCTATTCAGCTGTGTTATGTACTGTATTGTTGCTTCGTGTTTTGCATTAAACCTGGTCTGTGCTGAGGGTCGATGATTAAAAATTAGAAACGTCGGGGCGCCCGCTGGCCTAGTGGTCCAGGCGCATACCACATAGTATGCTGGTAATCCAGCTTGACAGTGTGTCGCGGGTTCGACTCCCAATCCTAACGGCCTTTGCTGTGTGTCACCCCCCCCCATCTCTCTCCCCCTTTCCCGTCAGCCTACTGTCCTGTCAAATAAAGGCATAAAAGGCCCCAAAAAATATCTTAAAAAAATTTAACCGCCAAGTGGACGCATCAACAGGTTTGACGCGTCCACTTGACGCCTCCAGTGTGGCTACCACCATTACAAACAGTTTGATGGCAAACGCGGGCTGACACTTTCAGTGTGTCAACTCCCTGAGAGTGGGACAGCGTAGCTGGCAAGCATTCTAGACTTGAGTTATTAGAACCGTACCAAGAGGTGTTCCATGTGCTCTTCAGACTGTGCAAAATAGATGTAGCCCTTCCACTCAGCAGTGCTGCCTGTGAGCAGAGATTTTCGGCTCTAAAGCTCATTAAAAATAATTTGCAGACAACCATGGTACAGTAGTTTGCAGGCTAAGCCATTTAGTTGTGCTAAGCACTGAGTCATGAAGAGCATTGAACATGGATGGCTTTATATTAAGTGTTTGCAAGCCAACACAAGAAGCGGCAATAAACTGTTTTGTCTGTTGTGTTGCAAGGCAGCTAGTATCTTTGGTAGAATTCAATCACTGTAGCAATTTATTTTATTGTAGATTTTATTTTGGTAAGTAAATAATATTTTGTTGCATTGCATTTTTGAATGTGCAGTGTTTTCTTTTGTATGTAGCCTTCATTTGGAGGAACAATTTCTTTAAAGAAAGATTCTTTATATTATATTTAAGGTGCCATTCTGTTGTGTTTGGTACTGTAGGCTGTCTATTTTTCCAAGTAATGCCATTCCGAGGTGTGTGTGCGTGTGTGTGTGTGTGTGTGTGTGTGTGTGTGTGTGTGCGTGCGTGTGTGGGCCACACCAATCCAAAAAGTCTGGATATGCCACTGCCAGGAAACTACATACATTTCTCAGATATTGCAGCTCCAGCAGCACTTCCAAAGTCAGCCCTCTACATAACATTTCATCTATCTATGGAACAACATCTCACAGGGCTATATTTATATCCAAAGAGATATATATTTTTTTGTATGCACATCTGTCACTGAATAAAATGCATCTCAGTGGAGATAAAAAGCAAGCTGCTCCTTTAGATTCCACCCTGACTAT
The DNA here is from genome assembly GCF_963280865.1 of Gymnoscopelus braueri. Lineage (NCBI taxonomy): Eukaryota > Metazoa > Chordata > Actinopteri > Myctophiformes > Myctophidae > Gymnoscopelus > Gymnoscopelus braueri. Next base: position 19,147,467 of record NC_137612.1, read on the forward strand.
TGCATTTTGGAGAGAGAGTGATGTCTGGATGGAACAAGCACTGTGGGATGTTTGTGGCTGATGGATGGGGCTCATGGCACCAGGGGGAGGGTGAGATGCGTATCCACAGTGAGTGTGGAAGGTGGATGGTGCTGTGCCCAGGCCGTGTCACCATTGGGGCTGCACATTAATAGAACATAAGTCATGGCCCGGGCAGAGCGCCCGCGCGAAAGCTCGCGCATTGGCTGTCCTAGAGGCCGGGCGGAACACGAGGGCTAATTAACTGACAGGCACTGAGGTTATGGAGACTTTAACAAGCAGTCCTGGGTTTAAGGTCATCCTGGTAAACAAGTAATTTAGTCCCGTTCAGATCAACAGCGTTACCGGCAAGCTCAGACAGGGCACAGCAAGGATTTGGAATACAAGTGCGCAGTACATAATAGTCATACTGCAGGCACAAATGTGCCCATCAGTAATTGCGTTGACATTTCATGTGGCATACATTTAAGAAAGAAAATGTGGTAAAAACAACAACAAAAAAAACAGAACCTTGAAATAAAAAACAACTGCTGAAAAAAGTGAAGCATGGGGCACATTGAAATCTCCTTTCTCCAAAAACTTTCCACTGACAAAAACTTGGCATCCCCAGGGGCAGGTGCGGCAAACGGCTGAATTTAATATTGTGGACGTGCAGCCCAAAATAGGACTTCAACATCCTCACAGCACAAGTCGGAATATGAATAACTTTCCCTCGTCCTCAGTCTTAACTGAAGAGCTTTAAATGCATGAGTTTACTACGAATCACAGTCATAAGCCTCACCGTTCCGAATTATAGTCCTCCTGCAAGAGCATACATAGATCTAATATTGTGCTGACATACAGTACATTCACATAATGTATCCAATGGTAAATAATTTGATAAAGTACTATTTAATAAGCAGTTATTACATTAAGTTGCTAATTTATCACATTCTTCTCACTCTGCATAATGCATGAAATTTGACAGTTTAATCTTGTGAAGTATGATGTATTTTTATACCACGAATACTTGCTGCTCCCTTTCAGAGTAATATTTGCAGAAACGTTTGCACCGGCACTTGAGATGATAATTGTTCAAATCCAGGGTGTAAGAAGCAGAGAAGACTGCTTAGCCTGTTTGATTAAATGAATGTTCTGGTTGAACTTTATTTATGGACTGATGGTCAGAGCGGTATTTTCCAACCTTGAGCAGGAAAATCGACCTAATGGACCTTGACAAAGAATTTAAGGGAGGAGTGCACTTTGCATAAAGACTGTATTTGGCACACAAAGGCACATGGATCCTTGCAGTGCGTTTCATATCTCAAAGGCATCGTTGGTTTGGTAACACAGCATGGAAGCTTCTAGGGTACAATGTACTGTAGACATCTATACAATGGGATGTTTTACCGGAGCATTCTGTGCAAGCCATTATTGCCAGAAAATGCACATCTTAAGAGCATATTTTTTACTCCCCACTGCCACTGAACAACTAAAGCAGCATCCGTGGTCATCTTCCCCATGTTTTCCATTCCACACATCACAAATGGTTAACTATCAAATCACACCATTTTGTCAGCCTACTGAAGCATACCAGCTGCATACCATATTTTGCACCCTGTCCGTCCGTCCGTCCTTCCGTCCGTCCGTGTGTCTGTCTGTGGACAGCTAATCTCCTGCACCGTTGGCTTGATCGAAGTGAAACTGTGCAAACACACTCCCTGGATGCCAGAGCAGAACTTCTGCCCCAAATGTTTCACATGGGCCTGTTATAGCGCCACCAGGAGGCCGTTTTTTGCAAAACACATGTTTTGACAGTACTCCTACAGATTTTGTCCAAACATCATGCAAATCGTTACACAGTATATCTAGTCATTAAACGACGGGTCTTTCAGATTTTTCATATTCCATCCTGGTTGGCTAAGATTGGCTTCCAGTTCCAAAGTTTGCAGGGATGCTCAGTTTTGAACAAAATGCCTCAAACGCAGCGTGCGATTTCTGTGACATTTTGCACGCACATTCCCGCTACGCCAAGGAAGAAATAGCACTTGAAATTTTTCAAATCAACCTCATGGTGGCGCTATAACAGGCCGATTCGCATTTTACGCTGAGGAACAAATGCCACACTTTTAACATTGCCCTATTATAGTGCCACCAGGAGGCCGTTTTTTGCACATATGTTTTTTATATTACTCCTATACAATTATTGTGTCCAAACATCACGCAAATCGGTACACATTATCTCTATAGTCAAGTGATCAAGACGGATCCGTACGATTTTTCATATTCCATCCTGATTGGCGAATTGCGAACATTGCTGGCCCACAATAACCTACCTGAACTGGCAGGGAGACCTGTGATCTGCATTCTTAATGATCTCCAACACGTACACAGTAAAATTCATAGTGTTCATTTAACTATGAGAATATAAAAATGGACCAATTAGGGTTGATTTTTGTCACTTTCAACATGAAATTAACACTCATTTGCTGTGTGGCCATGTTCATCCCAGTACTCCACTCACACGTTTCACTATTGCTTGCAGAACAACGGTCTGGACAGAAAGTCGCTTGTACTGTACATATAGTACATGCAGGAATGACAATGAGGCCATGCTGTGGACAAAAAGATCTACAGAAAACATTCTTGCTTTCGTGGTATGAAATATGCATACCGAAATGTTGTTACCAATAATATTTAAATTGCAAGTGGAGAAGACAGATGCAGGAGTCCTTTCTTTCTACATTAGTTGGCCCATCTCTCGATCTTTAGGTGTGCAAAAGTGCTGCTCTTTTTGAGATTTTGGCCTGCATGACTTGAGTGGAAAGGCCACTGGGTCCCCAAAATCAGTAGGGATCCATAATCGTGCAGACTCAGAGTAAATATCAAGGCAATCCAGCAAGTAGTTTTCAAGATTTGTTGTTTGGGACTAAAGGGGTGGGTGGACGGGCGGACGGTCAGAGAGAAACAGCCGACCGACTGACACAGAGAGAGCTCCACACTGCCAGCGGGGCTAAAAAGAAGAAAATGTCAAATGCACATCCAAGTGAATCCCATTCAAATGTCAACCAGACATGTAAGAAATGGGAGCATATGTGTTGTGGTAGGAGAATATGTATATTTAACATAGAGCGAAAGTTCAAATTGTGGTAAAGGTCACTGCAGTGAGACTGGAGGGCAACTAGATGACAACACTTGACAGTATGCTAATTGTACTTATACAACAGCTGTGGCTACAACACCGCAGATACCGCACCATAACACCACATGATGCATTGTTGCCACTGCAGTCAATGGGGTTTTGAACCACAATTTTTGTCCGATTAATTATTGCACTGAAATCTGTCTATTTCAACTGATGCTGGAATTTCTCCTTAACCGGCGGGTAAACCATTGTTCTGAATAAAGCAGGAGTGCATTTGTGATCAAGACAAATGATCAGTCAGTGTGGCACACAGCCATCTCACCCACAGGAGCAGAATGACAAACACACAGGGTTGCCTCCTCCACTGGTGGATGCTTTTAGGGGCAGAGTAACATTTTCCAAAGCGTGACCTTGCACCCCACTCCACCCGACCCCACCCCCAACTGAGTGCTTGAAGGGGGCGGTAACCAAACAGTTGCACGCCAAGACAGATGATTCCTCGTTTTAGGCCAGTGGGGAGCCACATAATGACAATAATCCCTTCTTCCAATTGCCCCTCCGTTCACTTTCTCCTGAACATCTGCTGTTTCTCAGGCTGTAAATTAGACTGTGCAACACAGGAGTGGTGCACTGTATGTGTGGGAGTATAACGCACAAAGATGAATCGCCAGTGTAGTGATAAAGGTTTCTCTGCCTGTCTCTGTCCTTTCTCTATCTGTCACACATCACACTGGACCATCTCCCTTTGATAAAAAACCCTCTGACCACGGCATGCTACCACCTCTGCCAAAGCAGGCGCCTATAAATAGCTGGGCAGACTGCTGTGTGAAGACAGAACTAAAGCTCAAGCCTTCACTCTTCTTCCTAATAATTTATATATTTCTCAGTCAGTTGGACATCTGGCTAATTTCACATGATGGAAGGTGATGGAGTGTGCGTGGCATGGGTACAGAGGCAAGCATGAATGGAAGGTGAAGGGGTTAAATATGTGTTCTTCCTGCTAATGAAAACCTGTCAACACCTCTACGAGGAGAAAAGATCTTCATTTTATTGAATTATTCAGAAAGGAAAAAATCCAGCAATACTTGGAGAGATCAACAAACATCGGCTGATGAAACCTTCATCGGGGTTTTCCTGATGAAGGCTTTGTCAGCTGAAATCCATTGGTTTTATGATTAAAGTCTGTTGAGCACTTTTTTTCCTGCTCAAGAACCTTGGTTGAGCTCAAACGTTGCCATTCTGTTAAATGTCGAGGATTGTCGTTTTCTGATCTTTGTTTTGGTGCCTTTCCATCCTGATAAACTCCAGTGTTTCCTCAGCTGTGAATTTTACCATATCATCCACAGCAGGTGCCAACACCACGTTTGAGAGGTTGCTTGCAGTGCCAGTTCAGTGTACGGTTGCACATTAGCTGCACTGATTGGTCAGCTGCTGTATAACACCTAGGATAAGATATGGCAGCAGACCAATTATTACCATTATGACCTTATTACCCTCTCTATCATCCTTTTATCACTCCCTTCACCTAGGGCAACTAAAGGCTTTGTATGATGAATATATACTGTATAATGAAGTGAAGAATGCACTCCACTATATAAAGTTCAAGTTGTTGCGGGTGGTGTCTGTCTGTGGGTCTGTGTCAGACTTGCTGATATATCCATATGGACTGGACACTTGCGACGCTTTCTCAACGCAACAACCCCGGCTACGACGGGCAGGTTGGATAACAGCTATGTTATCAGTCCAAATATATATGGACATGCCGGAAGTTGGCAAAAAAATTGGCAAGACAATTCATGATGCCTTACTTGTGTGTAGCTACAACAAGATTAACGTACAAAATGACTAATCCACAACTTTTGCTCGCGTTGAAAAATGTATCAATACAACCTGGTGAGAAAATATGAGATACTGTATAGGTAGCCCTGCAGTACATGGACAAAGCTATGTGAGGTGGCATTTATTTAACAGATTTTAACAGATTTAACATACTAGAGGGCCCTCACACCTACAGTACATGTATCTCTGTCGCACTGCCGATCCGACTGATAGGTGTCTCAGCAGCCTGACGTACAGCATCCTGCTGATGGCTTTGGGCACGTTGCTGCTTGGTTATTTCCTCAGTGTCATTTGCCTGTTCTCAGCTGCTTTTCTGGCCCTTAAGGCGCCGTGTCGTCCCACCCCTACAGTCCAGTGGTGCCTGAGATCAGCTTCTCGCAGACAGACGGACAAACAGTCCCACAGACAGATAGACTCACGGAGGTGAAAACAAAATCCCGTGAAAGGTTCTGACTTGGCGGAGACAGTTCTTGGACTGAGAATCAAAGGGAAGTTCGCAGCAGTGGTATCGACTGTAGTGCTTTCAGTCACCAACCAAACTATTCTGGCTTATACTGTAAAACAATGAAATATTGACATGTTACAATGTTGGTTCATTAAAAATGTTCTTGGACTGTAAAATACCCTACACGTCTTTTGTTTTTGTTATTGTTTTTTCCGCTGTGTGGGATCCCTACAACTGCTGCTGATCAAAGCTCAACATAAATAAAAGGAATAAAATGGAGCTCCATCAGTCTTTCTATTTGATTAAGGGATCATTTAGTGCGGCCTCCATTACAACTTCTCTTAGAATTGATTTAACAGCCCCTAAGCCTGCCTCCTTCTCTCGTGTGCAAAACCCATCTGTTTGTCTCCTTTTAATATGAATGGAGTCACTCAGGCTGAAAATGTGTAGCAAGACTAATATTTACAAAACACCAGTTATCCTAATGCACGCAAGAGCTAGCAGCATAATGCCTCAACAGTGGGATTATGATGCTTTCTGCATGACAAATATGTGCCGGCGTCGTACGTGGTACATATGATTAGAAACTGCAGTCCCTGGAGCATTAGATAGGCCTAATAAAGACATAGCGTTTAGGGTTGAGGCACTCAACCCTATTTGACAGGAACCACGTAAAGGAGCAATAATGATGTAACAAAATCTATTTGTTTAATACACATACAATCAATTCATTTGACTGTCAAGCGTCGTTAATGGGTCATGACCATCTAATTGTTATGCTCAGCGTCTTTCATTATCCTTTTAGGCCCTTCATCATTCTGCATAGTTATGGGCCATCAAATAATTCATGGAAAGATTTTTTTTATTTCACAAACTGCTGCCGTTTCTTGGAAGGATAAGCAGGGCTGACATGTGCTTTTGGTTGTATCTGCCCACACTGCACAGTAAATCGTTAGGATTAATTTAACTCTGAAATTCTGCACTCTTTAGTTAAATTAACACTGCAGATTTGACTGTGTATAAGTGTATGCACATTTTGTATATTCCATGTTGATAATCAGTTTAGTGTGAGGATGATGGCCTCTTTTCCTCAAATGGAGAACCAGGATTCCCACATTCCCAAGGGGCCACACTGAAAATGGTACACACATTACTCAGTTCAACGCAACTGAAACTGGTTAGTGGTTAATCATCTGATGATTGATTTTCTTTTTTTTCCCTGTATTACTGTTGGCTGTAAAACCTCTAGAGGAAGCTCTGCAGATCTGCAGAGCTTCCTGTTGTGACCATCACTGCATGCGTTATGGAAAAGCAGTATTTGTTGTGCTGGGACAAACAGAACTTTCTATAGTTGTGAGGAGATCAAGCCCTGATATACTGTGCGCCCCTGTCATTATTTACACCCAAAAGTAGTCTAATCAGCTTTTTGAGACGATGGCAAATCTACAGTATTCCTCTGGCTTCCAAGTCGTCCCATTAGTGTGTTGTCACCTCAAGCCATTCCCTCTCCTGACTTGATCCTGACCAGTCCACTATCTTCTTTAAAAAAAAAAGAAAGTAGTAGTAACTGTTACATTTTGTCTTCCAAGTTTCAACAACCTTTAATCTCAAACGATTACTTCTTTCTAATCTGGATTTCGGCAACATCGAGACTTATTAATGTTCTAAATGACATTCATCTAAAATAAAGAAAAACTTCTGTCCCATTATTATTGGATCTTAGTGCTGCGTTTGACACTAGACGATACAATAGGCATTCTGCTTAACTCAAGGGTTCCCAACGTTACAGGCTGTGACTCACAAGCATTTGCAATCGTAGGAGTTGAGGCATTACATTTTGTTCGACTCGGTTCCACAGATAAATAGTGTGGAAAAACGCCTTGCAAATGAGCATGCAGATTGCAGATCGGCTATTTAAAAAAAAAAAAAAAAAAAAACTCTTTCTTGGGTAATATTTGACAATTTGGCCAATGTTAGAATTATTATTATGTTACTTTTGACGTAGTAGTACTTATTATTATTTTTATTATTTTTATTTATTTTTTGGTATTAAAAAGGTCTTAAAAACCCTTAAAATTAAATGTTGCACTTTAAGCTAATCATCTGGGGACCCCCACAAAATCATTTGGGGACCCCACTTGGGAAACCAATGGCTTAACAGACTAGAAAACTGGATTGGACTGGTCCTAAATGGGTTCATATCTTATTTCCAATGTATGGACAATTTTGTCTTCATTGGCAACTCCGCATCTGCCGTGACATTTGGAGGTTAAAAAATTGTTTCTTCAATTCAACCTTTACATGCGATGGCGGCAATGGTCGTTTTGTCATGATGACAGGGTAATCATGTCAGAGTGACAGGCAGGTGGATGGCTGATACTGCCGATACGGCTGAAAATTAAGGCAGCATCGTCGGCTTCATCCCTGCGCCGAAATGAATAGCTGGCAGAACCAATATGTCAACAGCTACGGATCAAGCACATGTTGTTGATGTCTTTGGCGTTTAATTATTGACACCACTCGATTTCTATTGAAGTGCATTCGCCTATCGCACATATATATATATTAACCATAGAGTTAAAAATAATAGAGAGGGCACCCGAATTCTCCTCCCATCCACTTGCATTGAGTTGCTCACCCAGCGCATGTGCCTATTTGAACGCTTCTTCCGGGTTGGAAATTTGGTGGGCGAGGCCTATTTGGGGCCTCGAACGCGTCACTTCTGTGACGCGTTTTGCGTCACAGTGACGCGTTTTGCGTCACAGAAGCGCGCAGCCCCGTGCGCAAGCTCGTGCGCATGCTCGTGAGTCGACCGTTTTCGCGTTCATGTGTTGAGGCCCCAGGCCTGCACGCGCCTGCACTACCATGAATGGCCAGCATGTTCAATTGGCTTCAATGAAACCACTGGGTTCTGGGGGCTTGATATTAACATGATGACTTTATACTTTTTTATTGACCAATTGTCAAGTTCCACTCGTGGTCCCGCCCCTCTTCACACCCATTGGTTGCTGTTGCTTGGTTGGACAAAAATCGACCCAGTGCACACATGTGGTGAATCACTTGTAAGCATAATTGATACCCGTGATACGACCATCAACTGCTTTATCAGATAGACTGATGTCTGTGCACAATGATACGAGATGCATGTTCTATTCCTATCCATTCTGTTCTTGTCCTCGTCTCATATCTTCTGGTCACGTCATGTGTCCACTGTCCAATACTGTATATCTCTGCTGTCCGGCAGCAAACCAGCCAAAATTTAAATTTTTCAGGAAATGACAAAAACAAATACAAAGTGGAGTTAGTAGGTTTTGTTCATCATTGATAAGAACAGCTGAATGGACCTCCAAGCTCACAATGAGGTTAGTCAGCTAAACCAGCTAACTCCACCCCCCTTTGATGAATTTAGCTGGTTTAGCAGAAAGTTTGAGGATCCAATGGAGTTAGCTGGTTTTGTCAGAAGCGCTTTTTAATACTTTTCATTGGTTCAATATTTTTTTTATCAACACACAGACGTAAAGGGTGTTCAATGGCCCTGTTTTATGGGAAAAAAATGCAAAAGCGGAAAAATGGAGTTAGCTGGTTCCTGCCGGACAGCAACGATATATTCTCCATGTGTGTAATAAACTTCAGAACTTGTCGTGTGCTACTGCCTGGTGTCATCTTGTTCTGCACACACGCGACTCAACTGAAACATCACTCATCAACCTAAGTTAGTTGGAGACTCTTAAGTTACCACATGGTTGGTCAACCGAAATCACAACACTACCATAGAAAACCAAACCAAAACGAAACCAGTTGCCTCGCAATTGATATTTAATGCCTCAGCAAAAAGGAACATCTCGGTTGCAATGTACAGTAGCTAATGGGCACAACATGTTCTTTCCAAAAACTTTAGAGCAAACTCAGCATAAACAAGCAGAAGGAGGCGGAGGAGCCGGTTGGTCGGTCAAGGACCAATCAGAAGGCCTACAAAATGCTGCTAAGTGGCCCGGTAGTGCCACCATGAGTAGTGTCTTCCTTGGCCTACTGGGAGTACTGTATGTACGTAAAGTCCAGCGTTGTCCAAGATTAGCTGTGCACAGATACACACACATGGACAGGGGTGAAAATGTAGTCTTGGCCTCCCAGCCCGTCGGCCCGGCGAAGACTAGAACTGAAAGCTGAACACATAACTCTATTTCTCAGGCCTCTGCACTGGCCTCCTGTGAGTCATACTGAGAATTGATTTGAATATATTGGTGATTATCTTTATATCACTCAGTGGTTTAGGGCCAAAATACATCACTGACTTGCTTTTACGGTGTATGAACCTTCGAGAAGTCTCGTCATCCAGTACTAGGGCTGCAGCAGTTAATTGAACTAATAGATTTAATCAATAATAAACAATAATCAATTTAAATAAAATAATCAATTTTAATAGAATAATCAATTTGGAAAAATAAAGATGTGTTCTTTTTTGGGAGGGGGGTTGCCATTCAGTTAAAGTTATAGGAATGCATATGGTGTGGTGTGAAATGTAAGCTCATCATATGAATGTTTTTAGTTGCTGGGGGGGGGGCTGTCCATGATTAAACATAATGTCGTGTGTATGATTATTATTTCTAGGTTACTTAGTACTAGCCTCGCGTAGCTAGACTATATCACTGCGTGGATATGAGTCTGGTGCTTCAATGAGGATTTTTTTCCCCAAGGGGCGGGATCAAAACAATGGCTCTGGACGCAATTGGTTAGACCTACAACCAACTACCAATTACAGTCTCCCATATTTGAATACTGGGCCCTGATTGGTCACCCCAGACTTCGGGAGCAGGAAATGGATTCACAATGGAGCGGTGCCAGACCCAAATCGCCGAGGGCAATTTTATTTTTGCACTGGCAGATTAGTCTGATCCCAGGCTAACTTAGTACTAGAGTACTTGTGATAACTACAGATAAGGTTCAATTGAATATTCACATGCACGAATACAGACATGAAATGTTGTTTATGGACCGTAAAATTATTATTTCGAATTTTTTAAATCAATTTGCTGATACAACTAAAAAGTATTTTATAAAATAAAATAAAATGTACTTCGCAATTTATTAGAATAATAAAATAATTAGAATAATAAAATAATGGATAGTTGCAGCCCTCTCTAGCGCCAGGTCTACTAACAGTTCTAAGAGTTATTATACCACACATACTAGTGATGTGCGGGTCGGTTTTTTTCATGACCCGCCCCGCCCCGAAACCCGACCCGCCTCAACCCGCCCCGCGAACCCATATATAAATCTATGGCTCAACCCGCCCGCGACCCGCGGTAGGGAAAAAAAGATAATCATCATCATAATAGCTCAGATTTATATAGCGCTCTTTTAAGTACCCAAAGTCGCTTTAAATGTCTACAGTAGCACAACATTGTCATGGGCTAAATAAACAAGCATGTTGTTCAAAATAGTTTTTTAATTGCCTCTGAAATCCTGACTCGACCACTCGACCACCCGCGGGTTACGGGTCGGCCCGCTCATCACTAACACATACTGTAGTTGGAACAAATGTCCAGAGGAGCTGCAGCTTGTGCCAACTGATTACTTTTAAATCCAGGCCAAAAGCCTGTATCTTCTCCATTGCTTTTTTTTATACTAAAAAAGCATTTCAGCTTACAAATTTCAGTTTACACCCGTTTCTTAAATAAAAAACAACTTTTTATTATTTCATTTATGTAAATCATGTAAATGCCTTATGTAAATCACCTTGAATTGAGCTTGGGTATGACATGTGCTACACAAACGAACTTGCCTTGCCTTTAATTCACAGAACATAATTCTATAAGCTGGTAGTTCCAAAACATATGAAACATGTTTAATTATCTAGTTAGCTGCATTCGGTCATATCATCTATAAATCAGCTGGGACTAAAGCATGTTGATGCCAATATCATAGGCACCGAGCTGTAGATGCTTTCTGTGAAATGAGGGCATGATCTTTTTTCAGATATGTTTAATGAGATAGATGGCATAGAAAGACAGAGTGGGTTCATGTCCGCAGTGCCGCACGAGCTAACTTTTTCTAACTTTGATTAATGAGCAGGCTGCCTTTCAGTTTGACTGCAATCCAATCGTAAACAATTTCAGTTTATGGGTTTAAGCCTTAAACATTAAATAGTATATATACTGTACGTTATCGTTTCAGTATCTTTTGGAAATGTTTTAGATTTCGTTTCTGAAATACGCAAATTATGAGAACGATGAGAAATGTGCCATTGATTGCATCTACATGTGGGGTAGTCTAGTGTTAATCAAGCAAGCCGGTCTCTTAAATCTGTATTTTAATTACCAGTGAATTACACGCTGCCCAACGTGAGTTATGTCTAATCAGCAGAATAGATTTCACCAATTAAAGCGCCCTCCAATCTGGAGGTGAGAGTAAAAATATGCCCCAGTCTTGCTCATAAATCCAACTATTGATTTGGACAGGGAGGATGGTGATTCAATAAGAGTATACACTGTAAAATTCTTAGTGCCAATTTAACTCTGAGCGTAAAACATTTTATCCATATGCGTTGATTTTTACATGCTCAGAGTTAAATTAACACTCAAGATGTTGTAGTGTACCTCGACTAACTGATCCTTACAATATGGACATACAGAAAGCCAGTGTGTTGGTTCGTAAACATCAAGATGAAGGCTGATGATGAGTATGCTGCACTATGTAACTTTCCTCTTCTACCCCGGATTTGAACCCGGTTTCCTGCGCAAGTACTGACATGTTTTACCATTGAGCTAATAGAGCCTGCCTGCTTAATGAGGGGATGAATTTAATCTTGACCTTCAGTCAAAATTTGTGTCAGGTCCTGTGTCATGACCTTTGACATGATCTAAATGTCTCAATAGAAGAGTAGGGAGACAAAATACAACCACCCCAATTGTATAAATTATATTGTATTAATATACTCTACTACCATACGGATTGGACAAAATAAAATTTTATTCATAAAAAAAAGTGACATAGTGCCGCAATAAGCTTAATGTCAGAAGAGTGAAACTGACATAATTTCGTCAAACTTTCAGCATATGTGGTTGACTTAACCAATGAAGCCCTATTTCATACAAAAAGGGAGACTGAGATTACATGAAGAGAATAAATCAGCCTTTTCATAAACGTACCTGCTTTTCACAGAAAGTATTGACATAAATATTTCACTTCTCTTTCTCTACTATGAAATTTGCTACGTGCATATTAGCATATTGCATTGCATGATTTGACAGTGCTAATATTTCAAAAGTCAGGAATGTCGCACATTGTAAAACATCGCACATTTGTTACATTTGTTGCTACTATCAATCAAGATATATGCACTAAAAAGCATGTGATAAATTCAGCATTGTTATTGGAAATGTATGTTTGCAACTATTTTATCATGTACTATTTTATTTATTCATAGCTGCTGCTGCACTCAGTCCCTACGCTGAAGAGAGCAATTGCTGTGAAGAGATTTCTGCCAAATTATCAAAACAAGATAGCCAAGTTTGTGTTGTGGGTGTGTGTGTGTGTCTTTGATGATGTAGTTGTTTTGTACTGTAAAATGCTGTTCCTCCTACTGGAAAACAAATATTTACCCTCAGGGATAATAAAGTCGAAAGTTGACCTAAAGTTTATCTTTAAAAAAATGCAACAAACTATCTAGAACCATCTATTTGTGTTGTGTTTTTCCCATGATGGCAGCTATATCATCTGTAATAAAACTGTTTAAATTCTTAGATATTTCACTAATTTCACTAAATGTCTTTACACTGAGACACTTAAGACCTATACTTTGAATGAAAATGTTTGAAGATTCGTCCGTCGTTTGGCAAGGAATAATATACAAACTAGAAAGATGGATAACCTTGAGATAAAGGACTTAGATAACATCTATATGACTTGACATCAGAAAATGTCCTTGCCCTACAAAAGGACCAATTGGGAACTAGAACAACTTAGGCAGATTCTTGGTCATGGGAAAACTTACAGCAGTGAATTTATCATCCTCTTGTTCTAGGCTTAGTCTTAATCAGTTCAAGGTGCTTCACATAATAATTGTGATGAATCATGTCACAATTCATCTTAGTGAGGTAAGACTGGCCCGAATTTATCCAGAAATAAGGGAGTCGGGATAGGTTCATTCAATCTAACTTGTTCTGGTCAAACCATGCAATTTTGGGAAAGTACTTTATCTGGAGCTTTTGACAGCACCATTACCCTAATTATTACGTTCCCCTTATTTCCTAACTTTAAATCCTCTTAAAAATTTCCCAGTTACATAAAATGAGCAGATTTGACAAAATTAATGGTATGAAAGACTTGTTTGTGTTTTGCTATGCCGTCAGGCTCCATTCCAGCTAGTTGGCTGTCAGTTGTAGTGGGAGAAACCACCTCCCACCAGTAATATTTGTGCAGCTCAACAGCTATGTCTTTGCCATCTAATGCATTATATGTGAGCTTATTTGACAGCCTTCATTTCGGCCTACTTTACCTTTAGTCCTCCTCAGTTAGTGGAACATCTCTGCTTGTATTGCACGCCGTTTTCATCTCTTGTTGTTGATGGATAATTGTTTAGCTTCTTGCGCTCCATCTCGCTCTTTCATTGCTGACAGAACCTATCTGGGAGTTTTTCCTGACATGTTATAATGTTCTTCCCCCTGAGCACAGCCCTTTCTAAAGAGTCATTATTTTTATTTTATTCCCTCTTATAATGATGACCTAACATTTTTAGGTCACAACTGCGTTGTGGACTTCTAGAAATCTCTTCAGCTTTCATTTCATTTATTCATTAGTTTTCTGTTTGTAACTGTGTTTCTACTTATTCTGCTGCCTCAAAGCCTGCCTTAAAAAAAGAGATTTTTTTAAATGTCAGTGGTGGCTATCCTAATGAGGATAGCCATCCTAATGAGGATAGCCACAAAGGAGGATAACCAAAGGTTAAATACAATAAAAATATTCACACTATATTATTATGACATTGAATAAAATCAGTGAAAAATGTAAATTCATACAGAAATTGAACATTTGTCTTAATATTTCTGTATGCCTTTTGGGAAAGAAGCCCAATTAGCCTACTCCTAGAGGATTTCTATAAAAGAAGTCATGGGATTAGCCATATATGGTCATGGCTCAAATTACTCCCCAGTCCTATTTGCTCCTAAACCCAGACTGCTGATTTGAGAAATGCACAATTAAACCTGGGAATTGGCATCCAATCAAGGTGACATTCTCTCGGCAGTAAACACAATGTTATTATATCTGCCCGAAATGAAATGGAATCGACTTCCTCGCGTTGTCTCATCTGCAGTCATAGCTCACTCTCGGGAGACGGACTCCCAGTATGCATTCAGCACAGTGTTGAGTGTTCTATCAGCAAACAATGATTCAATGTGTTGTGGTCTACCACAAGCTGTCCTCCTCTCACATCGAGTGGAGAGCTATTAGATGGGCCGGGTGTCTGTACAGTAAAATGCTCAATGTTACCCACATTAACCTCAGAGTCTCCATTTTGGGCAAGTTATTATAGGCGGAAATTATCAAAAATAGCCTAGGTCTATGCTTGATAATTTCTACTCCATACGCCGTTGTCCTGCGGAGACACATCGTACGACAAAGTAAATATCAGGCTAAAGGGCCATCCACACCAAGCACTATAAATATATATCCTTCACCACCGTCATTGTTAAGCTAGTTGCGGTGTGGACTCTACCATCCACTTGAGTTAGAGTGATTGTTTCAACATAGTTATAGTGCTTGCTGCTTGGTGTGGATGGCCCCTTTGTGGTTAGTTTAACCCTAAGCTTGTACAAATGGGTCCATTTGGTTCCATATTATGTATATTTTACTGTGTGTGCACTGCAGGAATTGTGCTGACCGAGCTCTTTTGATAGACAAGCTCACGACTGTATTGAGCGCTCAGGGAGGTTGGAAGAAACCCTAAGAGACCCAGTGGAAAGAGGCAGCAGCACAAACACGCTGCCTTAGTCCAGTGGAATAGCCTTTCTTAACCTGATGAAACACCACAACAAATAATGAGTTGAATGCAAGGCCAATTTACTCCAGAGAAAATGGACCATATACAGTAGCATGACCTAGTTCATCTTGTTAATTTATTTATATATGTCTGCTTGCCCAAAATTTTACTTCTGACATCCACATTTGAGCATGAAATCTGGAATAAATTTGCATGCAGTAAAATCTTTTGAAGTCCCTGTCTCCTGACACACAGTAGTGTGCTACAATAGCGTCTGCAGTTCGACTTTTATTTGACCTCGGAAATGGCCACCTCTTTTGAAAGAAGCGCGCATGTAGAGGACATACTGTAAAGTCCCTATCTGTGCCTTGCTGTGGCGTAAATCCCCATATTGACCTCCATATGAACTGTGGACTATTCCACCGAAGCCCATTCATAAAATTTGTACAATGTTCAATACTCAGAGTAAAATAAGTAAAGTACACCGAGTTCTCTGCCGGGTTTACCCATCGAGAGTTCAAATAAAAAGGCATGTTGTTGATTCCCACAGAATATTATATGCACAGGGAGCTCTTGAGAATTTTCCTGACTCAAGGTATACAGACTTTCTGTGGAGTTGGGAATGGGGCAACAGTGTCAGTGCTGTTGACTTTGTCGACACTTCTCAGTGTATGTGTATTAATTAAAGATCTCTGTCGAAGAGTGACTGTAATCTCTATGCGTCAGCTCCAAGCACAGTGACAAGGGAGCCAGCTGAATGAATCAGAAATGTCATTTTTCAGTCCCGGTAGGAACAGAATAGTTTGGTTACTTCTGTTTGGATTGTCTGTCACATGGTACATTTCCTCATTCCAAGTTTATTAAATAAATTAAGATTTAAAATATGATGTTTCATCGCCGTAGGACCTTCATCGTAGGCTTTAACATTGAAACATCCTGTTTGTAGTACTATTTTATTAAAGTACCTGAGCACAGTCTATGACGCACACACACACACACACACACACTATCTCTGCCTACAACTTTAAAAATTCATTGCAGCTCCATGTTTCATACCCAGTGGTATCCATGAGGCCAACAAGCAGGTCAGGCACAGCCACCGGCAAGTGAATTCCGTGTCAGTGAATCACGAGCTGTGGCTCGGGAGTAGCTTCGTGTACTGTACAGTAAAGTACAACACACCTCCAAGAAAACGAACCCGACACACACACACACACACACACACACACACACACACACACACACACACCCCCCCCCCCCCCCCCCCCCCCCATCGTGGATGCATTCCAAAATAACAGTAATGAAAGTTGATGCTCATGTGTGAAAACACTGAGTGGGACAAATGTGATTGGAATCAAAGTAATCTAGTTTCATGTAATCAGATGAATACAGTACTTCATGAATGGAAAGTCTTGGCTCAATCTGCTATCAAGCTGTCAATTCAATAATGTGTCCTTCCCGGTATACGGTACAGAATCCACTTTAGCAAAAGGTTAAGACCTGATGCTATGACTAGACAATCAGGAAGCCTCGTCTCCCAGGGATCTTATATATTGTTCCTGGCAGTTTGGAAAGAACAAACAGGACAACTATGTCCTGAATACGTCCCTGCCTACTTTATAGACGCAGAACTGATACATATAACATATACTCATATGCACTGAAACATCCTGAGTGTTAATTTACTGTAACTCTGAGATATAGAGTTAGCAGACAATTTCACCTGTAGGCTCAGAGTTAAATTAACATTCAGGATTTTAAAATGTGTATATGAGGTAGAGTAGCCCTGCCTGAGGCCCATAAGCCTAATATCTCCCTTGGCCATGGAGGGGATTCCTCTTTGGAAGAGTAGAGTAGCTGTTGTCCAGGGGGTTACATATGTATGGTTTGAATACATATTTGGACTGTATTTTAACCTCAACATAGATTTCCACATAACTTACTATAGAAGTAAATGTCGAACTGCATGCATCTTGCTGCATCGTGTCAAATTTCTGTGTGACATGAAAGACATGCCACAAAGAAAGGCATTGTGTTATGCAGTTTCTTTTTAACTGAAAGAATATGGGTTGAAATCATAATACTGTGCACATTAGTTAAAAATGCATCATACACGCTTGAGTTAGCATTAACTTATTCATACAAACAATGCTCGTTACGAACACATGTTGGTAGTGGAACGGTCTGATCAGCCCCTCGGAACAGAATATTCCCGGAATGAAAAATCAATTGTAGCCTTCATTAGTGTCGAGCAAAGATCTCTATGCCACTCAACCGACATTTACAAATGTAGCGAATGTGAGATGGATAAGAATAGTCTGTGTGGGAGTGTTAACCCCAGACAACATGTCGATACTGGAGACCCGCTCATTCTAACTAATGAGATTAGCCGACTGCATAGTATATGCAACAGGATATTGTCTATTTTGCTGCAGTCTCTACTACACACTTCACATACTGTAGGCACTGGTCATATCTGGAGAGGTGAGAAACGATTACCTACCCAGCATTGTATTTACAATATGTTTGACATTATGTTAGCAAGCACAGCAAACAGAACATTTTCAAGGCTAATCAGATTGCTGTCAAAGCAAAAACATTGTTTTACATTGTGTGCAACATAATCTAGAAATACTCTAAAAACGAATTGTGCTATATAGAACAACCCTATAACATGTCCCTTTAGAGGCTCCATAATATAGTACCAAAAGCGGTTCTTTGGCTCGTAATCATAGGAGAACCAGTTTTGGTGCCATTTGGCACCTGTAAAAGGTGCTATAGAGCGTGCCAAAAATCCTGAAGGGGGCGTCAACAAGTGTCTTTTGGTAGCAGCGGACATCTTTGAGGGGTATAAACCAGGTTAACATTGCCCAAAACAAACATGTCTGCGCTACTATGCCGCGCCCCCCCGTGGTGACGACGCGTTGGCACACTCTATATAGCGCCACAACCATCCCAAAGAACCACTGAAGTACCCCGAGGTGCTATAGCATACAGTAGCACCACAACCTACCCAAAGAACCACTGAGGTGCTATATAGCACACAACCATCCCAAAGAACCACAGAAGTCCCCCGAGGTGCTATTGTATACAGTAGCACCACAACCATCCCAAAGAACCACCCCAAAGAACCACTGAAGAACCGCTCTTGGGAGGTGCGAGTCCTTTGGAAGGTGGTGCGTTCAGCTGAATAGCATAGGGAGCCCCCTTACGCTACTGTCGGATACATGTATATGACAGCAGATGCCTGAGGAGGTCAAAAAGAATCATGGAAGACTAGCAACACGGTGAAAACGGTCTGTTTGAGATGATGCGGTCTGGAAAGCACTTGAGGTGTCTCTAAGTCCGAGGCTATAGGTTTGAAAAATGCTTACAAGAGGCAAACAAAACAAAACAAACGAGGAAAAATAACAAAACATAAAGTGGGTTGCCACTTGAATCTGTACTTTAGTGTAGTGTGATCAACCAATATTGCACAATGTATACTGTTGACGTTACCGCGATAGTATAAAAAAGTAGAAATAGTTGTTTTGTTGATATAAAAAATCGGAACAGATTATTATATCCTACTGGCTCACCTGCCAGTGAGGAGCCCCCACCGAGAGGAAGTAGAGCCTTCGTCCTACTCAATTTACAATTTAGGCATTTAGCAGACACTCTTTACACAGAGCGACTTACAGTAAGCAAGGTAAACACATCATCAAATGCATAGAGACAGTAGTGCCTCAGTAATCTCGGATCCTATGTAAACCAAGAACCTAGACAGTATAATATCGAACAATAAATAATCTGTACATTGAAACTACACAGCCAGGTCAAGAAATGAACCTGGCATCTGTCTAAATAACATGCCATCTAAATTACATTTTAACCTTTACATAAGACTGCATGGTTGTCAAGGCTAAGTTATGTGCTACGGGCTAAGGTGGAGTCTGAAGCGGTGTCTTTAGATTACGGCGGAAAATTGTGAGTGAGTCTGCAGGTCTAACTGCAATGGGGAGTTTGTTCCACAGTTTGGGAGCCAGAAAGGAGAAGAGTCTGGGACGTGTCGAGCGTTGTCCCGGATGTTTTAGGGAAGGTTCTGACAGCTGTTAGCTGATCTGAGTGAGCAGGAGGGGTTGTAGGGTTGGATCAGGCTTTGAAGATATGGGGGTGACATACCTTTGGTTGCTTTGTAGGCCAACATCAGTGTTTTGTACTCTGTACGGGAAGTAACTGGGAGCCAATGGAGGGAGCGGAGAAGGGGGAGACATGTGAACATTTTGGCTGGTTGAATACAAAGCGTGCTGCGGCATTTTGGATCATTTGGAGGGGCTTAAGTGGCAGATGCTGGTAGGCCAGTAAGGAGCGAGTTACAGTCATCAAGTTTTGGACAAGACGTGTGATCCTTCGAATGTTATAGAGTGTAAACCCACAGGATCGAGTGACCGCTGCGATGTGTGCCTTGAATGAGAGCTGACTGTTCAGAACGACACTAAGGTTCTTGGCCGGTGGAACCAAAGTGATCAGGGCGTCGTCTATGGAAATAGTTAGATCCTGCATGGGGCAGGACTTACCTGGGAAGAAGAGAAGCTTGAGGTGGTGAGAAGACATCCACTGTGAAATGTCAGATATTTAAAAAAAACATCACGATAGTGGTCGGGAACCACTGCTCTAAAGTAACATTCTTCAAGTGAGAGAAAACGCTCTCAGCTAAACATCATTGACTTTTGCATATATGCATAAGGCATATTTATATCTTCAGTGCAATGCACAGAAATGAAATAGGTCTTCCCAAAACTTCTCATACATTTGTATTCATACCTTTAGGTGTCTAAGTGTATGTGGTGGGCACAGTGGCATCAGCCAGGAATCTGTGCAAGTTTTTGAACTTGCACAGATGGCTGGGGCATGCATGCAAAATGGACACAGTGGCTATTGTGTCCTCAGTCCCAAGATTGTGCAACGTGGTTCCACTTAGGTTAGCAGGTTTCTAAGCTCTACTATGCTCTTATCATCCAAAGGAAGGATTACAGAGGAACATACAACAGGATTTGATTTGCCAGTGAATGGCTAAATGTCATTAAACTTTCGTATTGTATCTCTTTCAGTCAAACTTACATGAACTTTTGCACATAGCATTTTTTTCTAAAATGTATTGTGTGAAATGTTACTGTTAGTTAGTTAGTTTATTTATTTCGGTCATGATTTCTTTTCACAACAAAACATTTGAACATACAGTACAACTTAGTCAACATGGTGACTATTTGGCCGAAAAGGTATGGGCTGAAGCCGAAGCTTATTTTGCCCACCTTATTACTGAAGTATATCTTCCAGCCATAGTCATACATAAAAATTTGCCAGAACTCAACTTGTTTAATTAGTACACATAAATAGTTAAAATAAGAAGTCTGCCAGATGTTCCTTAAATGGGCACGACAGGTAAAGGGTGGGGGGACCTGGCCATTTGCACTGGAAAGTCAGCCCCAGAGACCTGGCCATAAGACAAACACCTCTCCTTGGATAAAAAAGAAACATGTGTTTATACCTCTAGAATAGAAGCTTTTGTCTTATTATGCTCATCTTGTTTGAAGCTCGGCACCATGTGGATCTATTTAACATACCGGTCGGAGCCATTGACTAACAGTGGTACAGACTTATTTAAATCACTGGGTTAGAACACAAGGTTACTTTTTAAGATGGTATTATCTTTTGGTGAAAACATATACTGAAGTTAAAATGAACAAAAGTATTTAACTATGGCCTGTGTAGTTTTAATATAGGTAAAAGCCAGGAGAAGTAAAACGTATTCACTTTGAATTGATTCTGTACGTCACTAAAAGCCTCATTGAAGTTAACTATTGTTTACAGATGAATGGGGACGTCATTCTTAGGATCATTCTAAAGTGTATATTGTGCAAAGTATTAATCTAATAACAAAACTTCATTGTGAAATATGGTTCTGTACTGAAAGCAGATATCGTTGAATTGAGTTCCATGTACTGTGTGATCCTAGTATAATATGCGCTGTAGCGGTCCGCTCGGGCCACGACGGATCAGCTCCTGATTGGTTGAAAATGAGGACTAGGAGGAGCTTTGAAACTAAAGAGCGTCTTTTGAATCTTTTGTATAAATACCTGTTGCTTTGTGAGAATCGCTGTGCTGCTATTTCTGGACCCTCTTGCAGTAACCATTTGATGCTCCTTGTCGACAAATAGAGAAAGGAGAAAACCTTATCATCTTCGGATTTGCTGTCTCCTTTTGTTCTAACACTCTCACTAAAGGCTTGCGTTCTTCCACGTTTATTTCCACGGTGTGTCCACACATCAGATACATCATTACCATTTGAAATAAATTATCATAATAGCTTAAAGAAAACGTAAGCGCAAACAAAAGAAAATGAACTAACACAAAACTTCAAATATTACATTTCAGAACAGATGAAACAAAAAGAAAGAAAGGAATAAAAATAAAAATAAAACATTTTGATTTACATTATCTTTTCAGACGTAATCAATTTGTACCTTTTACAAATTGAATTATAACAATATCTTCTATCACTAGTATCGTTGTTTCTATCTATATTTAGAATTATCATTACTATTTATATTTACTTAATAATTTACTTTTCTATTTTCTTTTAAATTACTAGGTTACATTTGTATCAATATATATCTCAGTATATCTTCTTACACATAATATATGCATTCAAATACACGTCCACAAACATATGTATATGTGCATATGAAAGTATGCACAAACACATATATGGATACACACCGTCATGTTTTTACTTGTTCATTACATTGATGCCATATATCTATCAATTAAATTTGCTTTATATAGTTTCTTAAATGTTTTAATTGAGTTGGACATTTTAATATCATTTTCCAATGAGTTCCACAGATTTACCCCTATGACTGATATGCATCTCCCTTTGGAGTTGGTCCTTGCTTTTGCTTTCTCGAAGATAGCTGTTCCCCTGAGCTCATATCTGCATTCTCTGGGCTTGAACAGCTCCTGCATGCAGCTTGGAAGTAACCTATTGTGTGCCTTGTACATTATTGCAGTGGAGCTAAGTTTGACAAGATCTTCTAATTTCAGTGTGCGGTTTTCGATGAATAGTGGGTTGGTTGGTGCATAATAATCAGACATATTAACTATTCTTATTGCTTTTTTTTGTAGCATAAATATGGGATGGATGATTGTTTTATAAGTATTTCCCCACACTTCCGCACAGTAAGTTAAATAAGGCAATAGTAAGGAGCAGTACAGTGTCTGGAGTGATTTTTTGTTAATGATACATTTCATTTTATGAAAAATTGCTATTGTTTTGGATAATTTTCTTTTTAAGATGTCTATATGCGGCTTCCAGGTAAGTTTATTATCGATAATGATTCCTAAGAATTTGGTTTGATTAACTTGCTCTAATTCAATATCATTTATGGTTAAACGAATTGGAGATTTTATTTTTTTTATTGCCAAAGATGATGAAGTTAGTTTTGCTGATGTTTAATGACAATTTATTTATGTCAAACCACTTTTTTAAGATTTTTAAGTCATTTTCCACTGTATGCAGGAGCTGCCCAAGGTCCGCACCCGTAGAGTACAAACTGGTGTCGTCTGCAAACAGAACACAGCGCATATCCTGCAAGGCTTCGCATATGTCATTTATGTAAAGAATAAATAGTTTTGGACCCAGAACCGAGCCCTGAGGAACTCCAAATGTAGCTTGCAAGATATCTGAGTCAACTCCATTTAAATTAACAAATTGTTTTCTGTCTTTAGGGCGCGCCCCCACCAAGAGTTGGCTGGCCGCTGATAAACGCAGGTTGTGCGCGGCCACAGTTTTTTGCAGCCAGCGGATTCTAAAAAACGGGAGTGTCGCGCCTGTCACTCACTTTCAGGACCCTCCCAGTAGCCCGCACTGCCCATAGCCTGCTGCCTTGAGCACCATGTTGCTTCCTGAGTCTTGAGACGGTCCGCCTTCGACTCACCCGATTGGACAGAGGGAGAAAATCAGCGCCTGCCTCCAGCAGTTTTATGCTTAGTCGCGGAGAGCAGATAAACGCAAGGTCTGCGCGACTAGTGGAAAAATCTGCTCTTGCGTGGCTGGCCGCTGATTGCAGAATCTGCCAATGCATTGTCAATGCAAATGCGTGGATTCTTGGAAAAAATCCGCAAGACCAGGAATCCACGCATTTGCATTGACAATGCATTGGCAGATTCTGCAATCAGCGGCCAGCCAACTCTTGGTGGGGGCGCGCCCTTAGGGCGCGCTCCCACCAAGAGTTGGCTGGCCGCTGTTTGCAGAATCTGCCAATGCATTGTCAATGCAAATGCGTTGATTCACGCAAGAGCAGATTTTTCCGCCTCTCGCGCAGACCTTGCGTTTATCTGCTCTCCGCGACTAAGCATAAAACTGCTGGAGGCAGGCGCTGATTTTCTCCCTCCCACCAATCGGGTGAGTCGAAGGCGGACCGTCTCAAGACTCAGGAAGCAACATGGTGCTCAAGGCAGCAGGCAGTGGGCAGTGCGGGCTGCGGGGAGGGTCCTGAAAGTGAGTGACAGGCGCGACACTCCCGTTTTTTAGAATCCGCTGGCTGCAAAAAACTGTGGCCGCGCACAACCTGCGTTTAACAGCGGCCAGCCAACTCTTGGTGGGAGCGCGCCCTTAAGGTAACTTTCAAGCCAAGAGAGGGCAATACCCCTGATTCCAAATCTCTGCATTTTTTTAAATAATATCCCATGGTCAATAGTGTCAAAAGCCTTTTTTAAATCTATGAAGACCCCTACCGTGTATTCTGAATTGTCTATTGCTTTTGAGATGTTTTCCACCAGTTCTATTACTGCCATCGAAGTAGACCTTTTGGCTCTGAATCCATATTGGTGAGTGCTTAGTAGGTGGTGTTTTTCTATGAAGTCATCAAGCCTTTCTACAAAAAGTTTTTCTAGGATTTTGGAAAATTGGGATAGGAGAGAAATCGGTCTGTAGTTTGTTAGTTGCCGTTTGTCTCCGGTTTTGAATATTACTTTAGCCGTTTTCATTTTATTTGGGAAAATACCAGTTTGGAATGATAGGTTGCAGATATGGGTAAACGGAGTTACAATGGTTTCAATTATGTTTTTAACTATCATCATGTCAATATTTGTATGTTCAGTCGACTTTTTATTTTTGAATTTGTTGACAATTTGTAATATTTCGTATTCATTTACACTACTGATGAAGATGGAATGTGAATTTAACTTAATAAGACTTTCATCCAAACCGTTCTTATCTCTCGGCTCCTCAATCTCCTTTGCCAGATTAGGACCTACATTTACAAAAAAAATATTGAAGTCATTTGCAATTTCCCTTGGATTTTCCATTATTGTATTGTCATTTTTAAAAAACTTAGGGTATCTCAGCTTTTCCACTACCTTTCTTAATTAAGCTGTTTAGTATTTTCCAGGTTCCTTGAATGTTATTTTTCTGTTGTTCCAGTAACTTATGAAAATAATCTTTTTTACTTGTTCTTATTATATTAGTTAGTTTATTTTTATATTTCTTGTATCTGTTTTCTGTATCCTTGTTTCTATTCTTTAAAAAATTCTTATAAAGTAAGTTTTTCTTTTTACATGCATTATTTATACCTCTGGTTAACCATGGCTTTTCCTGTTTTTGCTTGTATTTGTGGATGTTTTTTTTCATGGGACAATGTTTGTCATATAGATCCATTAACAGACAAAAAGGCTTCATAGGACTTATTGGGCTCTATTGCAGCATAGACCTCACTCCAAGTCTGATTTTGGAGGTCAGCCTTGAGGGCATTTATAGCTTCAGGTGTTCTTCAGGTGTCATTGTAAATGTGTGATTTGTATATTTGTTATCCTTCCTGAGGAGTTGTGGAAAAATAGCAAAGACAGGGAGATGGTCACTTATATCATTTATTAATAGTCCTGCTGTTATTTGGCTTTCTAGTGTGTTTGTATATATGTTGTCAATCAGTGTAGCGGTGTCTATTGTTATTCTGCTGGGTTTTGTTATAACAGGGAATAGATTATTTGTAAACATGGTGTCAATGAAATTGTTAGTTTTATTGTTTCCATGGGGATTAAGAAGGTCAATATTGTAGTCACCACTCAAAAGATTTATCTTGTTGTTTTTTTTGTTGCCAAACATACTGTCAAGCTTGGAGTTAAAAATGTCAAGGCAGGATCCAGGCGTTCTATATACACAAGTGATTACTATGTTTTTCGAGTTTTCAACAAATATTTCGACTGTGATGGATTCAAGAATATTATCAATGTTAGTTTTCATTACTAAACTAGATCTTAATGCTTTGTCTACATATATAGCAACACCTCCTCCTATTTTATTTGTCCTGTGAGATGTGAATAATTCGTATCCTTCCATTTCGACACTGTGAGTTTTTTCATCGTCAAGCCAGGTTTCAGATATGGTGACCACGCTGAATTTTTTTAACTGACACAGATGATCCCTTATTTTTTTGAAATTTTTGTTTAGACTTCTGCTGTTAAAGTGTATAATCGAAAAATTGTCCTCCATTTTTAGATCTTTGAACTGGTCATCAGTGTAGTACTGGCAATTATTATTTAAGTTATTATAAAAATTGTTTTCGGGATCTATGTCATTATCAATCTCATAAGATTTGTGTTCAATGTGGTCAAAGCTGTTGAAGTTGAGGTGTTCATACTTACTATAGAGATTTTCTACCTGACATTCCCTATTACTTTCATTAATTATTTCCTCAAAAATCTTCCTCCTCAACCTCTCTAAATGGAAAAAGAGTTTCTTCACGATCTGTCATTTTGTTTTGATCTATAACAATTTTTCATGTGGACACACTTCATCGCAAGACAGTTGTAAATAGCCACGCATGTAGACGTACACACACACACGCACACACAAACTCACACAAACCCACGTACGCACACACACTTCCCTCACCGTGTCTATGACCATATAAGGAGACCATATAACTGTGATCATGCTTACACCGTTTTAAATCATGTGCCATTGATATAGATTTTATGCTCCAGATGACTCCTACACAGGGACCATAGAAGCTTTAAGTAATAGCGTATAATACTTAATATTGATTGAATACTTTATTAACAGTTTGCTAAAAGTACAGAGGTACAGTTATACAATAATGCTAAAAGGATAACACAAAAAGCCTTATTGTGCATCGTCCCTGTCAGATAAACTGTTATAGTCGTCAGATGGTCTGCAATGAGATTGTTTAATCAATTATTGTACTACAATCCAATTGATGTTTGATGACATTTTTTAAAACGTTTTCACAGTAGCCTTCAAATACAATAAAGATAAGTCACTCCTTGTGTATGCACAAAGCAATATTGACATTATAGCGATATTAAAGTGACATAAATCACTATCACTGAACAAATCAATTACAGCATTTTCAGTAATCAAGTTATATTGGAGTGCATCTTTTACACAAAATAAATTGCACAATGTCAGTCCAGTGGAACACACAGGACCGTTGCCTCAGTCACTCACTGAAGTACGTTCGGGGGTCTGATGGAACCTTGGGGAGAGAAGGATTAATAGGAGTGGGGGTCTGCTGATGCACACTCTTACTCCTTCAGGTCTTCATAATTCACATTGTCAGCTGAAGAGCCGGTGCCGCGTGCAAACCCAGCGCTGTCTCTCATCATCACACACAGTCAAGAGCCTGTCAGAACAGATGAAGCCACCGGCTCAGCACTGTCGAGGAACATCGAGTCGTAATTCACATCCTCCTGCCACGACAAGCCCTCGCTAAACTCAGGTTCCTGCCATTGTGCACCGACGTCTGATCAAGGAAAGGCCTGTAGCTGGATCCCACGACACCCAAATGTGCGAACAAGATTAGCGACGATCAACTTGCCAAGCCTCACCATGCCAAAGCACTGGCACTGATAATTGATACGTTCCCTCCACAGCCACTACAGTGAGTTCCATTATATACTCCGGAATCTTTGGGTTCAATGGTAAAAGCGCTCCGGAAATTAAGATATCGCTTCAGCACATGGCTTAGTTACTAGGATAATGATATACATTGAGAGATGCCCGTTAAGGATAACTGTTGAGAGACTGTACTTATTCTAACTCATAGACTGTTGACAGATTGTACTAATATTCATCCAGATACTCACTGTTGACAGACTGTGTAATCATTCTCATATTCGCTGTTGACTGTACAGGCATTCTTATATTCACTGTTGATACATTTAGTAATATACTCATTGGTGATAAGACTGTTAATAATGCAGTTAATATACTCTGAGAGGAGTAAAGTGAATTAATGAAATGATATGAGCATAGCAGTGCAGCATGCTGCTTTGCCATGGCATAAGGAAGCGTTGCAAGTTCATGTGACACATCGTAGCTTCATCAATTATCTTCAGCAGCAGCAGCCGGATATGTGCTGATATACACATCTTGGTAGACGCAAGTAAAAGCGATGAAGCCCCAAGCCCCTCATAGAGGAGAAAAACCCCTGTGAGTATATCTAACTCTGAATATCAACACGATCAGCAGCATACAGCATTCACATCTGTGTTGAGTGGCTTAATTAAGCCATAATGAAGGAGCCGGGATGCTACATCCTGCTCAGGGAATTTATGATGCCCAGAGTCAGACCTCATTTACACCTCCAGGCTGCATGATTGACACCCCCGTCTTCAGAGAACCTCAAGAGCAAGAAACCTCACCCACTAGAGTGAGTGAGGAAATGACGTTTTAGTCAGCCAACTCTATGCTTAACAGCTCCCAACATTGTGATATGGAAATATTTAGTGCACCTGAGATTAACAACAAAGTCAGGACTCTCCCTCGACATGCTTGATCGTCAATTAGGATCAGATATAGTCCAAGCTTTAGATCAAAAAGATAGTATTCAAATGTCACATTTCATATGGATGGCTAATGTTGACTCCATAAGGGTAGGGATATTAATCACATCACAATGCACAGGTGTACTTTGCCTCTGAAATTCATGTATAATTCAAAAGACATGTTCCTGTATCTTGAGGGTTATGTGCCAAAGAATACTGTAAAGTAGAGTGTAGACAATCATTTAAATGCCAATTGAAAGATGCTATCAGGTTCACACTAAAAGCTTTGATTGAAACCATTGAATTCACACTGATGTGCTATTGTTTCCATACTATCTGGTTCTGTTCCCTACACAGAATTATAATAATTGAAAAATCTTGAAAATGTAGAAATATTACCCAAATCTTCTCTTCGGAGGGTCCCTGACACAAAATCTTTTCAGATGGGTGTCCGCGGCCAAATACATATCTATTTGGGGGTCCTTGACATGAATCACATTCACATTATTTGTTTTAGTGCCATGGGTATAAGGCTGCAGAGAACCTTTGCCACTTCAGTCAGTCTTTTGTCATGGTGTCGGCTTAAGTCCATGAAAGACTCCTATCTTCAATAGACTCCCCTCCTGAGCTTTCTAAATGCATCCCTGACTTTGCTGAGTCAGCCCTTAAAATCCTTCCAAGTCGGCCAGGACAACCATGACCCATTCAAATTGCATTATAAAACAAAATGTGAGACGCCAGGGGGTTAAGTCCTCACTGGCAAAGAGACATACAGGGTAGGTGAAATGTTCAACTTGCCTTAGTACTGTCCATGGTATTTGATAAAATAATTATCTTAAAAAAATGACATGTGATACAGTACCTGGTGTCTATCAATGCTCAGATGTGCAACTTCAAAAGTGAACTGATTCCTGTCCATATACAGTATCTATTACATAAAACATAAATACAATACAATATGCTGAGTCACTAATAGTCATTTTTAAATAATGACATATAGTCTTTGTTGCTACAAACGTAATTTCAACATTATAATACATGCAGAGATGCACGGATTGACAAATGTATTTCAAGTTTTTAAATTGAATTTCAATCACTGAAACCACTTGAAACCACTAAAAACATTAACATACTGTTTATATCTCTTGCTTTGATATAACGGAATAATAATATGTCAGACTAGCTGAAATGCCAATAACAAGATAAAGCAGATCAAGGTTCCTATATAGAGAATCATTCATTCAATATTATCTATTCAACTGACATATTCAATTATTCATGGTCAAATTAATGACCAGATATGATGCTGCCTCCACTATTTTCAACATAGAATGTACACAGCACGCAGTCTTGACATAATGACATTTGACTAATCACGTGCGTAGATAGACATATACTAAAAGACATGCTATATATGGCTCCTTGGCTGCGGGATTCAAGCTCTACACCAGGGGTGGGCAACTTTGATGATGGAGAGGGCCACTATATGTCCACACTCACTCCAGAGGGCCACATTGCATACTGTTGTGTTGGGCAGAAACCTCTTATCTCAGTATTTTAACTTTTTTCGTAAATTTATGGCGTACTTTGTCATTCTATGTCACACAAAAGTAGCAAAACGTGTCGCGCTGCGACACGTTTTGAGCTTGTAGATCGGCTATTTCTTATTATTTTTTATTTCAAATGCATTTAGTTATACTTATGTTAACTTCATGAACTTAAATACAAATACATCGGACACATTTTTTTTTTTATACTAGTCATTAAGCTACTAATACAGACTGATGTAATTAAAGCTGGTCATGTTTGCATGTTTGGAATTGTAAACAGCTTTTGTAAACTGAAATCAATAATATGTCAGTATTCCGATATTAACCTAAGGGCCGCATTAAGTGAAGGTGGGGGCCTTGTGTGGCCCCCGGGCCGCCAGTTGCCCATGTATGCTCTATATATGCCGCAGTATGCCGTCTAAGATTTAATTTAAGAACATTAGTGTCGAGATCCAGGGGAAGATGAAAGGTTTATTATTTAAGCTTTGACATAATCCTGTTAAGTTGTTTTAGCAGAAAAATGGTATAAGGGAAATTATTATGCTTGAAAAGGATCATCTATCAATGTCTTGAACACCAAGGTACCTGTGAAAACGCCCTGACATCTGTGCTATGCAGGACTTTGAAATGAATTAAGTATTAATCAAACGGATTTGCTTAAATGCCATCTGAAAATAGAACTTCTACATGTTTACAAAAAACTGGAAGTGATGTGTTAGTTTGTTTTTATTTTTACCTTTGTTCACAGCAAACAGGAACAGCTGGTGGTACTTAAGCATGCTGAGAATGTCTCCTTTGGGACAGAAACACAAAACCCTGGTATTAAAACAGGGCCAAAGGTACAGGCTCACAATAAGATATCCAATATACAAAGATACACCTGTTTGGTGCATATTGAAATTCAAGATATTCGATTAAATTATTTGAACCGTTGTTTGTAAATGACTACAACAGCTGCTGTTCCACCACAAAGTGATAATGTATCAATATCTCAAACTTCTCTTATACTAGACCGGTGCCCGTTGGGCACTGGCCTACTCTGGAACGATGCAAGTCGGGAATGAGGCAAATAGGGAACGCATACCCCACCGGCTATGCCATACCCATTGTCGGAGTACCCGTTGTAACCGTCTGTGTCCCTTGTGCACGAGACCTTTGTATCGTCTGTCTGCCTGTGGCCCTTTTATGCCCATATATGGAGATCTCTATATCTGCCTGTCCTTGTCCCTTTTATGCCCAAACTATATGGAGATCCCTGATGTCCCATTGACATCCATATGTCATTCTTGATCAAATTTAAGATTTTTGTTTATCTACAGTGTGGTTCACTGAGAGTGCACTTTTTCCCAGCTTCACATTTGCACTCAGTTTATACATATTCCAGAGGTAGATGTGCCACCATCTATCTGGTTCTGTTCAGTCAGCAGAATTATTCCAATCTGTCTCAGTATTCATAAGACAAAAGTGGGCGTGGCATAAACCAAAGTAGACATATTTCACTCTAGCTTATTCACACTTGGGAACTGTTCAGAGCAACCACAGTTTATTCTCACATGGAGACAGAGCACAACAACAATGCACACTGATTTTGGTTTGCTTTCATTTATCCAGATTTTCCCCAGTGTCCAGGAAGGAATTTGTGAGGCATTTTTTCCAGTAGGCATTGTACTGTACCAATCACTAAGCATTTAATTATGGATTTGGAACTGGCGCTTAAGATAAATAACATGCTGCCACATTTTCACCTGTATCTCTCAGTTAACTGCTCAATATTAATTGTCAAATGGTACTGCTTTGTTAAAAGTGTGTTTTACACCTAGCTGAATTCAGCTTTCAGAATTCATAAACAGCTTGCAACAGCTATCCATCTCACACACCAATGTGAGAAGCTGCTGAGGAAAAGTTGTAAAAATGAATTACCACTTAGTGGAGGTTTATGATAAATGTGCCTACCTACTGATACAGGACATGTGGTGAGAACCCAAACGCAGGACAGCGAGGCAAGGTAGTGTTCAAACCTATTATTGGGTGTTTTAGTGCAGGAGACATGTGAACAAGAACATCTCAGATAAACTAAACATGTAACACAAGACAAATTGCTCAACAAGAACCCCCTGGGGAACAAGAGTGATATACAAGAGGAGTGATTACAAATGAGATACAGCTGGGGCAGACAGAAACAGAGCCAAGAAAACTAGACCAGGGAACAAAAAAACATAGATATACAAGACCTAGACACTGCAGTCAATGAGACAAAAGTCTGAGACTGTGACTGTGACAAATATACAGAAGACCTCAGAGCCTACTGCAATAATACTTTAGCCAAAATCCTGAAATGTTTAGAACAGTCAAACAAATCTAATGGCACTAGAATGCCTAATTTGTTTTCTAATGACAGTAATAGCTTCAGCACTATTTGAGCACTAAATCATGATAATTCTGCATAAGAGAAGAGTGGTGATTTGACTTAAAAATCATAATCATTATAATAATCATGAGTATCATGATCATGATTATTATTATAATTTTTATTATTATTATCATGTTTTCCTTCTTCTCCATCTTCTCTTCAGCCTTCCCCTTGCTCTTATTGGTAAGGGGGAGAATGATTTGAAAAGCAATTTTTAAGTGTTTTAACCACTCCACTAGGGGTTCAAGTTGCTACACACGGCCCTCACACCTACGTTGCACCGCCGATCCGATTGATATGCCCTAGAAAAAGTCCTCCTCGGAGCACAGGTCTCCGCCAGGTCAGGTAGTTTTTTAGACCAGCAATGTTTGGAATTCAGTCATGGCTGAGATAATGTGTACCGATTTGCGTGATGTTTGGACGAAATCTGTTTAGCAAAAATCGGTCTGCTGGTGGCACTATAATAGGCCAATGTGAAAAGGGTGGCATTTTTTCCTCTGCCTAGTGGGAATGTCCGTGCAAAGAGGTTATGCTCTGGCATCCAGGGAGTGTGTGTGCACAGTTTCACATCGATTGGGCCAACGGTAGCTGTCCACAGACTGATGGACACACACACACACACACACACACACACACACACACACACACACACACACACACGGACGGACAGGTGGAAAAACATAGTCCTCTGTATTTTCCTCAATGTCAGAGTAGTAGATGATTTTTGGCAGCTCAAGGCTGGCTGTTGTCATGTGTGTTGAAATGCTAGATGGCAGCTGGATTTTGCAAACAGAGCCTCATCACAAGCACTCTTTTTTTGATATGAAGTCATCTAGTTATGGAAAACTGACCTCTTATGTGATAGCTCGTTCAAAGTTTTGTTCAGTCCATGATATTGTGTGTCACTCTTTCCTGATGTCAAATAGGGATCAAGTATTATTATTTTTTAGAAGGTGGACAATACAGAATACTGACACAGTAGTCACTAGTCAGTAGTATATAAACCTCTAAGAATGACAGAGGTGTTACTCAAGTTCACCTTTTCAGACGTGCTTGGCCCGTGCTTGGCAACAAGGGTTGCTAAGTGATGACTCCCTGAGAAATAATACAGTTCTACAAAACGCTGCATGGAAAAGGCCAAATGAAATATGCATTTCACCTGGTCTCTGGAGTGGTTGTCTTTGAATAACTAATGCACATTAATGTTTGTTTCTGAAATCATGCTCCATCGATGAGTTGTTTCCAGGGTGATGGATGGAGCCAGCCACTGTTCGCTGCATAGTCCACATACCCCGTCATTAATAAACCTCTGTGATTAATTTACAAAACCTCCCTCCAGTCTCCCTTCTCTTGTCAAGTGTGGAAAAGGTGCCCTCATAATTAGTGAACACTGATGGAATTGTACCCATCCATAATACCCAGGGACAAAACCTAGGAGCACTGCTACTTCTCCGAACAGAAATCCATCTATCCTCACTTGAACGCAATCTTCATTCAGTCAGGTATTCATTGTATTCTCGTGACATTTCTTTCCCTATGGTACTATGCCAGAGCTCTTTGGCCCTGCTTGTCATTTGAATGATAAGGGAAATAAAGTCAGCACATTGCAAAATAGCTCTCAACATAGTTGACTTTATTACATTTCAGTATTCATGCCTTCTTCATAAAGCATGAATTAGGCTATATATTTCAGAGTTATCTTTTGTCCTGCGTCTGCCTTACATTTTTGGATGTTCGTGCAATTCCCTGATACCCATAATAAAGTATTGCTGCAAAACGTGATAAACATAAAAAGCACTTGATATGCTGGTGCACATCAAAGTTTAAAGACCGTAGGGACAAAAGTGTCCAACTTCAAATTCCAAATAGTATCCATGGCTCATGCTGCCTGCTGCATGATGAGGTTGCCATTTCTTTTTAATTAACAAAATGCTCATTATTGCTCACCCAGTAATTACGCACCATTTACAGACAAGCATCTTCTGATAATAATGACCCGATCCAAAGACACCTGCTAAAAGGCTTTTCTTGTTCAAAAGGATTTTTCTAAGCTTGTAAGATGTCAAGTAATTTACAGAACCTGGTTTTAATTCATATATTGCATTTGAGTGAAGCCTCTCTTAATTTGTCAATAGATTGCAAGTGGCCAGAATATACAGTATGTATAATGAACTATGACTAATGCTATTATACTAGCCTACTACTACTACTACTACTACTACTACTACTACTACTACTACTACTACTACAACTACTACTACTACTACTACTACTACTACTACTACTACTACTACTACTACTACTACTACTACTAATATTACTAATACTACTAGTACTACTAGTACTGCTGCTGCTACTCCTTCTTTACTCTTCATTTGAATGGGGCAGCACATATTAATTGACAATACGTAATCTCTCCAGACAGAAACAGCAGAATCTACTGCCTTAAACATGTATTGTTGTTGTTAGTTGGAATAAACACCGAAGCACCTGCATGGAGGAAGTAAGAAAGGGGAGGAGCTGAACCAAGTTCCTATTTTACACAAAAAAGGAGGTGATGCCCCCAGACGCAAAAACAACAACAAACCCCTCCCCCCTTTTTTCTTTAACGGAATGGGTTCGGTGATTGGATACATAGCCTACATTATGTAGACGAACCAAATACTACAACTGTCAAATTACATTTATGAAACTGATAAATTCACACAATTTAACAATTGTAAATATTTATGTTGTTTAATTACTGCAACTTTTAGTTAAAAAGCTATATTTAGCTGCAGTTAAAATGTGGCGGAAAAAGGCTCAGCAGTGCCTGTACTGGATCCAGCATCTGTCGGCACTTTTCCGCCCTCGAACGGAAAGCACTACAAAGGGTGCTGTGTACAGCCGAGCGCATTGTGGGAGGTGTGCTTCCCTCCCTACAAGAATTATACGAGAAGCAGTGTGTAGTCAAAACCCAGAGTACACTCACCACCTCAGCCACAATCTGTTCACGCCGCTCCTACGACCACGGCCAGGAAAACTCTACCGTTAAATCAAAAGCCGTATACCATCAGATTTCTGAACAGTTTCCACCCAGCTACTGTTAGCTTGTTGAACAACGCCTGAACTGTGAAACAAGACCTGAACTAGAAAAATGTCACAGGTGTCCGCCAGGTCAGGTAGTAGAAGTCAATCTTGTCCACACACACAAGTGTATATAGACAGAGAATCTTATCTCTTCTGTAATAATGAATATATGAATGGTCTTCCATGCTCTTCTGTAATAATTAATATTTGAGGAAGATTTTTTCTGTATCTCAGAATGTATTACATTGAAATCATTAATATTTTATGTATGCCATGGGCTATCACCCCTGACCCCTGTTGAATGAATGTAACATGCCCTTACATTTACTGTAAGAGGGCTTAATGCATGGGCAACTGGGAATGGCCCTGGGCAGGGGATGGAGATGTTGGACACACACACACACACACACACACACACACACACACACACACACACTTACACACACACACACACACACACACACACACACACACACACACACACACACACACACACACACACACACACACACACACACACACACACACACACACACACACACACACACACACACACACACACACACACACACACCTCTCTCTCTTGTTAAATCCCTGTCCATTCAAGGCTGCTCAACAGTGGTTGCATCTTTGTGATTAGTATTTTTACTCATTTTAAGTACTTTTACGTATTTTTACTCAATGTCTTTACTTTCATTACTTTTGACCCACTGTAGTTACCTTTTTAGGCACTTTAGTTACTTTTCAGTACGCGTGTGCTGAGCCAGCCAGTGTGTGTGTGTGTGTGCATGTCTTTAAGTGGTGCATGTGTTGCACTGTGTCCTGTTTGTGTTTAATTAGTGTAACTGGTTGCATCTTTGTGTTGCAATCAGCTGCAGCTGTTGAGGCCATGCTCATGCATACATACGGACATACAGACAAACACACTCGGTCAAATGTTGGAGTGGTTGGCGCCACTCAAAAATGTACCTTCAAAAGAAGAGCTGCACACTCCAACACACAAATGTAGGACGAAGCAAGTCATCCTGTACGTGTGTGTCATATATATATATATATATACAGTCATCCTGTACGTGTGTGTCATATATATATATATATATATATATATATGACACACACGTACAGGATGACTTGCCAATACGGCCAACACAGCGTTTCGCGGCTTCATCAGGTGCTATATGCACCTGATGAAGCCAACATGGCGAAACGCGTCGTGCTAATAAAAGCAAACTAAGCATTAACTAAGTCCTGTCCATCGTCATTGGAGTGTGCGGTCCCTTCCTAAGAGAAGCAGTGGGAAGGTTTTTCTTTCTTATATGCATTATCTTGCCAAACCAGCACCTCTACCCTGGATGTGCACGAGAGCTACAGTACCTGACTATATATATACATGATACACACACACACACACACACACACACACACACACACACACACACACACACACACACACACACACACACACACACACACACACACACACACACACACATCTATGAGTCATGTAAACCAGTGTTAATCACATGGATCATGTAGGTTACTTAGAAACAACCCACAGTAATCCTAATAGCTCAGAAATCAATGAACAGACTTTTTTTTAATGTATTGTACCCATGCAAGTCTAATGATTCGCAACACAGAAAACTTTCAAATTCTGCTATTTGAATTGGGTGATTATTATTCTTAAACACTACTTTGTGCTACAAACAGTTACAACAAAAAATAATCCTCTTTGGATCCGGCTAACTAAAACAAGTTGTGCTTGTCATTGATGTGTGAATCTTCACAAAGTACATGTTTGTGAATATTTATCTAACACTGCAAGCTGTGCTTCACCCTAAATTGTGTGTGTGTGTGTGTGTGTGTGTGTGTGTGTGTGTGTGTGTGTGTGTGTGTGTGTGTGTGTGTGTGTGTGTGAGTGTGTGTGTGCATCTAACACTGCAAGCTTTGCTTTACCATAAAGTGCGTGCGCGCATGCACGTTAAAAACTGTATGTACAACCTCTAACACTGCAAGCTGTGCTTTACCTTAAAGTTACAACCTTCACCTCGATTAAACATAAATGCTTGGCTTTTATCATTCAGTGCCATTATTACATATTAAACAACGATCCCTAATACAAGATTGTCAATTTGACTAGTCATCAGTGTTGCTGTGGGATGAATGCTGAAACATTCAGTGGCATGAATAAACATCAACAGGGGATAGACTGCTGGTGGGTAAAGTGCAAACAGTCTGGCTGGAGTAAACATTTTTATTAAGTTACAGTTATAGAAAAAAATCAACACAAATTCACAAAACAATGATTAACATGCACAGTTTTAGTATTCAAGACAAAACAGTTACTTTTCAATATGAAAATGGCATTCTGTCAGAATCTCACAGAGATAATTGATTAATACACCAGTATTAAGGTCGAGGACCACACCATTTAAAAGCAATAGGTTGTCTTTGCTGGCCATGTTTAGAAAATATATGCAAGCTATTTACATTGGACCAAGTACACTCTTTCTCTTACAACAACTTCATCCACAATATAAACCAATTTAAACAAGTTGACTGTGTGTATGTTAAGTACACGTGTGTTGTTGTGTTGACAGATACATTTAATCCATTCTCTATTAGCTAAGTGGGCTACCATCATTCTTCTTTTCCTTTAGATTGTACTTAGTGTTATTTATCAATGCACCAGGCCAGAATGTTAAAGGATTCTTTATGTGAGCATTAGCAGGGATAACAAGGAACATTTACTTGATCTAGAACTATGTAAATAACAGAAGAGCTAAGAAGAGACTGGCACACAATTAAGCACTGTTAACTAGGTACTGTATGAACTGGCAATTCATTGATGAAGTTACCTTATTTGGATTATTAAAAAAAATTAAAATCATAATAATAATGTTACACCATCGGCATCAACTGATGTTCCAGTACACTTGTTTTAAAACCACTAAAATCTCCTATACAGACCTTTTTTATTAATTTGACATCTGAATGTGAAGATTAACCTACACATTCGGAAGGAAAATAACACTCATTATTCTGCTGTGAAGAGAATGAGAGGTAATAAACCTAGAATGCTGGCTGTTTTATGTTGTGGAGTACGACCATAGTAACATGACATCCTGTAACTGCCTGTAGTAATGATTTCACTTTTGACAAAAATTAAATAGTCAGTTCCTGGGGAAATGAGCTAGGAGTCAATTGTTTGAAGTAAAAAGCGAATTCAGCAAGCTCTTCTGAGGTCATAAACAGAACGGCGCATAAAATAATTCGATTGGGACTGAGCTCCTACGTGGAGCTAAGGAAAAGTGGGAGGCATAGGACATCTCAGACATCTATGACTGTGCCCCAACAAAACATGCTCAAACAACAACAACGCGGCCATCGGTCAATCAGGTGCAGCTGAATTGTGACAGTTGCAATAATGGGGCAGGAGAATCGATATCCCATTGACTGTCCGGCGGCGCTCTAATCAACACGCGGAGAGCTTTATGAAACTGGCCAAGGTGCAGATAAGATTGTGCTGATTGTGTCTCAGCTGTTTGGACTTTAACGGAGCCTCTGGGGCCTGCACACCTGCTTCTGACGAAGTGAGGGCACACAGTAACCTTGCATTACTTCCTTGTGCTTTTGACTTAATAGGGCAAGAAGAGCAAAAATACAAACAATGACAATAACTAAATAACCACACACAGCCCAGTGTTTGGCAAAGGCACAGTTATGTGTAGCAGTACAGTTGACTGGTTCTTTCCAGAACCCCCCGGAACATCATCGGGAGCCACTGTCACACCTCAGTTCTCAGCTGGCTGGCTTTTGACAGAAAAGCCCCCCCCCCGCATGATAACAGAGAGTTGAAGTAGCTCCCTCAGCAGTGGTTTTCAACCCTTTTCTTATCAAGGACCATTATTTATTCGGCATTTGAGCTACGGACCTCCATTTGATGAGATTTAGCCTCAAGACTTAGAATATTTTGTTATCGTTCGGATAAGATTTTGTCCACAATTCCATGCTGTATTGATGTTGGTACCAATAGGATATAACAGGCAAACGTTGATCAAAATAACAATTCTTCTACATTCTCTAATTGTGTAGACTTCTTGTAATTTTCTTCTTGTAACTTCTTGTCCAATGGAGACAAGAGATAAAAATGTCAGTCAACCCTCCGCTCCATTTACAGTCAGGGCTCTTTCCCATTTATTCAGAAGACAAAATTGCTCCTAAATTATGCTACAGATTGAATCCTATTATGCCGCAGTCTGTAGATTATAAATATTAGGTACAAAACTTCCACAATATACGGTACTATGTCATAGTATATCGAGCTTCCTCTTTCATCTTAGGTGTGCCAGCATGTTTGCTCCTATGAAAAGTCAATTATCATAGCCTTTCCTTCAATGGGCTCCACTCTGGTTGAGATTTCTCTATGCAGAAAGAATTAAACAAAAATAAACAAAAATAAAAAGTGTGTTCTAGTGAAGGCACCAAGTAGCCCGTAGTCCTGTTGTGTACTGGGCCGACTGGTTGACTGAACTGCGGATGATAGTGCATGTTGCCGTAATATGATATACGTATCTAGAACACAGGTCGTCTAAATGCAGAGAAGGTCCAGCACACATGGGACCTGCTTGATATAGTAACACCACACGCTAGGCTGTTCTCTGAAACGGTAACGTCTCTCTTGACTCTAAATGGAGACTGCGATAGGCATGTATTATTTAGAGGAGAATGAGATAGAGAGAACGGCGTATTGCAGAGACCATCTGAACTTCAAGCGCTTGCTGCTCGGCTATAGGCCTAATCCTATTTAAGTGGGTCTGTGAGGCACAGGTGATAATTCTGCTTTGCAGCCCTGGTCCCTTTGACGAAGCCAGCTGAAAACAAAAAAGCATGCAACGGGGGGATTCTTCCTCTTCTTTTTTTTTTTTGCAGTGGTTGGAAAGTCACAAAAATATTCTATGATTCATGTGTGTCTGGAAAAAAGTTGGAGTTCGCTAATGGACGTACTAAATTAATATAATCACTTTTAGTTCAACCAATGAAATACATTTTTACCACAAGGTACACTCTGCCATATGATATAATGATAACGGATGTATACTTCTTAGGTTAATCCTTGCGGTTGAGAATTTGACCTCGAATAGATCATAAAGTAGATCATAATGATAAAAAAAAAGAAAATCTATAAACATCCCGAAAATTAAATGTTACATTACATAAATCAATGTCTCTGTCACCTACTTTGGTATGCATGTGTGTAAAATGGATTTAAGGCATTAGTTTCTTCAAGGATCCCCTTCAAACGCAGCTCACACAGACATCACAACTTCCAAATGGAAGTATACTCATTGGGGAAGAACAAAACACTTAAAATTTCCTTAAGAGCATGGTGGCACTTATGATGTGGGAGGGAAAAATACAAAAACAAACAAAAAAGGCCATGCACACAAATCATCCTCCTGGCTCGCATCTGACCGTTCATTTAAATCGGCATCACTGTCGCCTTAATAGTCCACTCCTGTCCAGCTGAGTCTGTTCCACTCCATTTTAGTCCTTCCATCGAAGGCTGAGTTTGCTGCCAATCCATTGGAGGGCTAGAGAGAGAGGAGCTGGCTGACTAAAGTAGGAGAGGGGGAGGGCCACTCAGAAGGCTCTGATTGGACATCACAACAAGGGGCTGAGCAGCGCAGCGACGATGAGGACCGCGGAGAGGTATGGCAGTCTAAGTCGAGTAGCTCCAGAACCCCGTGCTCCCATGCCTGAAACCGAAACAAGCAAGGCAGCTCTTGAAGAACAATGGCACACACACACACACACACACACACACACACACACACACACACACACACACACACACACACACACACACACACACACACACACACACACACACACACACACACACACACACACACACACACACACACACACACACACACACACACACACACACACACACACACACACAAAAACATCCCGAGAGGAAAACCACATTTTATTGAACTAGGCCCTGAAGTCATCGTAAATCAAAAGTCAGCTGTGAGTTACACAGCAGCACCCACCTCCTCATATCTACATTAATAATGGCTTTCAAAAAGGAGAGACCACTTAAAGTATGTGGAGAAGATGAGGTTTGTACCACATCAAAAGGCAAATCGCTTTAAGGCAACAAAAAAAAAGCTGAGGCACCATACAATTTTGCACAGCAGGAGGGTGGGAGCGGAACTGTTTGATATGCTGCAGTGCTAGTGCAGTGCAGCCAGTCAACAAGGAATAATAACCCGATGGCAGAGATGGATGACACCGGGCACACATTACTTGAAAGGGGTTGCCTTCCTTGCACCTGTAATAAGTCTATTACATGTGGAAAGGGATGCAATGAAGCCAAATTAAATACACGTCTCGGACTATTGCATCTCCACTTACAGCTTTTTAGCAATGGTCACAGGGTTAGTGTATGGAGAAAAAGAGGCAAACTCACTTAATTTATGGATGTGGATGGGTTCGCTGCCCACGCCTTCGCCCCCCTCACTCAAGGTCTTGATCTGGATGAGATAGTTGTCATGGGGAGAGAGGCTGAGCTCCACACTGGTTTTGTTTGTTAGCATGCTGCTGATGTCATTATACCGGTGTCTCTTCAGCAGTACCTGTCACAAATGGGCCAGAGCAAAACCCAAGGTTGAACAACAACAAAAAAAGTGATTTTGGCTTATGATGAAAGATTTTTTTTTAGATGACACAGTGACACAGGGACATACCAAATATCCAATGACTTCCGACTCTGTCTCCATGGCTACCACGGGGTCCCAGTGTAAGGTGAGCACAGAGCCAATCATGGTCCATTCTACATTGAGCGGAGGCTGACCAGGAGCTAGTAGAGTGACAGTCAAAACAGGTAGATAAAGGCGTCATACACTATATTACACATGTTTACTTGTTATACTGATTTGATGAACATTTGCATATAGATGACCACTTCTTGGTTTAGGATAACTTTTTTCATCTGTACCTTTTTTTTTATATCACAGTACATTATGTAAATGAGCACTGTGTGTAGTATTACAGGACTCTAGGTGCAGATAGGGTTGGGTTGGGCGATATGGACAAAATCAAATATCACGATATTGTTCACCAAGTGCCTTCTTCTTTATTTTCTTTTGTTTACTTAAAAAAAAAGAAGTTAAAATATCACATCTAAGTCACAATGCCTCACAATGATCTGCTATTCCATCTATTTTGGATTTATTTTTGACAATTCTTGAAAGTATAAATTAAGTGATTAAAACCAGCAAAAGATGGCCTGGGCCGTAGCGTGACGGTCCAGGCACCCTAAGCTGCAACACCAGTCTGACAGCGTGTCGCGGGTTCGACTCCCGTTCCCGACGACCTTTGCTGCATGTCACCTCCCCCCATCTCTCTCCCCATTTCCTATCAGCCTACTTTCCCTATCTCTAATATAAAGGCATAAAAAGCACAACAAAAAATCTTTAAAAAAACAACAACAGAAAAAGACAACCCTTATGCCATATCCAAAACCCCAGATGATGTCTAGTCTCATATCCCAATATCCATATAATATCGATACATTGCCCAGCC
The DNA here is from genome assembly GCF_963280865.1 of Gymnoscopelus braueri. NCBI lineage: Eukaryota > Metazoa > Chordata > Actinopteri > Myctophiformes > Myctophidae > Gymnoscopelus > Gymnoscopelus braueri. Next base: position 19,190,322 of record NC_137612.1, read on the forward strand.
CAAGGTGCAGAAGAAACGAGACAAAATGGTCTCTAACTAAACTCTCTCTTTTGGTTTTCTTTTTCCAGTAGGGCCCAGAGTGTGCTCTCTTTAAATCACAATTCGATTAGATTCATGGATATGAAAACGAGTTGAGATCGACTGAGTGATATCATCTGTGGGGAGCAAACATGCTTTATGAACACAGTTTATTCTATTTAAAGCCACCGTCATGGCGCACGAGACTCACGAGGTTTCTTAGTGGTGGCGTTGATGGGTGCTGACTGGGGTCCAGTTCCCGCTGTATTAAAAGCAGCCACGGCGAGGTAGTACGGTGTGTTTGCTCTCAGCCCTGTGACATTAACCAGTGTGTAGTTTCCAGATATTCTCACTCTGCCAACTGTGTCAGGCTTGGTATCGTCTTCCCAGTAGGCCACCTGTTGACCCCCAGAAGTGTGGACAATAGACACAAACTGTCAGATTCCTACTGTATGAGGGAGAAGCACAGATGAGTGATTTGTTTCATTGTGTTATTGTGAAAAGCGTACATAAGCCAATCTAAAATGCTATCTGGATTGCAGTAGGGGAAAAGGTGAAGTACTGATGAATAATGGATTTTTTTCAATACTGGGTACACGCTATTGCTGATGCACATCCTCTCAACCCCATTCTTTTCATAGAAACATGGTAGACCATTAGTAAACCATACAATACCTGACCACAGAGTGGAAATGTGAGATATTGCCTGCTCTGTGGTGTAAAAAAAAAAAAAGGCATAACATTGTCTTCGTCTCTAACGCCTGTGTTTGTCTCACAACACAGTGTTGAAACAAGCCGTCCATAAATTGCAGATAATTCAAGGATAAACACAAATCTATCCATTAACAAATACACTGGTACATAATGCAGCTCTTAATTACTTTCCTTCAGGGTATTAACTTCCAATTAAGGGTGCAGGTGAAGAGACATTTGATGAAGAAAATGAAGTAATCAAATGCTGGCTTTGGGTGAATATTCACGTGTCTGGTATTGACTGACATAAGAGTTAAGTCAATAAATAATTAAACAGAAATGTGAAGTCTGCCCTCGGGATATCGCTATATATCACTATTCCACGGATTCACGATGCAGCTACTATCAATTATTTTGCATTTGATTATCAGTTACAAAACCCTGTACACTGAGGACTGGGTATTGTGAAATCAAATTAACTTTTCAAAAAGGGTCGGCAAAAAAAGCCTCGGCTTCAGCCTACACCTTTTCGGTGCTACTAGCATTAATGGACTTAATTGTATGTATGTATATCTGCTCTGTTAAATGGGCCGAAATAAAATGTACTACTACTACTAAACTATTTATAGTAACGTAATAATCCTAATAATAATAATAATACTACAAGCGATTATGTAGATTTGGCATTTTCGTAACTGTACTGGCCACACTGTAAGAGCATAGCACCTTGTTTTTTCCCACAAGCACAGAATAATGTAGTCTACGGCTCCCAGTGCATACTGATGGCTTCCCATTGAGATTCAGCATGTTAAATCCACTTTAGGATTGGGTTTGGAGAAATGAGCCCTATTCTACCAGGACAATATGGCTAGTTCCATGGCAACCAGGGTGCTTTGTGGCGAAGGCCAGAGGTGACAGATATCGAAAGAGAACGGGAAGAAAATGTAGAAGCCCTCCTTGCATTCTTAAAAGGATGAGGGATTTTTTTTTTGGGGCACTTATTGGAGGTTGATGCTGTTCCCAAAAGCGGCAAGGTCATTTTACGATACAAATCTTAACGTCAAACCTCTGCGGAGATATGCGTAGACAAATATAGGGATAAACAATAACAGGGATAAAAGATAAAATGTAATTTTAAAGGCGACATGATGGAATATGGTCACAAAAGGAGATATATAAATAAATAAATAAAGCAATAGCACCATGACCATGTGATTTGACAAAACAATTTGTTTCCTTCTCCAATTTCTCTCTTGAATTATATGAACCGTAAACATAACTATACGTACCTCGTATCCAAGCACTCTTTCTGGCGTGGAAGGGAGAGCTTCCCAGATCACTTCAATTTGAGCTGCAGACACACTTCTACCCCTAACCCTCTTAGGAGCCACACTGGGGACTGCAGAAATAGAGCGCTGGTGAGAATCCCACAGACTCACCCCAGCACCAGCACCATCACACACACATACACACACTAATAGCAATGAGAAGAAGGCACAGAATAGACCTGTAGTTTCACTAAAAAGCTATTTCCCCCCACTCTCCTTTTAATGGGATCTGTGACTGACATAAGGGAAGACTATCTGCCCGGCAAATTCAATTAACAGGATACCTCCCTGACAGCGCGGTGTGGTAAATGTCTGCTAGGATTTCCTGTAATCTACCACCGCAATAACTAATATCAAGTTGACATTCCCAGCTTGAGTGTGGGGGGGGGGGGGGTGGGGGAAGGGGGCATGGGGGGGTGTCGTTGGCAACCACAGTGCCGGAGCAAACTTATAGTGTGACGTCTTTTTTCAAATTGGAGCCGGATATTCAATGTTATGCAATGAAGTCAAAGAGAGCTGGGTGGACAAGCTTATGAATACAAAACAAATGTGTTTGTTTTGCAACCATTGTCAGATAAACAGTTCAGGACAATAAAAGAGGACATATCACATGCTGTTTATCAATGTGCACATTAATATCATTTTACCGAGTTATGTAAAGAGCACATAAGTGAGTTTCTGACTGGGAAGTATTCACTCTAGCAGATTTGTCAGTTTTTCCAGACTAGACAGCCCAGTCAGGAACATACTCTGTGCTCTTTAGGGTCATTGGTTCTCAAAGTGGGGTCCGGGGACCCCCAGGGGTACTTGAGGGGGTTCCAGGGGGTCCCCAGCAAAATGTGTTAATATAGTATCAGAATAATTATGACCTTCTATACTTTGGCTATTCAAAAATAGCAGATATACAAGCTCATAGCGCGGCACCGAGTGCCGCGCTATGAGCTTGTAGATCTGCTATTTTTGAAAAATCTTGAAAATGTGTGCAAACCTTTGAATATATATATATTTTTAAGCGAACATTTGTTGCTCAAATCTTTGCTTCTGGGGGGTCCCTGGAACAAAATATTTGAGATGGGGGTCCGCGGCCAGACACATATCATTTTGGGGGTCCTTGACATGAAAAGGTTTGAGAACCACTGCTTTAGGTACCTCAGTAAATGTATATACCGTAGCATCCACAAAATAAAACACATCCGAAAATGTGTCTTCTTTTATTTTCCTGAATCAAGAGCATTTATTGGCTATGCTGGATAAGCCTGGAAGTTCCATCGAACTTCCAGGAATCTGAATCTGCCAGTTGGAATTGCCGTACCAAGAAAGCGACGTACGTATCTGTCCTTTCCTTATTTACATGAGGAAGTGAATGGCTTGTTTGTTTGTTTGTTTTTCGCTGCTGTGTGTTTAGTGGATGTTCTCTGTGGACACTAATTACCCAAATTCTCGAGGATCAAACGTAGGCTATACATATTCATAGGATACAGAATACTAAATGAGGGCAATGATAGAGGCACTATAAAGCTCCTTTAGGGACAATACTTAACATGTGTATTGGTATTAAAACCACACCATGTAGACAGGGACTTTAAGCAACTAGAGTTGCGGGGCTACATCAGGTTTGTTTAAGGTTATGTCTGAGACATAGTGACATGCCTATATATGGGCGTATCAGGTTTGTTTATAGTTATGGCTGAGTCATAGTGACATGCCTATATATGGGCCTATCAGGTTTGTTTATAGTTATGGCTGAGTCATAGTGACATGCCTATATATGGGCGTATCAGCTTTGTTTATAGTTATGGCTGAGTCATAGTGACATGCCTATATATGGGCGTATCAGGTTTGTTTATAGTTATGGCTGAGTCATAGTGACATGCCTACAGTATATATGGGCGTATCGGGTTTGTTTATAGCTATGGCTGAGTCATAGTGACATGCCTATATATGGGCGTATCGGGCTTGTTTATGGTTAGGTCGGAGTCAGAGTGACGTGGCCGTGGTCCTGCCTATGTATAGCCGTATGTGGTTTGTTTATGCTGATGTCTGAGCCAGAGTGACGTCAGAGGTCCGCCTGCCGGCCAGTCCTCCCTTAAGCCAATTTTAATATAAAGGATAGGATATTGTCTGGCTGCCGGTGTTCACTGTACCTTCCTCCGCTGAGTCGACGCTGGTGATGGGGCTGAAGGGCCCCTCCCCTCTGTTGTTGTATGCGCCCACCTTCACGTCAAACGGCGAGAAGGGGGGGATCGTGTCGTTGCGAAAGACGTAGCGCGCTAGCCCCGGCGTGGAGATGACCGCTCGCGTCCAGGTGGCGGTGCCCGCTGGCCTGAAGGCGATGATGTATCCGAAACCCTCGCCATTCTGCATCTCCTCGGGCACAGGCTGGGAGCAAAACACAACACTATAGTGATATTAAAATGCATACAGGCAAAGACACCGACGGGCCCGTCTCTGCGCTAAAAGACAGCAGCCGATCAGAGAGCCGGCCACTTTGGTCAAAATGAGCACATTTTGACCTATTAGCTCCTCCTGCATTCCCTCATAACTGTGCATTACAGAAGTCGTCAGAGGAAATGCTTTTGCTCTTGAATCCCATTTGGAGTAGGAAATGGCGGCTTGACCCAGAGCAGGAGGTGTCTCTCCACTCGAGTGCAGGTCATAAAATAACTCCGCTCAATTCTGCACAATTAACCCATTAAGGCCGGGAAGGGAACGCATGTGTCATTTTAAGATTTCTTTGGCTATTCAAAAATAGCAGATATACAAGCTCATGGCGCGGCACCGAGTGCCGCGCTATGAGCTTGTAGATCTGCTATTTTTTTTAAAATCGTGAACATTTTTTATATACATTTTTAACTCAAATCTTTGCTTCTGGGGGTCCCTGGAACAAAATATTTTTAGATGGGAGGGGGTCCGCGGACAAATACATATTATTTTGGGGGTCCTTGACATGAAAAAAGTTTGAAAACCATTGAGTAATTTTTGAAAAAAAACAGACATTTGTAAAATCCCCAGAAGCAAAGATTTGAGTTAAAAACTTTCGCTTTAAAAAAGTATATATATATATTCAAACTAAAGATTTGCACACATTTTCACGATAAAAATAAATAAATGCAAGCTATAAATAAATAAATATTATTTATTTTATAGCTATAAATAAATAAATAAATACAAGCTCGTAGCACGGCACTGAGTGCCGCGCTATGAGCTTGTAGATCTGCTCTTTTTTAATAGCCAAAGAAATCTTAAAAATACGTTCCCGGTCTTAATGGGTTAAGCAAAACCATTACTCTGTGATGGTGGAGAACGGTAAAATGTGACAGATGACTTACCTCCCATGTGATCACTAATTCAGACTTTGTGCCGCCTCCACCTCCGACATCAGTGGGGGCCGTATCAGGCACTGAAAGGTAAAAGCCCAGAGGGGAGCAATTAGACCCGTTTACAGAGCCCAGCTACAAGCCTATATACTGTACTGCTACCCTTATGATGAGGCTGTGCTGTAAGCTGCAGATATTGTTTTCTATATTTTACACTCCACAAACCCTGTGGAAAGTCTGTGGAAATAAGCAATAACATTTTGGAGTATAGCAACTTGCTTGGAATTACCCAAATGTCACCATGCATAAAGAAGAACAAGCCACGATTTGGCTGTTCAACGCAATATTTCGCAAAATGCCATACGATTTGACAGCTGTTTGTTTGATAGGCAGAAGGGGCACTCAAGCAAGTCCTTGTGTGTGTATATGTGCATACTAGAGAAAATGGTGCGTCACATTTATTTTGCCATATCAGCAAATGGCTCAAGTACACTAATGCCATACGGTCCTCGTGTGGCAGTGTCTTCGAATGTGTGTGACTGTGTGTGTGCGTGTGTGCGTTCGTGTGTGCGCACGCATGCCGGCGTGCAGTGTGCGAGTGTGTTTGTCTGTGCCAAAACTTGGTCTTTTCTGTTAAACACGTCGAGGGAGAGTAGAGTCACGTACTGGCATCTTCCGTCCTTGTCTTGGCTGAGGCAGGGCTGGGCTCCCCCAGGCCCACGCTGTTGCGGGCGACCACCCGAAATTCGTACTCCACCCAAGCATTCAGACCCACCACCGTGGCCGTCAGCAAGTTGCCATTTACAACCTCGGGCACTACAAATAGGAAATTACACCTTAGTCATTCCCAGGCTGTCACACAAAAGTAAACAAATAGTACATAACAAAACTCCCACATGCTGCCAATTGAGAAAGGCTCACTCATTCCACCCATCCTCCTTGTACATTTCATTCAACCTTTTATTTATTTTCTCGGAAATACATTGAGGGCAGAGCCCTCGTTTTCAATGATGCCGACATTACAGAAGGCATAATACATCAGAGTAATAATATTGAAATAAAGAACAACAGGATAAAACAAGTTGTGTACTAGCAAAGAACAGAGTATGAAAACAATAATAAATTAAGACACCTTATCAGATCATGGGAGTCAATATTTAAAGTGCATTGTAACTAGGGGTGTGCCGAATTTCATGATACGATACAATAATGGGCTCACGACATCGATACGATATCGATAAGATATATGGCACTTTTTTATGGGGGGGAAAAAAAGCTTATGAAAATATATGGGGGAAAAAAAAAGCAAAAAAAAAAATAAAACTTCTGTTTTTGCATTATTATAGCAAAAAAATTAAAACAATATTTCAAAACAATATATATTTTTTTCAAGACGATACATATGGTCACGAAAACGTATCGCGATATATCGCCGGACGATATATCGGCACACCCCTAATTGTAACTCATTCCAAGTAAAGGGAGCGCTAAAAATACCTGTGTCGGCTGCCTGCCAGCCCACAGTGAAGGGAGTCCGCGCCTGGATGAAATAGCCGGTGATGGGGCTTCCGTTGTCCCTGCCGGGGCTCCAAGAGATTTGGGCCGTATTGTCCGTGATCTCCTCCACCGCCACCTTATCTGGAGGGCCGGGAGGACCTAATCCGATACAGCAGAGTGAAGATTCCTGATCACAATTCAACCAGTCTGCCTCTATTCCCATCCCCCCCTCATGCAGCCACCTCATCAACCCCATCCATTAGAAGCATTCCTTTATCAGCTTCATAATACCGCCTCCTTGCTCCTGGAACTAAATATTTTACAAATGTTCGCTTAAAAAAATATATAATCTAAGATTTTGCCACGAATGTTCACGATTTTTTTTTTTTTTGCAGATCTACAAGCTCATAGCGTGGCACTCGGTGCCGCGCTATGAGCTTGTAGATCTGCTATTTTTAAATAGCCCAAAGAAATCTAAAAATGACACACAGATGCGTTCCCGGTCTTAATGGGTTAAAGGGATATTTCACTCACTCTGCCCTCCTAATGCGTGAGGGGGCCGTGTTTTTCCGATTACTTTTTTTATTTATTTTATTTTAATGTTTTATTGTATTTTATTTTTTTCATTTTCCGATTAAAAAAAAAAAAAAAAAATGAAAAAGATAATTGAAAAAACACGGCCCCCTCACTTATTAGGAGGGCAGGGTGAGTCACCAGAACCAAGGACGGGTGTTTTTGATGAATCTAACATGGTTAAAATGAAGTTTGAAGTTACAATGGGTTTGTATAGGAAGGGGGCGTGTCTGATAAAATGAATATCAAATATCTAAATAATGAATCAAGCAACTTAGAAACTGTCTGAGGGGTTCACAAAGGCCTGAGTAGTTGATAAAATGACCAAAAGTTTTTTTGAAAGTGAAATATCCCTTTAAGGCTTATGTCCTTGGTCTGTGCTCACAGGGACCTTTCATACTCTGCGTGTGAAGTGGGGGTCTACCGAATGATTACTGAACACGGGGTCACCAAAATAGGAAGGAGGGGAATAGGATGGAATTGGGGGGGTGCGGGGGGGGCAAAGTAACAGAGTGAAGGAGAGGGAAGGAGGGGGGTTGGACTGAGAGAGAAGACAGAGAGAGAGAGATAGATAGATGTGGTTATGAATGTTACATGTACTGTAGCATTTTACCATGTTGTTGTTGTTTGCTTTACTGTTACATTATTCAGATGCCTTCCATGGTATTTTGCAGACGCATAAATGAGCCAATTATAGACATTTCTCAATGATAAACATTGCCTCTCCAATGCACCTGGGGACAGCTATTGCAGTTTGTTAAGGGCCTTGAATACCAATGTAATTCACCAGAGATAAGGTACCGTGATGAGTCAGACACGTTGAACACACAACAACTAAGCTGAATTTGCTGAAGCATGTGCTCCATGTGCCAGCTCCTCCAACGTGTGCCATTTTGAAATCCCAGCTGTGGGATTAATATGACGAATACAGAGACGCAAGGAACCATCAGTGATGCAGGACCCTGTATCCCCACAACACAGAACACAGAACACTTTGCAGCTTGTCTCAGAGATGTAAAGTACGTATGTAGATCTGTCCAGCAACTAGAAATGAAGCTCCACCAGCCACAAGCAGACATATTTCATGGGCTATAGCAAATAATAGCTTGGCTGCTTTCACGTGAAACAGAGTATTGTGTGACAATGATGTATGCAGTCTTTCAATTTCAAATCAATATCGTCCTGCTAATTATTTGTAATGTGAGCATTGCACTGTTCTTTGAGAATGTCAAGCAAATGTTTCTCATTCTCCAACACAATGTTTAAAGAAGATTAAATGCTATATAGTAGTGAGCACTCATAGGAATGTATTACTTTTTTTTTTACAGGGGGGATGATCCCTGTCACCACACCACTAGCCAACACATGTGTAAAATCACTTGTTCCAAGATGTCTTAACCATAACTGACATGGATACTTCTACAAGTCCATTTGGTCTAGTTATCTTTCCGTATATGTCTTTTAATTACTGTGTATTAAAGTACACGTTTACATTTTATTTGTTTTTTTTTCTCATGGTTCTCACAATACACTACTGTAAAAGCAGGGACATTTTAAGTTATATGACCTCTTAGTGTCATCCTTGAAGGACACACAATGAACATTGTGCAAAATTTAAATGAGTACGTAAGCCTAATATAGCTAGTTGAGTTAATGTCGGAAGAAACTCATCTCAAGATCAAGAAAACAAACCACTTGCACATTAATGAATATAAACATGGAATTTGCACCCCTGAAATAACCAGCAAAGGGAGTGCAATCTCTGAATGAAAAAAGAGAAACTGTGTTCTCTGTGAAAACGATTATGTATATAGTACAAGTACTCCAATCTTCACTATCACTACTATCATTTAGCTGCTCATAACAGACTCCATATTGGCTTATAATTGTGCTTGTGTTTGTTTCACATACTCTCTTGCCTAGAGGTTGCTAACCAAGACATGCTTTTTCGTGCTTTTATCTGAATAGTATTATCATTTTACTAACAAGGGGGATGGCATCCCCCCTCATGCCCCCTGAAATTCCATACTAACGTCAACACAGCTGTGTGAAAACCACAGTGAGTTTGTACTCTTACCTTTGACAACCAAGATGGCAGAGGTAGACAGGCTCTCCACGTCTGTGTCGATAACGCAGACATACTTCCCGCCGTGGTTCAGCTGGATGTTCCGAATCATCAGATCCCCCGATATGCTCTAGCAGGCCGAGACATCATTGATAAAACAAGGTCAGTGCAGCTAATGGAAGTGCACTATTAGCCATGCAATATTGTTTGATTATGATCCTTCTCAGTGAGCTGTAGTTTCCGCTTGTGACTGTAGATTTCATTTCGTGGTGAGGCCCCTGCTTTATCAGGCTGTCCCCAGGCCGCCCATTTATGTGTCACACGAAAAGCAAACAGGAATGGCTGGTGTACTCTGAATAAACAGTGCTATTGGCCGTCCTTCAGGCAGAACTACCAACACACACACACACACACACACACACACACACACACACACACACACCACACACACACACACACACACACACACACACACACACACACACACACACACACACACACACACACACACACACACACACACACACACACACGCACAGTGAGCTAGCAGGTACACATAAGACGCACAAAACAAACAAACTCATGTTAATTGGCAAGGCGATCCTAATTATTCTGTAATTACACGAGCCCGGCGGAGATGTGGATATTACTCCCAGTGTAAAAAGCAAATATTATACTTTTATGAAAAAAATAGAAGAAAAAAAAACATGTACTAGGATAACATGGGGGGGGGATCGTTTTAATTTTGAAGTGAGCCACTTTGCATGATGTGCAACTTCATGGCGGACCGACCGGAACTCCAGAATGACATTGGGTATGGGGTTGTAGAGGCTAATATAAGACATTAATAATGCACATGCTCTGCAGTTGCTACCATCCTCCTGCAGAGCCTTTACTGTATCATTTTCACCCGTTATGGGTATCTAATTCCCAAAAGTCACCTCTTAAAAGTGGCCTGTCGCCAAGTCTGTCAGCGTCTGAGATGAACTGTGTTAGATCAGAGATGATTCACCTGGGGGCTCGCCCCGGTGAGACACACTGCAGCCATTGCAGATTTCATCACCTCGTCGGACACTGACTGACCACAGATCGACTCTGTGGCAGTTGGGCATGAACACCCAGGGATCGTCACCTCTCTGAGGAACTGACAAAGCAGAGCAGTGCCGAACAGCACTTAAATTTTGGCTGAGGGGTAAAAGTTGACTCTCTCTCTCTTTCTTTCTCGTCCCCTTTCCTCTTCCCGTAATCGGGTCTCTTTTAGTTTGACAACCCATGTGCTCGGGTCATCCCGTCTGTCTCGCTCCCCTGTATCAGCCACCAGCTGGCCGAGTGGAGAGCTAACGGATAAGGCGCCCCAGCCTTGGCAGGCAGGAAGTCATGAGGCAGATTTGCTTTAATTATGTTAATTCATTCATCAGAAGCTGTTGAGCAAAGGGCTGGTAATCCCTCTGGGCAGGGGAAACAGGATCTGGGAAAACTATATCTCATTATATCCACGTTCAATGTCATTTGGCAATAGGAATTTGCACATCCACGCGGCTACATATGAACTTAGCATGACCACGGCATGTTCAGTGATAATGATGACTATAACATAAATGGATTTATACTGTATGGCTGGTGGACTTATATATGACTTATCACATTGGCAACACCCTGAATGATCATTGGTACTACTGTACAAGATCTCTGTACAAGATGTTCAAAACAACCCAACCAATTTTCCAATGCACGGAAGTGTGTTTTAAAAGGTGAAAGTATTCAACAAAAACTAATTTGTCATAATTACAAGGCATAAACATTGACAGTGTGCACTGCCCAGGCAGGTTGGTCAATGCACACACACTTTGCTAGTTTGGCTCAGGGTAGAAGACAGGGTTAAGCAAATCAAAATGGGATTGGTATTTAAGATGACACCATCCATTAAAAGATGTGTATCACTGGTTTCTTTCAAAATTGGCCAGAAAAAAAATCTATCAGGAGACCACAAGGGGAGGTACATGCAAATTCCCATAGAAAGGACGTGCCATTCAATTACAGCAGAGGTACAGCACATGATAGGAAAAGATGCTCCCTGGGCGTTGGAAGAATGAAATGTGTATTGACTTTATTGATGACACACGATGAAATGGTATTTCACCGAGAAATTGTCCGAAGTATAACGTGCGGTGGGCTCACATACTGTAATGATATTCTGATTCTCTAGTACTATGGAGAGGGGTGAAAGGAAAAGGGTACGGTATAAACAATTATAATCGAGGAATGGAAATGCAAAGCGTGTGGAATTTTTAGCTGCGTCCAAGCAGCTAGTGTAAGTAATTCTATTCGTTCCAAAAATCTTCAAGCGCCACATTCTGCCACAATATAAAACCATTGATGGATATCCCAGTGTTTCTGATTGGCTGGGATGGCATGCACTACAAACATTTTAACACGGATCAAAATGTATGAAAAGATGTGGCTGAAAGATGTAACTATTAAAGATCGTATTTAACATGAACAATTTTTTACTGTAATGTTCTGTACGGTCTGTATACGTACATCCTCACTCACACATGCAACCTACAATATAGGCAAAGCGAGAGCTGGTAGCAGCTTATCACAAATGACGTGTGTGCTTATTGATATCCCATTAATCTATCTGATATTTCTCCTTCCTCCACTGCATTGGAGTGCAATTGGTGCCTATTGAGCCCTCAACAGGGCAGTGGAGCATACGCTCGCACGTCACAAAGTAGTGCGTCCCAATTAATAGCAGAATAGCTGGAGTGTTGAGTTTATAGTGCTGTAGATGACTCACCCCGCCCACTCTCTCAAAATGATCCCCGTCCTTCTGGAAGTCGATGAGCTGGCCGTTGAACGCCCAGGAGAAAGAGACATCCAGGGCTGGATCGCAGGCGATCTGGCAGGGCAGCACTGTGCTCTCGCCAACAATAATCTCCATGTTAGTGGGCCTCAGGGTGATTCGGGTGGGCTCTGGCAACAGACAACAGATGACAGTGTGCGCATGATAATGTCGCCGCATGGGAACCCTTAACACTACACTACAATGACCACCAAACAATATGCTGCCATCGCCACTGCACCGCACTCCCATTCAGGGCTAAATCAACCCAGCGTTATTACAGCGGCTATCCGGTGTTTGCTCTGCTTATCCTAATTTTTTTTATTACGCCCTTAGATTTCTAGCCCATTCGTTAGCTACATTTAACGACATCTTTGGGCGCAGTCATATATTTGCATGGTCAATTGGGGGAAGATGTTTCAAACGGGATTATGGAGGCGGAAACGCAGTCCCACTGGTGAATGCAGCAGTGAATTGGAAGCAGTGGAGTATGTTAGCCTCATCCGAGAAAGGTCACCATAATTAAATTCTATCACATTAAAGGGTTCGACTGTCGGGAGAAAAAGAAAAAAAAAAGCTAATGAGAAAAATAAGAGAGGTGGCTATATGGACATAATAGATTCCAGTAGAGGAATACTTTAGCTCTCTGCCGTCTTAAATGATGACCTTTGACTAATTTAAGCATAATGTGCTACTGGTTACTTAACTGATCATTAAATATATATATTTTTTGCTTTGATTTGACCATCTCAGCTTCTAATCACATTACACAGATAACAGAGACAGGCCTCTTAAAAACAAACTAGAGAAATTGACTATGATTTATAAAACCCAGAGACAGTTACAACAAATTGTTGACCTTCACCCTCAAAGGTGAGAGACACAATAATAGCTCATTCATTTTTGGGGAGTATTTTGGGTTATTATTTTGTTAATTCATGCATTTGTTACTCCAGAGAGTGCACAGATGTAACCAAATGGACAGGTAAGAGTTCATTTCGGTTAAATGTGCACACTCTCGGAGCGAGGACATTACTTTGTGGTATATTGTAAAGGCTCACCAGTGATAAGCAGCCTTCCACTTGTGCTTGCTGTCCCGAACTGATTCTTAGCGATGCATGTATAGCTGGCTGCATCCCGTCTGGTGACATTGGCAATCTTCAGCGTGCCATTGGGAAGCAGCGTGATCCTGAGGGATGGAGAGCAGCTATTCACAGCTTTGACTAAGGCAGACTAAGGTTTACTTTTTGAATGTTGCCAGAGTTCACTCAGTTGGGCAATGCTCTATTTACGGAATCTGAACGCATGCAAGCGTTAGGTGAAGGTGACACCGTGATGTGAGAATATTTTTCTATTGACAGACACAGACAGACAGAAAGAGAGCCAGGTAGTGAAACAGAAACAGGATCCATAAATTAGATACAGTAAATATGAAACATAACTGTAACAACAGTAACAATAAAACAACCAGATTGAGTGGAACAAATACCTTGCGAGGTAGGCTACATGAATGACAGTCAACTATGTGTACCATCCTCCTATAATTTGACAAACCTCTGTAGTGGTGCGTGGTGTGGTGGTGAGGCCAAAATTGGTTCTGCCCGTTTCTCCTCAGTGGCTGGAGCAATTGATCTGAATTTGCACACAGCCATTGACCATTACCATGTGCACCTAACAGCGAAGCCCGTTTTTCTCAAATCTCAGCTATTTATTTGCGTTTTTATGTAGAAAACGCGCAGGGGTGCATATCCCCCCACGGGTATGGACTAGTGTTTATAATTTAGTTAGTTCATGCCTGAACTTAACAAAGGCATTATGCCAACAGGCAGCAGTAGGTGTTATTCTTAAATCTCCTCAGCAGATAGAGATGCTTCCATTTTAATTGCTAAAATTGTTGTTGCCATTTGGTGACTGTGCTGAGATAATTATTTTTGCCGTCTAAAATCCAGAGTGTTCATTTAACTCTGAGTGTGAAAAATTTACCCAGCAGTTAACAGATTTTACAGTGTACTTGCGAGATTGCTCTTGTGTCCATCCCATTGGGATGATGCAGTATCTAGTCATAAACTGTGTGTGATTTTACACACATCCCCCTTTCTTTGATGCCGGGCCAAACTGTGAAATACAGGAGCTCAATTCATAAAGAAGGGCTCGTAACTCTTGTTTATATAAATTCTTTTAGGAGCTTTAAACAAGCGTCGTGAGCCCTCATGTAATAATAGTCATAGACTGACGACATTTCTTTTTAAGTTTGAGGTCTTTTCAATGACTTTTCAAAAGCTGGAATTCAGTCTGGGAACATTTTAATTTATGCAGACCTTCAAGTAATTTCAATGTTGAAATGCACAGAAACACATGTGCCCCACATGAGTACAAAACATAATGGCATTTACATTAAGTTCACAATTGTGTACAATTTGTTGTCGTCTGCATTTCTCTCTTTTTTCAAATATGCTGTGCATAAAATGTAAAACTATTACCCCTGTCACTGACTATTGCATGTGGCATTTGAATTGCCTGTACTATTCTAATTTAATTTCACACATAAATATTAGCCAACAGCTACTCTTTATGTTAGCATTTCACCCTCTACAATGTTCCATGCATATATCATTGATACTGCCTTTTGCACATGAGGATGCGAGTTTCCCTTGTGGCTGCCTCCATCAAATTTTCATCATTAGCCTTTTCCTCCATGTAGCCGCACAAATACCAAATATTCCATTCAGACAAGTCCACTCACAGGGAACGGAACGTGAACGAAAGCCATCAGGAATATTCAGCCACTCCTTTCATCCCTACCTCTCAGTTCTCTGCAGGATCTCATTGCCTCTCTTCCACAGGCTAATTGCTGGGGGTGAGGCCTGGGGCTTGCACTCAAGAGTGACTTCACTGCCTGAGCGAGCTTTCAGCAGTGCCCTTAACGGACTCTTGGAGAAACTGGGAGGTGAAGCTGCATGTGTGTGTGTGTGTGTGTGTGTGTGTGTGTGTGTGTGTGTGTGTGTGTGTGTGTGTGTGTGTGTGTGTGTGTGTGTGTGTGTGTGTGTGTGTGTGTGTGTGTGTGTGTGTGTGGGGGGAAAAAACAGAGAAACACGAGGATGAGAAAACACAGGCAACTTGTACCTCTGCAGATCAACTGTCCTGCACTGAGATTGCCCGAGTTACACTAATACCGTGTTTTTACATGGTATGCTGGCAGTATAGAAGACATTTTTAAATCCATAGCAAATACATGGCAGTTTTGGTGTTCAGAAACTTTCGGCATGTATTGGCGGAATTAAAATGTCCCTGTAGTGAAAACGTTGCATATCACTGCTCCGGATAACGTGATGACGTTGGCAAAGAGAAAGAGAGAGCGTGAGTGAGATAGCATTCTTACTGGTCGGTTGTCATGGCAAGAGAGAGACCGTCACTTCGGAATGGATACTGGATGAGCCTCCGTTTAGGAAGACGGTGGGCGAGAGAGAGAAAAGAGAGAGAGAGCGGCACACAGAAGTGCAGCAGCGCACAGCTGTCTTTAATATGATTTAATAAGTGACCGTTTAAAAAAAAAAGAACGATCAATTAAGTTGACATTTCAAGATATGTCAAGATATGACTTTTTCCATCAATTACACACCCTATGAAGCCTTGAATTCATGGAGATTTTTTTGTTTTTGTCACATTCCTAAGCCAATAATTTGATGACCGGTGGAGTCGACTCAGTAGGAGACTCAAAGAGTCTCCTTCTGAGTCTCCTGTTGACTTTTTAAGGCTTCATGGGGTGTGTAATTGATAGAAAATAAGTAATTTTTTGGATGAACTACTTCTTTAAATTAAAACAGTCGCATACCAGCACTTTTACTGCCAAGGAGGGCATGTGAAAATGGTCTCTCCCTGTGCCATTCCAGGAAGTTATGCAAATTTTTGGGCCGGTAATATACTGGCACTGTAGTGAAAACACGGCTTTAGTTGTACGCAGGTATCGTTCCCCCCGAAATAGCAGATCTACAAGCTTGCGATACATCGTAGTGCGACATGTTGCAAGCTTGTAGATCTGCTATTTTTTGTCTCTCCCCTGGTGCTCAGCGAGTGCACCTTGGGAGCCTCAGCCAAAATGTTTGGTGGGATGGAGGCACTGAAGCACGTCTCTCTCGGTGAAGACACACCATGCGCGTGTGTCTCAAACGAGCACGCCCATCCCCCCACCACAGCCACCCCAGACCAGGCCCAGACTCTGAGCGGTGTCTACATCAGGCTTTGTCTGCCATCATCACATTTTTGTCAGCCATCATCTGAGCACTCCCGGTGTCATCAAATGTCAGGTACGAATTGAATTTCTCATCGAGCCATGCAGCCACATAGAACTCATCAAAGCTCTGCAAATAAATCGATACGCCATTTACATGAGAATGCCCTTGCAATGCCACAAAGCAATGCATTTGGAGCATCCAAAATCAATACGACGAAACGATTGGTAGTAAAATGAGACACTCCATCAGATTCATATTTTCTCCGCCGGAGACCGTAGTGACATCGAATGAGTGTGCCAACTGATTGCTGTGGAGAGCAATAACCAGTTGGTGGTTTTATCTAAGGAAATGATCAAACACGGAAGACAGATAGCAGGGATAAGAGCAGAGAAGGAAGGCAATCTTACCTAACACCATTAGTTCAGCGCTGGAATAAATAATGCCGTGTTTGTTTTCAGCCACACACTGATACATCCCGGCATCTGACAGGTTTAGCGCCGCTATCGAGAGGGCCCCATTTTCGATTTGTGTCCGGCCCTGCGGGGGATAGAGAAGAAGAGGCACATCTGCATTCCACGGTGCAATGCCAGGCTGGTCTATTATGTCGGAAAATACATGAAGTCTATTACTTTTTACACCGTGAAGGGGATGATGAGAGTGGGGAAAGGAGAAATTGAAAGAAGGACTTTGCAGTCTCTTGTTGTATTCACGTGCGGGAGAGGAGAGGAGAGGGGGGAGGATAGGAGGTGATGCGGGGGGGGGGGGGGGACTGCTGACCTGCAGCTTATGCAAAAAGGAGGGGGAGCGATGTTGACAATAGCAGTAGTAGCACATTAATAAGTCATTTATTTCCCATGGCTATCCAGTTGGAAAGGCCACGAGGACAGGTTCTGCTGATGTCTTAGTCAGAGTAAAATTTTTAACCCCATCAGCTTTTCAGGGTTCCTAGATCGCAGCAGCACACCCCTCGCATGGGGGGAGGGATGCTCATTGGATCTGACAGTGGGAGTGGTTTCTCAGATCACATTCATCACAATGGGCAGACGTGGAGAGCCGCTGCTACATGTGGACCGCCACTTAATGGACTTACATGCTTATCCCCCACCCTCATAATCTTGTCTGTGTCAGCTTATACATATTTTGCTCTTCTGTCTGTCAAAGGACAGTAAGATGTTAAGAATGAATGCTAATTCGTGCCTACAGGCACCGGTAGCACACGCTAAAGCCAGTTAGCTGTAACCCGCATGCCCCCCGGACAGTGTTGCCAGATTCTGTGAGAGAAACAAGCAACCAGGTCTAGGAAAACCGGCCCAACACAAGCGACTATGGGCCACATGCGCACTTTAACATATACATCAGCTATTTGAAAATAGCAGATCTACAAGCTCACAACGTGTCGCGAAGCGACGCGTTGTGAGCTTGTAGATCTGCTATTTTCAAATAAAATCTTGCGGGGAAATTATAATAAGCAGATCTACATCTACATCTTTCATCTACATTTAGCTATAACCAAGTGGTCCAGGTCTCCGTACCTCTGCCATTAGATTCTCTCCGTTCTTCAGCCAGTTATAGGACGGTTTAGGCTTTCCGTTGGCTTTACACTCCCAGAAAAGGTTGTCTTCAATTGACAAAGCTGTGTCAGCTATTGTTTGGAGCCAGTGAGGTTTTGCTGTGAATAAACAAAAAAATTGCATTTACAGAGACAGTTACATCTTAAGTCTGGGGAATAACGATTATCATACACAGCCTAAGCTAACAAGGCACCAGGCTTCCGATAAATCACAAAACTTCCAGCTGAGCAATTGTTTTATCAGCATAACAAGAAACAGGACTTGGTAAACAGTAATCGCAATGGTGTTCTCACCAGGGAATTTAGGAGAAGAGTTGCTAACACATAGATTGAATGCACCGCATAGTAATATAAGGCAGTAAAAAAAAGGAACACTGACTCAAAATGATGAGTCTCTACAGTAGTATCCACCTTTTTACACTCATAGCTTAGGCGAGTACCCTGTCATTTCGTATTACCATCTTTGCCAGTATTCTGAGTCCACATAAACAAGCAGTGTCAGAAAAAAACACAGTGGGCCCGATTCACTAAGCAGTTTACGCCAATATTTTGAATGTACCGGCATTCCTACGTTACGTGTCTGATTCATCAATCCATTTCTGTCGGAGGCTCAAGTCTGCCCGGAGGCATGAATTATGGGCTTGCGTATATGTCATTAGAATGCCTTATTATTCATACAAAATCAATTGCAATCGTGCCAAACCTCAAATAAAATATTTATGAGCCCAATTTTGTCAACACATATAAAAAAGAAAGAAAAAATATGTCAAACGATCTTTGTATGCATATTATTAGACATGATGCAAAATTGCAAATTCGACCGTTTTTTTTTTCTTTTCAGAATTATTAGGCGTGTTTGCCGTTTTTGTAAGTGTGGCCACAGTTTCGCCTATTGGACTTTCATGCCAACTCCATATGTCACGCTATTAATTCATAATATTGACCACATCACATGAACGCAGTCATACCTTAACACATTGACCGCCAGAGGTTAATCTCATAATGTACTCACCAGTGCCAACGTTTTATTGTTGTTTTTTTCACGTTGCCATAGACCTCGTTAAAATCCTTAAGATTGAGCTCTGCACTGTTTGTAAACATCGCGGAGATCTCCCTGCGTGTACCAGTCCAAACCACGTGTCAAACGGGGCATCCATGTTGTAGTTAGAACGGTTTAGGTTAAACAGTGATCAGCGAGGAGAAAAACTACAATAGAAGAAAATGGCGTTGCAGTGTGCGCTTTAGAATGGAGTCCTATGGGATCGGCAAAACGTGATCCCGAATAATTCAATTTCCGGTGGTGTTACAATGAAATGTGCCGTACTAGAAAATTTAAAAAAGGTTTTTTTTTTAAAAAAAAGGAAAAAGCACCACAGCCCGTAGGCTACGGGATCGGCGCTTTACAGTTGGATTTATCGGCCCGTAGGCTACGGGCCTGGCGGTGAGAGTGTTAAGAGCATACAGTATAGATGACATCTAGCTACCTGTGTCCATTACTCCATTTCCAATTCCGATTCCGAGTCGGACAGTGGAGGGTTCGTCCAAAGGACAGATTCCCCTCAGTAGGCTAATCAATAAAGCTCTGATAAAAAAATATCTTATACAGGCGGATTCCAGAATCATCTTTTTACCTCCGCAAAGGTGAGTGAGTTGTTTAGTATAGAAAGGGCTTATATAACATCCATTCCAAGGTTTATTAGCCTTTGGTAGGGAGGTTGAACTTTATAAATTAACTTCTTATTCTCATTACACGCTATTACTTATAACGCGCAGTGGATACATCGTATGAGGGACTCGCTTGCCAGAATAAGCTGATCTAGGTTGTCAAGGCGGTGCGTACAGACGCGTTGTAAAGGTCATTCATTACACACCGGCGATTATGCGAATATACGCAAAATTCGGACTCGTTCTGAATAATTAAAAGACGCTTTTTCGCTTCGCTTTTTCGCTCCGTGGAAGCTTGCATTGACTTCATAAGGTTTTTAAAAAAAACGTATTATTCGCATGAAAAAAAATGTGTGTGTAAGGAGCTTTAGCTTGTAGATCTGTCCATTTTGAAGCGTGATGACGTTTATTGTCTCACGTTAGAGTTCCCGGTTGCCTTTTATGGTGTTAAATTGGGCGTGGATGATCTACACGGGCGCTCGTGACTGTCAGGCAAACATTTGCTACAGCCGCGATACATCGCGCTTGGTGAATCGCGCGTTAGATTGTGCTTATCGAAAATACACCCTCCTTTAGTCACTTTATTTACACATTATTTACGACTAGCTTAGTGAATCGGGCCCATTGACTCTTGAGCTTCTGGATTGTTTCTTGAGCTATTTCAAATTGTCCACTTACCATGGAAGGAAATGCGACCCCGCGCAGCATTTTTGCCTCGACTGTTCTCTGCCACACATTCATAGGTCCCTGCATCTTCTTGCTGACAATTGGGGATTTCAAGTACGGCATTTGAGTTCTTCATTTTGACTTTGCTGGGGAAAGGGACTCCACTGGTTCGTCTCCAGCTTATTTCTGGAACAGGGCTGAAATACAGAAACGAAAACCTAAATGACGACCGAAACGCAATCAAACACGCTCTATGAAGTAAAGGGCTATTTATATTATTATTGTACCCAATATATGTGGTTATCTTCCATTTTACTACTGTATGGTAGTTCACATTTCAGTTGCTTTTACAGTAAAGAAACTTGAATTTCCACAACCACGAGTTGTTATGCTGCAGTCCCAGCTCTTCATCAACAGAGTGATGATGATACTTTAATTAGCAATGCTTGTGTTCACACATTGCATAAGTAACACCTTCCCCATCTCAACGTTCCTTGCTGGGTGTTAACACAGGCACAAATGTGTGCATGACACCTAGAGCTGTGTACACACAGTCATGCTGACTTACTTTCCCAACGCAAAGCACTCCAGTTTCACCACGGATCCCTTAGCAGCTGGAACAGAGTCAGGGAAATGAACCTCTATTTTGGGTTCATATTCTCCCATTACTCCTACAAAAGAGAGATAATTGACGGTGAGCTTTTCTTTTTCTTTTTTGCATGGATGATTAATGGCACACATTCTTCAGCCTGGATTAAAGACAAAAGGACAGGACAAGGGACTAGCAAACACAAAGGTCTTTGTGTTTGGAACAAAGGTGACACTGAAACGATGGTAAAAGGGGAGAATATTGGAGGTGGTTTACGAAAGAATCTGAAAGCACACCTGGGGGAAAGCATGGTTGGTAGACATTTATCACCTGTGACACTGTCACACTTTGTTTTACCATGAATTGCAGCTTGAAGACACCATAACAGGACAAATATTTTTTTTTGAGACACAGCAGTAGAGTATACACATACCATTACCAATTGCAAGAACGTAAATGAATAACACATTATCTAGAAATACTTTTCAAATTGTTTCTTTAGGATATGCCTTTAACAAGTATGCCACCAAATTGAAGAATTTTACTACATTTTAAATTGTGTTGTTGTGAACATGTGTGAGGGCTTTAACCTGGACACTACTGTAAATGATTAAATCAAATGAGTGATGCAACTAAAGTTCCATGGTTAAAGCAAATTCATATTTACTCAACACAAATGATATATTCTCAACTGAAAAAACAACAACATGGTTTATCAGTCGAAAATTGTCATTTTTGTCAGCTGACAATTGTCCAAGGGGTTGACAAATTAAAGTACCACACCAGTGGTCTAGCACAGTGGTTTTCAACCTTTTTCGTGTCAAGGACCCCCAAATTGACACATATTAGCCCACGGACCCCCATTTGAAAAGATATGCCAGGGACTCAACCATTTTGATTTCTTGGGGGTCTACATTGTATCATCGTTAGTGTTCATGTAACTCTGAGAGTGTGCAAATGGAACCAAATGGACCCCTGGTTGAGGACCACTGGTCTAGCATGTTTATAGACCTTGACTCGCTGTATACTTGAAATAGTTGCAGAACATTTTCCAACACATATTTAGGAATAATTACCAGATTTAGCCATTGTTTTTCATTCAAACCTTCAGGTAATTAAAGAATAAAAAATAACTCAACAAACTGTCTTCACTTGCTCAATAAAGAAAGAACAATTGAGCCAATTAAGCGAAGACCGTGTGTGGGTGTTTTTTAAATTCTTTGATCTGCATGCATGTACAGCATACTCCAACGCACCTGTCACAGAGATTCTATTTGCAAAATACTTTTTGCAAAAGAATTAACTTTCAGGTCATAAAACGTCCTAATATTATCAGCTCCTCCGACTGATAATTATGTCACTGTTAAGAATTTCATTTGTAAATCAATGTATTCTCTAGTGACTATTTTATTTTCTTCTTTAATTTTTTCTTTATATATTTAGAGTAGCCAATACTTTTTTTTTACCGCTTTTTCCAATTTAGTCATTAATGTCAGTTAATCCTCCCAACACATTTCAGTGTTTCTATTGCTATTGTACCCTACTGGCTCAGCTCCCAGTGAGGAGCCCCAACCGGGAGGAGCTAGCACCTCCATCCTACTCCTCCCGTTCAACGACGGGTGCCGCCCCCAGCCGGTAGGAGTTGCTAGCGCAGCGAAAAAGATCACCCTCCCTGCCCGGCTTCCCTCGCCTGAACACAGCCAATTGTGTTTACATTGATGTTCGGCCAAGCTGGATGGACCCCAGTGTATTTTAACCACTAGACTACATGGTGGTGGACAAGAACTTTACCGCTGTGTGCCACCCGAGCGTCTCTAGATACTATTTTCAGCTAGACTCGAATCAAATGCATAATATATCAGCCAAACCAATATCATTATTGTTAGACGGATATATATCGTCACTGACATGGAAGGCTTTGGCAGTAATTTTGGCTGACAAATACTCGTATGTTAATGGGTTAAACATGCCTGCCAAATGTAAACAAGGTTCCATTTGGATAGGGAATTTGTTTATTTTAAGTAGCCTACTTTACCATCACTTCGGAGGACCAGTGGTGTGGGAGAGCTGAGGACCTTCTCTCTGGTAACAGTGTTGTTGACCACACAGGTGTAGTTTCCCACGTCTGAGGTTTCCACTTTGGCGATGTACAGGCTCCCCGTCTCCTGGGAGACAAACCGGCGACTATCTTGTTGGACAAAGTAGGGGTATTCATTGAAGAGCCAGGCAAAAGTCAGCTCTAGAATGGAGAACACAACACAAATGCATTTAAAGCAGTGATGGACCACACTCAATTCTGGACAGCCAACGCACACGCACGCACGCACGCACGCACGCACGCACGCACGCACGCACGCACGCACGCACGCACGCACGCACGCACGCACGCACGCACGCACGCACGCACGCACGCACGCACGCACGCACGCACGCACGCACGCACGCACGCACGCACGCACGCACACAGACACACACACACACACACACACACACACACACACACACACAGCTCTGAAATGTTGCAACGGCACATTTCTCCGCCCTGTATCTCAGTTTTTAGTTGAAAAAGCGTTATTCCTAGCAAACACAGTAGCTACTGTATTACTGTAAGAGAAAGTTCAAAGTAAAAAATAAAAGAAAAGGTAAAAAGTGGATTGCAGCACCTGCTGTTCATTCCCCAGGTCCCTCAACTGCTTACTACATGGAGCAGGGTGTGGGCTAGATGGATGGAAAGGTAGATGAATGAATTGATGTCATAGTTATATGATATAATATAATTATATTAAATAATTATATTATTTATTATATTAAATAATAATAATGTTATGTTATATATATATATATATATATATATATATATATATATATATATATATATATATATATATATATATATATATATATATATATATATATACTTTCTTGACAATGTTAAAAGGTGTCTTTACAAAGAAATAGAATAATGTAAACGATTAAAAGAAACAGTAAAACATAATAAAGAAATAAAACACAATAAAGCAAAAATTACTATATTATTTAGAGGGTAAACAGAAGAGCAGCAAGCTCCATGATGATGATGATGATGTTAAGACATTAAAATGCCTTTTTTTGGTAAAGAAAAAAAAAAGAAAAAGAAAAAGGTCAGGTCTATTATAAGGCATTGTAATAAATAATAATATGAAATGTTTATAATCATGTATGTCAACTTATAACAATGTTTTTAACATATAAGTGCTGGTCATAATGCATTATAAGCTCAGTGGAACAGCACATTATAACTAACCTTAACCTTAACTAGTTATGAAGTGTCTTTGTTACGCATAATTATAAACATTTATAACGAGTGTTATGAAGCATTATTATAGGTAAATGGTATAGACCCGACCTTTAATCTAAGTGTTACCTAGTAGTTATAATGTGTTGTTCCAAGTTATTATGCAGAATTATAAACATTTATAAAAAAGTGTTATAATGCCTTAAAAGTGTATTATAATGCATTATAAATGTGGTTTTAACGCGTTATAGACTAGACCTTATTATGAAGTCTTACCAAAAAGCTTTTTAAAAGAGTTGGATGGATGGATGGAATGGATGGATAGATAGATATGGGAGGGAGGGATATGGGCATGTAGATGTGTGGGAGTGGCATCCCTCAGTCCTGACTCATTCATGCCATGCTGCATTGCATCTCTGCCAGCAAGTTGAGTTGAACAGAGAGCCCTGTCACATTGCATGAGGGCGGCACTTTGAGAAGAGCGCGCAGCCACAGATATGCAGAAGCGAGGAAGCGCCCTCTGAAGAGGCAGCATTTTGGAGGTGAGGGCTTGGTAGTCACAAGGTGTACGCAATGACTGTCAATCATATCCGGACCCTAAGGGAGCGAGCCCCGACGGAAGGGACCGACCGGGTCTCTGTGTGCTGGGCATGGCAATGCAGACACTAACTTGTTCTGATTAAGTACGAATGTGCAGGGGCACCGTGACTGGGGAATGATAGCGTTTGTCGAGTAAATACAAGTAAAAGGGAAAGACAACAACTTCTCCCACTGTTGAACGCTTAACGCTTTCATGCAACAGAACAAAGTTACTCGTGCCTCGGCTATGACTAAAAAAAAGCTTTGTAATTGAGCTCTTGAGAGTAAATTCATGTTTATGATGGATCACAAAAGTAACGCAATCCCTTTAGCTTGTGACAGACAGTATTATTTCATTGTGACCATGTCTACTTGGTCTAAATGTAATATATAATAATGCCACTGGTGAAAAAGTATAAGTCTATTGCAGGCTTCAGAGCCTGTCAGGCAGAACGCAAACCTGAAGGGATGCCTTGTATGGTTAGTTGATTACAAAGGGTTAGTGAAGTTCAAGGTTATGTACAACATTCATGCTTAAAAAATGCATCAGAGAGCGAGAGCAAGCAAGACGGACGGGTGGGCGAGGGTGAAGGTTAGAAAGAGCAAAGAGAGAAAGGGACAGAGTGTTCAGCAGCAGTAATTTAACTTTCCTTCACTTCTGACAGCATAAGCTTGTGTCAAAGAGGAAAGCTGAGATGCTCTGGCCCATTAGTGTATCATTGGCCAGCTGTACAACGCACAGCAATACGAGCTGTAGTCTCCTTAACAACTAAAGCCCTATATACTTAGTTGTTTGGGGGGGGGGGGGGGGGGGCATTTTTGAAGTTTTATGGACATTTGGGGGATTTGGGGTAATTTCTTGGCCTATCATGACATTCCCAAAATATACTGTAGACTCCACGCTGAAAGTGGTCAAGAGAATTAGCTATTCCAGTCTATAAGCTATTGTATGTAGACAACGAGTAGCTCAGCAGTAGACCATATTCATGTTTCCACTTCCTTAGTTACTAGTGAAGCAGAGAAAATACACCCTCAGATAACACAGTCTTCCTCTACCTGTAGGCATCCCTTACAGTACGTGTATTTTCACAGTAGATCTGTAGCGAGCCAAATCTGTCGCTGCAACCACACATTGACCACACCCGGGGCCACTCTGTCTGTCGGTCTGTCAGTCAATTTGGTCTCTCTGTCTGTCCAAAATGTTCAAGCACAAACTAAGAGCTGATCTTATTAAGGATCACGTGCTTGTTATTTCTTTGGTCCATCATTATGTTTGATCATGTCAGCTTTATTATAAGACCACAATGGAAACAAGTCCCCAGGACTTTTGTGTTATCCTTTTAGCCTAAATGTCTGACTGTACCTCGTGCTGTTTGCATTTCTGACTAATAAAGTATTCAATCCATATTCTTAGTGTATTGTGCGTCAGCATTTTGATAATACAGATATACGGTACATTCATCAAATCCTTATAGCATAATTAAAGGAGATGTACAACCCTCAGTAAACTAAGTCTCACCCAACAGCCACACAACAGCTAAGGGTTTTTCTTTTCCTTTGTATTGTTATTTATCTTGGGATGGCATGCAAATGGTCTCTAAATTCCAATTATTTTGGATAAGTTGAAATTGATTATCTAATCCAGGATTTGAGGACACATTGGAATCATGTAGCATAATCAGTGGGTTAAGACTCTAATCTCAAGAGCTAATGAACGTATTTTCATTTGATCGAATAAGTGAAAGTCTTCAAACTGAAAACCACACAGCTGCTTTTTTTGGGTAACTTTGTGTATAATGAAGCTAGAAAACAATTGCCCTGAACAATTGAGTGTTCATGTGTTCAAGTGTTCAAGTGTTCAAGGGTTCAAGTGTTCAAGTGCTCAAGTGCATAGTCTGGTACCAGGGCTTACTCTACTGTAGGTCATGTGATTCATAACATGAGTAATAATTAGGCTAATTATCACTCCTTAAAACGACCCTGTTTGGTACAGTATTGGTATGTACCACCATAGTAGCAGCAATTTGACTGCTGTAATAAACGTACCTCCAGAATGCATAGGTGGTCCGCATAGCAAAACCACTCCTTGGCCTTCACGCACATTGACGGCACTCCTCACTGTTTGGGATTTGAAGTTGTCGATATCTGAACAGAGAAGAGTAGGAGTAGAGTTTAGGTACAGAGTAGAGGAAGAATAGAGACATAGAGTGGAGGAGTAAATTAGAGGAGTATTTTAGGGGACAAACAGAACCGTATGCTCAGCTGCCGACTTAGATTTTTCCAATTCAGTCAGTCAAAGGTGGTAACACTTTCCATGAAGCCATATAACCTGCTTATAACACTATTATAGTTATAAGCACTCATAATGATTTATAACAATAATTTTAAAACATGATCAAGCAATTAATAGTGACTTAAAAGGTCAAGTACAGTATCAATGCATAATGTTTGTAACACTGTACAACACACAAAAGGTTTCTGACTACACCTACAGGAATGGCATTCATTAAAGCACCCATTGAACACTTATAGTGACTTATAGTCACACTATAATAATATAATATAACAGTCAATATACTGCATTATACAATTATTATAATGTATTACAACTATGGGAATTATAATACACTATGATCCTGGCCAAAAGAAAAAAGTATGCAGTGCAGGAATTATGAAGTACTATTATATTATTATTAGTATTATATACTTGATATAAGTCATGATAAAATTCCTTATGTGCTTAGAATGTGTTATAATAATTATTTATGAGTGCTTATAAATATAATTATACAGTGTTATACGCACATTATAATGCATTATAGATATGTTTATAACACATTATAGACATGGGCTTCATAGAAAATGGTACAAAATGTTTTTTTATATGGTTGCATTATATTACACTTATTTTTTGGCTTAATCGGTGGATTCTGACCTTCTCTTCACACATTTGCAAGAGGTCCCCCATTGCTAGTCTGTTTACTGTAACTGTTACGGGCTGGTGACACCAGAAGGTGATGTGAATTTGTCAAATAACCTTCCTTTATGATAACAGTCATTCATGAGCAATTTACGATCAAATCTGTTCGGCTCATGTTTGAGAAATAAGGCCCAAACAACCAATGACACTTTGTGTGCGCCAGGAGCGATGAGAAACATCATTATTAAATGTGGTCTAATCTCACACTTAAAAGCATTACCCTCTCTGTCAATACTCTCGACACAATTTATCCCCTGCAAATGAATGGGCTGGCAGACAAAAACCCAAACCTGGAAGGGTAAATCATCCCCCACAGCCCCCTAGCTTCATGAGTGATGGAGGTTGAGACACCGCAGCCAACAATGCGTTCTGTCTACACCCGGCAGTTAACCCATTAAGACCGGGAACGTATCTGTGTCATTTTAGATTTCTTTGGCTATTAAAAAAATAGCAGATATACAAGCTCATAGCGTGGCAACCGAGTGCGCTTGTAGATCTGCTATTTTTGAAAAATTGTGAAAATGTGTGCAAATATTTGAATATATATATATTTAGAAGAACTTCTGGAGGGTCCCTGATACAACATATTTTGAGATGGGGGTCCGCGGCCAAATACATACATTTTGGGTGGTCCTTGACATGAAACAGGTTTGAGAACCACTGATATGTACAGCAACATAAGTTTAAAAAAAAAACTGTTAGGATTTAGAAGACATTTGTAGAATCCCCCAGGAGAAATAAGATTTGAGTTACAAATGTTCGCTTTAAAAAATATTAATATTCAAATATTTGCACAAATTTTCACGATTAAAAAATACATAAATAGCAGATCTACAAGCTCATAGCGCGACACTCGGTGCCACGCTATGAGCTTGTATATCTGCTATTTTTTAATAGCCAAAGGAATCTAAAAATGACACACAGATGCGTTCCCGGTCTTAATGGGTTAACCGCCTGGAGTCACCCTCCAAAAAACAAACAAGAGAAAGTCATTGTGACCGATAAGAGAAATTAGGAGACAGTGAGAGCGAGAGAGAGAGAGAGAGAAAGAGTGCGAGAGAGCGAGAGCGAGACAGAGACAGAGAAGGACAGAGAGAGAGGGAGAAGATTATGGAGAGAAGTGGGACAGTGTGTGGGGCAAGATTAATGAGTGGCTCTCTGACCGTGGCGGAAATCAAACACAGCCAAGTCACGACAGAACAGAGAGTAGGCCACAGGAGGAGTAGACACCCGCCTTGCACAATGCGGGGCGGATGAAAGCCCGATTTATACTGTGTAGTAGTAAGGCTGTGTCGTGGACCACAAATAGCTGATATTAACTTACACAATGTGTCTGTGTGAGCTTACAGATCTACTATTTTTGTGACGTGGTCGTACGGCGGAGCATAAGTTAGGCAGAACAACTGATTTTCAGTGGTGGAAAAAGTACTCAAGTGTTTTACTTAAGTGAAAGTATCAATACCGCAATGTAGAAGTACTCTGTTACAAGTAAAAGTCTGGAATTCAAAATTTACTTCAGTAAAAGTACAAAAGTATTGGTATCAAAATGTACTTAAAGTGCCAAAAGTAAAAGTACTAAATATGTTTGAAAATAGCCGATCTACGAGCTCACAACGCGTCGCAGCTTGTAGATCTGCTATTTTCAAATAGCCTAGGTATAAAATAGGGCTAAAGAGGTTAATGTATGTTTTATAATGTACTCATTTATTTCTGCAAAGTAACTAGTAAATAAAGTTTTCAAATAATTGTAGTGGAGTAAAAGTACAATATTTGCCTCTGAGATGTCGTTGAGTAGAAGTAAAAGTATTGGATATTGGAAATACTCAAGTAAAGTACAAATACCTCAAAATTGTACTTAGTTACTTTCCACCACTGCTGATTTTCACGTGATTCAACACAGCACAAAGTGGCGTTAGCTTGAAAATAAGTAATCAGTGGCGAGTGACACCGTCGTGCGACAAAGTATACATTAGGGTTGAGGCTGCAGCCCCGGTGAGACTCACATATCCGACTGATTGAAGAAGGCATATCCACACAGCAGTTGATCACTGTAATGACGTTCATCATTGGAAACAGTGGGTGGCTAATAACAGAGCTGGTAATAATCACTCTGGAAATAATAAGCAGCGGATGATTTATTTACCCAAGAACTCCAAAAAACAAAGTGAAACAATGGAGAGCATTGAAGCGGGTCTCGGTGCTGTGCAGCACAAACTCCCTTTTTCTCTGGTCTGAAAACACGCTCAAAACTGCCCGAGGGCAACCTAAGCTGCAGCAATACATTTCTTAGCTAAATCCATCTAGCACAGAAAACGGCTGAGCCTAGGGGGATCCAGTACGTCGGCCACTCAATGTGGCTGAAAGGTGATTGGCTGCATGGGCCCATGGTTCTGACATAAACACTTTTCCTGTCAGATGCAATACCAACCATTACTCAAGTGTCTTTCAAGCTATAGGCTGAGGATCTTTCAGCCAGTCCCAGATTTGTGCCCTGTTGAATGCTCTTGAAGGCTATGGCTAAGGGGGGCATGAGAGATGGTGAATACCGGGGAAGTCATTTTCACATTTAATGTGCAGGTTAATAAGTTCATATTTCAATTCGTATTAACTATTTAAACCATTTCACTGACCAGGGTCTCCCAGGGGTCCACTCCTTTTTCCCCTCAACGCCAAATCTCTTTGCCGAGAATTGCCGACGTACAAGCTCAGAGCTTGCAGATCTGCTATTTTCACAGAATGTTCGCCTATTTTGGCCAAATGATCGCCTTTTATGACATGCCCAGAATAGGGAAGCTAGGGTCATGTGGTTAACCCATTAAGACCTGAAGCCGATTCTACAAATGTCTCCTAAATCCCAACAGTATTCTGAAAGTGGTGCTCAATCTTTTTCATGTCAAGGACCCCCAAAATTATATGTATTTGGCCGTGGACCCCCATCTCAAAATATTTTGTTCCAGGGACCCCCCAGATGGTTGGGGTGGGAGGGGTGGGGTGTGTGAGGTCCTTGCTGGCAGACACCACAGGGGGTAAATGCAAATGAATGTCTCAGAAATGGTACATTTACCTGGATATGTGGGAGGTATGTGGGAGGCAGAGTCCTGCAACGGGCCGGGTACCCGCGGATACCCGACGGGTACCCGCGTTTGACGGGTGAAAACGGGTGAAAATTTTACTTTTATAAGATCACGGGTACGGGGACGGGCGGTACTGAACTAATCGCGGGCGGGTATCATTTTATTGTGAAAATCAGAGAGCACTGTTTCCGCCCAAACAACGTAACTTGTATAACTTAACAGCACAACTGCATGGAGCATGCTGGACAGTTATCTTAACTCACAAAAACACATTGAACATCCTGTTAAACCTTCAAATTAAAAGTATATGATGACATAAACAACGACACATGTTTGCTGCGTAGATGCGCGTTCGCGCGTGGCTTAGCTCGCTCCTCCGTCTTCACTTGCTTTCTGTACAAACCTGACCACTGAATGTAGCGCTGTTGTTGAAGGCTGCTATCTTTTTCAACACACTTTTCAATAGGATTTACATTTTACACGGGTAAACGGGCGGACAACGGGTCGTTTATTTGACGGGCGGGGCGGGTCTGGTTCGTATTTTGAAATTATCACGGGTGACGGGTCGGTCTACGGATCTGAGTATTGACGGGCGGGGCGGGCGCGGGTTCTCAAAATTGGACCCGTGCAGGACTCTGGTGGGAGGTGGTACATTAATGAATGAGGGCAACATACACACACATACTCCCGTAAGTATCAGGGGTATGCCTGAGGAATACCCTCCCAAAATCATTGCTTTTCAACCAGTGCCAGAAGCAAAGATTTGAGTTAAAATGTTCACTTTAAAAATATATATATTCAAAGATTTGCAAACATTTTCACGATAAAAAAAATTGCAGATCTACAAGGTCATAGCGTGGCACTCTGTGCCGCACTATGAGCTTGTAGATCTGCTATTTTTCAATAGCCAAAGTGTAAAATAATGCTTTTTAGCTCAAATAAAAAAATGACGTTGCGTTCAAGGTCTTAATGGGTTAAACACGTATTATTAGATATAATTATGTTTTTTACCGAAAATAGAAAATTGCCACGAACTACAACTTCGCTGCAAGTAAATTCTGGAGGCAGGAAAAGACAGGTGAGGCATTCCTGTAACATGGCAGTAGCCTCATTACAAGGAAGCAAAAAAAGAAAAAGACCTGTGACTGTTGCAGCCATGCTGATCTTCTCAAGAACTCGCTCTCTGTACATGCAGCTAGACAATAAATGTCAAGCGGCTCTGCCTCTTCACCCAGTCCACACACAAGTGATATTCATTACCGGGCCACCGGGATAATGACAGAGCGTCTCCTGAGAGGAAGTGAAAGGCTCTCTGTCCCTGGGACATGATCGATAGCCACCAGCAGGCTTCATCTGGAGAGGAGAGGAGGGAGGTTGCCTCATCGCTGTCTCTGCTGTCAAAGGTAGAGTCCTGCCTCATGCAGCATCGCATTCCAATCCCTTCCTTTTGGACAAAAGGCCTGGCATTCACAGGGAGACAGCCAACTGCCACTGTCTCATCGGTGCACACAAAATTGTCCGTCTCTATTACAAAGTTACGGACACTTCTTTAACCCATTGAGACCTGAAGCCGATTCTACATGTCTCCTAAATCCCAACAGTTTTCTGAAAAACGTATGTTTCTATATCAGTGGTGCTCAATCTTTTTCATGTCAAGGACCCCCAAAATGATATGTATTTGGCCGCGGACCCCCATCAAAATATTTTGTTCCAGGAACCCCCCAGAAGCAAAGATTTTAGTAAAAAATGTTCACTTTAAAAATATATATATTCAAAGATTTGCACACATTTTCACGATTTTTCAAAAATAGCAGATCTACAAGCTCATAGCGCGGCACTCGGTGCCGCGCTATGAGCTTGTAGATCTGCTATTTTTGAATAGCCCAAAGTGTAAAATAATGCTTTTTAGCTCAAATCTAAAAATGACACAGTTCCAGGTCTTAATGGGTTAAGTTGATCTTCCTTCCAAGTCCGGATGGCGAGGGCCATAGCGTATCGCTTGGCAGCACGAGTCAATGTGGTCTCGGCATAGAGATGCTGTCAAAGCTGGAACTGCTAATGAGAATCAATGGAGTTCAGAGGCAGTCAGAGGCTGCCTCGCCCTCTGTGTTTGTTGCATCTGACATTTCATTCGATTACCATTTCCCTGTCAGAAATCTATTCCCGGGCGTGCCAAATGAGCAATCGGAATGCTAAATGAGGACCGGAGCCAGACCGAAAGCACGTTACATGCATGAGAGAGTGGCCACGGTGAGATTGCACACTCACCAAAACATGTTCACACTCTATGATATGCAAAAGAAAAAGGTTAACCCATTAAGACCTGGAACTGTGTCATTTTTAGATTTGAGCTAAAAAGCATTATTTTACACTTTGGGCTATTCAAAAATAGCAGATCTACAAGCTCATAGCGCGGCACCGAGTGCCGCGCTACGAGCTTGTAGATCTGCTATTTTTGAAAAATCGTGAAAATGTGTGCAAATCTTTGAATATATATATATTTAAAGCGGACATTTTTAACTCAAATCTTTGCTTCTGGGGGGTCCCTGGAACAAGATATTTTGATGGGGGTCCGCAGCCAAATACATATAATTTTGGGGGTTCTTGACATGAAAAAGTTTGAGCACCAAATATAGAAACATAGGTTTTTCAGAATACTGTTGAGATTTAGGAGACATGTAGAATCGGCTTCAGGTCTCAATGGGTTAATGATATAAATATGTTATGAGTTGCACGGACACTTACATGCAAATTGGAGGCTGGCTCTTCGGCTATGGACGGAGCCCCACACGTTGATGGCAGTGCACTGGTATATCCCTGTGTCTTGGTCCCTGTCCAGACTGCTAATGATCAGGTTGCCCCCAGACATGTGACGCCGGTAGTCATTCCCCAGATCAATGAGTGTTCCGTTTAGCGACCATCTGGGAAAGACGCAAACACAATCAGTACCCAGGCCCCTGGAGAGGCACACTCACAAACATTATCAAAGGGATCGATTTGATTGGTCCATCCATGTCATCCAGGACAGAACAGAGCGGGCAGTAATAACTGCGGGGATCTATCTTATTCAGCTACTGTCCAAGAGAGAAATCAAAGCAAAATGTATTGAATACATGTATACAGTTGAGTTATTAATAGAGAATTATTGAACCTTCTACAGAGTAAATATTGGCATGTTCATTTTGAATTGACCACTTCAACCCTATATACTTCTCAGTTTTGCCCTCTACACCAAATGCAACCTTTGCCGAAAAAAGCAGATCTAAAAGTTCACAACAAATGACCTTGTGACACATTGTGAGCTTGTAGATCTACTATTTTTGACGAATGTTCAATTATTAGGACATGCCCAGAATAAGGACCCTAGGATTCAAGTCGTTAAATGAACAGTGAAGATTTTACTGTGTATTTTTCTTGTTTCTAGACCTAAGTGAAAGATCATGCCACCAGGGTGATTCAACTGGGGGTGGTCTTCCGCCAAATTCTGGTACTTCCGCTTAGACACTCAAACGGCTACTGTAGGTCTTGCCCAGCGTTGGTATAGAGTTGAATTTACCCTCAGATGAAGATTTCACACAGGTTGAAAACGTAGTATGACAAGATGGCATCATTCCAGATGTGAAACTTCAAGAATGACCAGGAGGCCTTAACCCATTAAGACCGGGAACGCATCTGTGTGTCATTTTTAGATTTCTTTGGCTATTCAAAAATAGCAGATAAGCTCATAGTGCAGATCTGCTATTTTTTTTTAATCGTGAAAATTCGTGGCAAAATCTTGGATTACATATTTTTTAAAGGGAACATTTGTAAAATATTTAGCACCAGGAACCCCCAGAAGCAAAGCATTTGAGTTACAATTCTCTCCAGACCCCAAAAAATCTAATATTTGCACAACTTTTCATGATTTTTCAAAAATAGCAGATCTACAAGCTCATAGCGCGGCACTCGGTGCCGCGCTATGAGCTTGTAGATCTGCTATTTTTGAATAGCCAAAGAAATCTAAAAATGACAACAGATGCGTTCCCGGTCTTAAAGAGTTAAAGGAGCATAATGGGTGGTACTGTATGTAATGTTTAGCTGATTGACTACGATGAATCCTGTTATTCTTGACATTACTGCTGACTATTTTCCAAAGCACCATATACTGTAGTTTGTTTCAGTTTCGAGGAAGCCACTGGATTCAGTTCATTTCAGTACTGTATGAAAACTTGCAGACACTTGCAGACAACTTGTTTGAGACAGAGAATCCCATACACTCGATATCCCTGCGTGGGATGATTTATGTTTGATTTATTTATTTTTTGACAAATTTACATTAATATTTCATTTTAAAGCACATACACAACCCATTCATTTGAAAAGGCTGCCTGAAAATAGTCTCTGGAGAAAAGAAAAAATTTCATGATTATGCAATGAGGTTTGCCAACGCTCAATTATTCAGGTAAGTTTCGTAACGCTTTAATGACTTCAGATTTCACATAGAGTTATCATTTTAAATCAATACAAATAAATAAATTCAGTTATACTCTTCATGAAGCATGATTTTCATTTCTCTGTACCAGTATCATGGAACTTATAAAAGCTGTATGTTATGTTTAATGGGGCACAATTCTAAAAATGAGAAATAAATTAGGCTTGGCAGCCTGATAAGCAGATTATTTCCTATTTGAAATTCACAAATTATAATTAGGTCCCTTTAATGAAGTTCATATCACATTATGGCTTTAATATGAGCACACACAAAACTAGAAAGTAATGGCTATCCATTACAGCTGTCAAAACTAAAGAATCAAACACTACTTATTAATGAATTCACGGCCAAAGTTCAGACTGATAAAATGTGAATAGCACAGTCAGTGGATCACAAGTAACTTTATAGATTAGGCCAGGTATAACCTACCAGGCCAGGTAGGTTATTAGGGCCAGAAATGTTCGGAAATCAGTCAATATAGAGGTGAGTGGAATCACTGCGTTCACAATTTGAGGCATTCTGTTCTAAACGAGCCACTCCTTCTAACTTAAATGCCAATCTTAGCCAATCAGGATGAAATCAGATTGCTATGACTGTCTGCAGTTTGTTTGATGGGGTTCCACAATAAATGGCATCCTAATGACAGGTGATGGGACTTTACCCGTAAAAACACAGTAAACAGTAAACAGTATGCAAGGAACGCCATTCTAGCCAATTGTGCTTTGCTTTGTAAAAATGCAAGATATGATGCATGGTTGCGATGCTACTTTTGGTAACTGCCTCGGCAATGCTACTACAATTACGTGAAATAAAAAATTGCAGTTAAGTACAAAAGATGGCATGGCTATACTTGTTCTCCTGCCTGCCTACAGGTATGCCCTTTCACTTAATCCTGAAGGTTTTTGTCAATTCCGCAAACAGAATTATTTCTATAATATATGAATGTGGCATAGCTTGTGTTTTAAATAAACAGACATTTCACTTTTACAATCTTCGATTATACTGTGTGGAAAAGGCTGCTCTTCCTTCTAGCTGGGCTTGCAGTTCTCCATTTCAGTGTAACATAATCCGCTAGTGTTTCTGCGGGAAGGAAGATTTCTGCGGGAAGGAAGATCTTGTATGTACAGTACTGTACAAGCGGAAAGGAGGAATGAATGGGGAAGGATCCCATGAGAAGGATGGGGAAGCTAGCTATATTTGCAGCCACACAGCATGACTAAGTTAATGCGAGAGGATGGCAGGAAGCTTGAACAGATCACACATATCTAGAGCACATGGCTGCCATGGGCGCAGGTGGGGGATATCTGCTCGATACAATCACTAAGACTCCCACTCTGGCAGCAGAAAGACCTTATGACTAAGTTATACTCCATGATGGCATCGCTCGCCAAAAATGACAGATACAAAAATAAAATAGATTAATGAGCAACACTGTCGTTCGATAAAGTATAAATTAGGCTTTAGATAGGCTAGCCTTTGCGCCATTGCAGTTGCATTGAGAAACATGTCATCAACCTTCACATACTGTCACAAAAGCCCTCTAATAACCTCCCTTTTCACATCAAGATAAGTCCCACCATTTGGATTTTTAAATCCAAACTGAAGACCCACTTTTTTTACTCTTGCTTTTAACATAGATTGAGGTCATTGTCTGTTGTTGGAATTGTAGGAATAATATTAAAATAAAATGTGTTCAAAAATTGGCCTCCTGGTGGCGCTATATGTGAAAAGTTTGGGGCAGAGGTTCTGCTCTGGCCTCCAGGAAGTGTGTGTGCACAATTTCACATCGATAGGGCCAACGGTGCCGGAGATTAGCTGTTCACAGACAGACGGACAGACGGACTGACAGACAGGGTGCAAAACATAGTCTCGGCCACGCCTTCGGCCTGGCGGACACAACAAAGCTAAGCAAGAAAATGTCTGCCATTAGCTGTAGTGAAAGGACACCGCCTGATTGATTTTTGCCCTCCCCCACCCCTTATCTCTTTCCATTCCTGTTTCTATCCTGTCTATCCAAGCAATCTCCACATATAACGTTAAAGTTGGGTGTGGGTGTGAATGTCCGGATTATGCCCAAATATGGATATAACTGACATCATAGAACTGACGTCATAGATGACAGAAAGATAGACAAAGAGATGGAGAGAGGGGGGGGGGGCTATTTCATCCACTACACCTGGGCAAATGCTGCATGGGTATCACTATACTGTATATAATAATGTGGAAAGGTTTTCGCTCTTGACTCAAGCCTTATCAAAAATTGAGCGAGGTGCGAGAGGCCAGCATAATAGTCGAGTGTAAACATAAAAAGCCTGCACGCTGGCCAAAAAAAAAGAAATTGAGTCTCTTTGGATAAAAAAATTGATTTATTTACCAACTGGAAAAAAGTAACAGTGAAAACTAGAAAAGTGCTCCTCGGAGCACAGGTCTCGGCCAGGTCATATTATTGTGGGCCAGCAATGTTGGGAATGTTCCAATCAGGACGGAATATGAAAAATCGGACTGGGCCGTCTTGATCACTTGACTATACAGATAATATGTACCGATTTGCGTGATGTTTGGACAAAATTTGCAGGAGTAATATAAAAAAAAATATGTTGCAAAAATCGTCCTCCTGGTGGCGCTATGATAGGGCAATGTTAAAAGGGTGGCAATTGTTCCTAAACGTAGTGTGAATGTGCTTGTACAGTTTCACCACAATCGAACACTGCGTTCATGATTTGCGGCATTTTGTTCAAAACGAGCCACTCCTGCAAACTTTAGATGTCAATCTTAGCCAATCAGGATGGAATATGAAAAATTAAACCCGTCTTGATCACATGACTATAGAGATCATGTGTACCGATTTGTGTGAAATTGTGATAAAATCTGAAGGAGTAATATCCAAAAATGTGTTTTACATCCTGGTGACGCTATAAAAGGCAGATGTGAAAAATGCAGGGCAAAGGCTTTTCCTTGGCCTCTAGGGACTGCGCATACAAAGTTTTACACAGATACACAGTTATGGGTAAAAACACAAATCGGCATGTTATAGCGCAACCATGAGGCGCCATCTTCCTCGGCCTAGTGAGAATGTGTGTGCAAAATGTGTTCATGATTGGAGGAATTTTGTTCAGAACTAAGCACTCCTGCAAACTTTGGAAGCCATTCTTAGCCAATCAGGATGGAATATGAAAAATCTGAAAGACCAGTTTCGTTTTATGACTAAAGAGATACTGTGTACCAATTTGCGTGATGTTTGGACAAAATCTGTAGGAGTACTTTTAAAAAAATGTTTTGCAAAAAGCAGCCTCCTGGTGGCGCTATAACAGGCCCATGTGCATAGTTTCGCTGCGATCAAGCCAACAGTGCCGGAGATTAGCTGTTCACAGACGGACGGACACACGGACACGCGGACGGACGGACAGGGTTCAAAACATACTCTCTCGGTCTGACGGAGACAAAAAGAGTGGGCGTTTCGATTCTCAGACCATCATCAGGATCTTTTTACAATCATTAGATGGTATGATAATAATAATAATAATAATACTGTGTCGACTTTCTCAGCTATTTTGAATCTGTGCAATCTGAACTATTGAAAATCAGAAGGTAATGGCCTGTTAGGGACGGGGCTTGCCCTTAAAAAGACAGAGAAGCTAACACAGCTTGTTTCAGACAGAGGCTGAAATGAGGGTCTTTAAGAGTCAGCATAATATAAGAACTGTGAATCACACAACGCTATCCTAGTGGAGTCCCAGAAAAGAATACAACAGCTGGAAATGAGAACAGGTCACCTTTAACAAAATAATATGAAACCCAACTAACTTGAACTTGCAAAGGACAAAAAGGAGGAGAGGTACTATTTTTACTTGCATGGAAGTATTCTACATAATGTAGAATACCTCCATCCAAGAACTAATTGAAGACATTTGGATACAGACAAAGGGACCACTCTAGCCTGGTTCCAGACAAATCTGCCATTGCAAAAAAAAAAATTGCCCTTGGCAGATTAGGTCTGGCCCCCCTCAATAGAGATTGGATTTCTCTCCCTCCGAAGTTGTGAGGGACCAATCAGGGCCCAGTATGCAAATGTGGGGCGGGTTTATCACCAGAGGCATATTTTTTTATTTGCCCCTCGGAAATGCAGGTTCCACACAGAGATTCCAGACTAATATCTACACAGTGATATTAGTCTGGCCATGCCAAGCTAGGACCACTCAGCCCTTAGAGTGGCCAAACAGGCACTGGATACATACTATACTCCCACCTCGCTGTGGGATTTTTATAAGAACACTTTAATCTAATAGATTTTGTGGAGGAATCATGACCACGTGGAACCTTCCTTTAGATCATTTTATTATGTCAAGTTACTTTTTAGAAGTCAAAATGTTATCAGCCTGCCTTTTCCAACAACTGTATAATGGACACCCTAAGGGGCTACATTTTCAATGACTTGATATCTGGATCTTTTTTTCCTACCATATACAATAAGACAACCCATGTGTTAATAAAGGTGCAGTTTATTATAAATAAACCCTAACTCCATCATGGTCATCTTATTTTCTATATTTATTTTAATTATGACCGTAGCAGATGTGCAATCTCAAGCTCAATATGCGACTTGATGCTTTGTGAGCTTGTAGATTGGCTATTTTCGGCACCAGACCAGACAGTCTTAAAGTATAAAACCAGGTTTTAGTACACAGAGTCCAACTAAGACTCCTGCTGATCACTTCTATTGTGATGGTCTGAATGAACTCTGACTGACATTGAGGTTCACATACATTTTGCATGAAGCCTTTCCATCAAATACACACACAAACACACGCACCCACGCGCATTAGAGTAACCGCAGTTTGGGTGGATTTGGGTCAATCAAATATAATTATTAATTAATATTGGATAAACCGCGGGTGAAATGCGGGAATTAAATTAATGATATCTATCTCTAGGCCTATTATAGCTTTTAAAAAGCACAACATTTCACTGTGTGTGCGTGTGTAGTATTTTAATATCATTTTACACCAGGCACAAATTAGCTAGCCTGGTATCCAGCCTGCTTCGCTACGTTCGGCGGACTTTTTTTTCTCTCTTCGCTTCTCAGTTTGGAAAGCCTCCCATTGGGAGGTGTTGCAGAACTACACTGGAACTACATATGTTACGTTGGGCAACGTCGTTGCTGATTGGATGTTGTTCAAACGAATGACGAATCACAACGATCACACTGTTTTTTTGGTCCCGCCCCGCACCACAGACCAATCAGAAGCCCCAGGTTCGAAGCTTTTGGCATGTCCCGCCTCCCTTGGAGATAGGAGGCTTTCCAGACTGAGAAGCGAAGAGAGAAAATAAAGTCCGCCGAACGTAGCGAAGCAGGCTGGATCCCAGGCTACAAATTAGCCGCTCACTACACGGTGCTTTGCAGGCAGCCAGTGTTGCCAGGTTGCGAGAGAAATAAGCAGCCAGGTCTATGAAAACAAGCCCACAACAAGTGCCAAACAAGCCCAAAACTCGCTTATAAAAAGCCGACATGGCAACAAAGTGGTTGAAAGCGGAAGCAACTGAATATAGACGTGCGCTTGTTGTTACCATGGTTGTGGATTGTATGCAGTCACTGCATCACGACAGTGGTGAGTAACATTGTTTATAAGAGAACTAACGTCAGGAAAATAACAATTATTTGGTGCGGATCTATAAATAGGATGATATAATTACCGCGGGTGGATGGCGGATGGATAATGAACTTGTCAACGCGGATTCGGGTGACAAAAAACCCCATCCGCACATCTCTAACGCGCATGCGCGCATGCATGCATGCATGCGCGTGCCCCACACACACACACACACACACACACACACACACACACACACACACACACACACACACACACACACACACACACACACACAAAGATTGTAATGGACTGTTAAGACTGGTAAGTGCTTGAGGTGTCTCAAAGCCCGGGGCTCAAGGCTCAGAAAGTTGTTTCCTTGTAGCTGTCAGAATCCTGAATAACAAAACACTCACAAAAGAACACTAAAGCTAAAAAATATATGCAACTTGTAGTTGCACAATGTTACTTACACCTACATGATGTATGGCTTCTGCACATTTCATAAATCGTGATTCTAAATTATCATTATTAGCATATGCAATATAAACATACGGTGTAGGTCCTTGCACACTGGTGCGTTTTTTCGGTGCGTTTTATTAATCCGGAATCCGCAAAAAAAAACGTCACGCACAACATCCTTGCACACTGAGTCCGATGGGTTTTATTTATATTCGTTGCAATATCAGTCATCAAGCAGTGAAGATGATTTTGTGGTCCTGTCAATTGAAAAAAAGAAAAAGGAAAATTGGGTTCATCCTATCCTGACATTTCGTAAACAGGAAGGAGTTTCACATGTTGTACAAGAAGCTGCGGCATTATCCCGACCGTTTGAGAGTTGCTTTTAGGATGTCAGTGGCCCGATTTGATGCTTTGCTAGCAACACTGGAGCCACATATTAAAAAGACCACCACAAACTTCCGCGAGCCAATTGATGCTGAAGAGCGGCTGGCAGTATGGTAGACACGCACGCGC
Organism: Gymnoscopelus braueri; assembly: GCF_963280865.1. Classification (NCBI taxonomy): domain Eukaryota; kingdom Metazoa; phylum Chordata; class Actinopteri; order Myctophiformes; family Myctophidae; genus Gymnoscopelus; species Gymnoscopelus braueri. The sequence continues at coordinate 19,232,321 of NC_137612.1, forward strand.
GCGCGCACACGCACACGCACACGCACACGCACACGCACACGCACACGCACACACACACACACAGGGTAAAGTGCGCGTTAGGGCTTCTGCCACAATCTGTCTTTATACTCTGTGTCTTTATAATCTGAACGTACTTTGTGCGGTTTGACGAGATGAATCAACTTCTCAGCCGACATGGTGGAATCAAAACAAGTATGGTGGCTCAGGAAGCACACAACACTGCTCAAAAGGCAAAAGACAGCTGCGGAAAACGCACATAATTGACCCTGGTCCGAAAAAAATAAATACGGGCGAAATATTCGGCGGCAGTTTGCAAACGTGATTGACATAACGTGAGGTCGATTGTTTTTTATACGTGCTCCGAAATTTGCCCCGTTATTCAGCCGAAAAAACGCACCAGTGTGCAAGGACCTTAATATTGATTTTATTCACTTTTATGGAGAAAAAAACCCTCAAAATCACACATTTAGCATATTAATTAAAACAAAGGATTCTGCCAATGCATAAAACAAGCACGTAATCCATGACAAGCAGCAACCAGCACGTTTGACAATCTTGGAAACGGACCAGCCAACCAACTGACCAATCAAGAGTGGCATACTAGCCGCAGTCACTGCAGCTGTAATTTCTATTAAGTGAAACGGCTGTATCCATGTTATTACCCTTGAGGGAAGTTAGCACAACAAAAATGTATAATGTATGCTCTATAGTATACATTATACATTATTGTACACCAATATTGGTGTAAAGCGAGCAATGGCTGTGTACAATTTGAGAGTGCTGAGAGGGTGAATATGTGATTAGGCAACTGACCATATGCTGCACTTTAAACTGACAGTGTGGTGCCAGAATACAATCTGGTGCCTGCTAAGGTAGTTTACGAATGCACAGGTCATTATCCTTAAAAGTGTATCATTGGTTACACATATTGCGATATGAATATTAATATGTACAGATAGACGAGTGACGGCGGCAAATTACGCAGGGTAACAATATAGACACGTATGCAATAGGTAGTGCACGCACATCCGTGGCCCAGGTGCAAGACAAACAAAGTATCATAAAAAAAGAGAATAGAGTCTACACAGTGGGGAAGTTTGCAAAAAGCTCTGCTTGGTATTTTATTGCTCATCAGACCTGTTCAGACCTTCATCAGGACATATATCATACATGTCCTGATGAAGGTCTGTACAGGCCGAAACGTTGACGAGCAATAAAATACCAAGCGGAGCTTTTTGCAAACTTCACCAGTGTGCAGACTCTATCTCGGGAGGGAAATGGGGAGAGGTAAGGAGAGGGAGGGCGTATTACACCCACCGAGTACTGAAACCTGAACACGCTGATTGGCACGTCGTGAAGCGGCACATTGTCAGCTAAGTAACACCAGCAATACTGGGGCAAGTTTCGCACCACATTTTATATATATATATATATATTTGCTATAATATAAAGCTGACATTACGTATTATGCCCATAATGGACATGCCTGACATCACAGTACTGACATCATAGATTCCTGCCATCATAGACTGGCCTCAAACTACAGCGCAATAACCTGGGCAATGCTAGGTACTGATTATAGACAGACACACACAACTACAACGCAAAAACCTAGGCACCGCTGGGTAGAGATTATAGACAGCTTCTCACACAATATTGATGTCATCATCGACTGGCCTCCATGTACTTTTTGTGCATAATTCACCCATGGGCAATGGGTACCACTACCAAGACACACACAGTGCTGATGTCATAGCGCTGACATCATCATCATAGACAGCCTCCAAGTACTCTGACAACGGGGACTGACGATGAGGCAAGCTGATCTACAGTCTTCAGTCTTCAGCATTTTATGTGCTACACAAGTGTGAGAACGTTTTTGTCATACATAACAATGAGAGTGAAACTGTTACTTCCTCGATCTATGAGCACAGGAGCAACGGATGATGGACAATATTTTGACTTATGTCATGCCCAGGTATGCTACAAGGTTCAACATCATTTTTTACCAATTCAGAGCTTCTCAAACTCCTTGTGCTTCTATCCATAGTTAATTCAATTTGGTCTTCTCTGCCAACTGCCGTTCACAATGCTGCGGGGGGTTACATTAACCCATTCAATCCGGAAACGCATCGGTGTCATTTTAAGATTTCTTTGGCTATTCAAAAATAGCCGATATACAAGCTCGTAGCGCGGCACTCTGCATTTTTTTTTTTTATCGTGATTTTTTAAATATATATATTTAACAACATTTTTAACTCAAATCTTTGCCTCTGGGGATTCAACAAATGTCTTCAAAATCCTAATAGTTATGTATGTTGCTATGTATCAGTGGTTCTCAAACTTTTTCACGTCAAGGACCACCCAAAATGATATGTATTTGTCTACGGACCCCCCATCTCAAGATACATTTTGTTCCAGGGACCCCCAGAAGCAAAGATTTTAGTTTAAAATGTATGTATATTCAAAGATTTGCACACATTTTCATGATTCCCCCCCCCCCCCCCCCAAATTGCAGATCTACATCTCATACAGTATGAGCTTGTATATCTGCTATTTTTGAATGGCCAAAGAAATGACTAAAATGACACAGATGCGTTCCCGGGCTTAATGGGTTAAGATGTGGGAGGGGTCAAGAGGACCCTGAATCATCAGTTATGAATCATGAATCAGGCCATTCTTAGGTCTGACATGCTTCAATGTAACAGTGGTTCTCAACCTGTAGGCCGGGGCCCACAGGTTGGCCGTGAGGATATCATTAAAATAAACATGCTCTAAAAATGCACGCGGCCCACCCATCTTCTGAATACTTAACACGGTGCAAACACTATAAGCAGATTAAAATACATTATAAGTACAGGTATGTTTATAATGCATTATAGACATGGAATGCATAGCATGCATTTTTCAAAAATTACCAAAATAGCAGATCTACAAGGTCACAGCGTGTCCCATTGCTACACTTAAAGATCTACAATGTAGTTCTTTAATTCATAATTGTGGTCCCGGGAAGACAACAAATGTTTCTTTTGGGTGTCAAGCTGAAAAGGTTTGGCTTCCTAGCCGGGAGTAGGCCTAATATTAAAGATAAACACTGACCAGGCAGTATAATTTAACAGGATGTTTCTGGTGCATAACAAAATGTCAAATCATTTTGGTATGGTCAAATACTAGGCTACTGTTAAATTGGAAATTATTACACGTTGGAAGCTTGAAATGTTTTACACTTTTCAAAGGCAAAATTAAAAAGGCTAATTATAAAACTAACTATAAAACTCACATTTATTTACGTGGTGTCATTCAGCAGTATGGATATAGTTTACAGATGCTGGTGCCATGGAAATAACAACTCCAAAGGATATTTCCATAGGACATTCAGGGCAATGTTTCAGGACATTTGAGGTCCTAATTTCAGTGTTAGCAAAATAAATTGCCCAGCATTTATGTCTTCCATTTAATCATACGGAATGAAAAAAAAAGTCCTCTCCTTGCCGGAAGGGAAACAAGCCAAGTACAATCATTGTAAAGGAAAACAACCTCTGACATAACCAACTAAAGCCACAAAGTGATCCCTTGCACAACCCTGGACAAAAACTAGTGCCTTTAAAAGAATGACAACACATTTCAATCTCATGTTCAGAGAGGTTGCTTGCAAAAGTAGCAATTCTTCTTTTTACAGATGGTTTAAATTAAATGATCTACATTTATTAACCACTTAAACCCCGGCATCCGTATTATGGGGAAAGCTTTCGCTGGAAAGATCGACAACATCGGCTATTTTCAGCTAAAGCTTTCCCCATAATAACAGAAAACAGAAAATTGTATTTTCTAGAGCGCTGAGGGACTCCGGTCAACCATATAGGGTTTAAGTGGTTACGCTAATCCTGAGTTTAAAGTATTAGGTCATCTGCTGCTTACATTACAATGAGAGCACCTATTGACATGGGCCAATAGCCAAATGGTATTATGTAATTGTCTCCTCCAGTCCGAAAGGCATGGCGAGAGAGTATGTTTTACCCCCTGTCTGTCCGTCCGTCCGTCTGTCCGTGTGTGTCCTTGTGTCCTGTCCGTGTGTTACTAGCTAATCTCCGGCACCGTTGGTCCGCTCGCTGCGAAACTGTGCACACACACTCCCTGGATGCCAATTCAGAACCTTTTTCACATGGGCCTGTTATAGCGCCACCAGGAGGGCAAAACCCATTTTTTGACATTACTCCTACAGATTTAATCCAAACGTCATGCAAATCGGTACACAGTATCTAGTCATGTGATCAACACGGATCTGTCCGATTTCCCATATTCCATCCTGATCGGCTAAGGTTGGCTTCCAAAGTTTGCAGGATTGGTCTGTTTTGAACAAAATGCCTCAAATCATGAATGCAGCTTGCAATTTCCGTGAAATTTCACACGCACATTCCCATTAGGCCGAGGAAGAAATGCCACCCATTTCACATTGGCCTGTCATAGCGCCACCAGCAGGTCTTATTTAGCAAAACACATTTTTGGAACAAAATGCCTCAAATCATGAATGCAGTGTCCGATTGCCGTGAAAGGCCTAAGAAGAAATGGCACCCTTTTCACATTGGCTTATTATAGCGCCACCAGGAGGCCACAATAACGTACCTGACCTGGCGGAGACCTGTGCTCCGAGGAGCACTTTTTCTAGTTTTTCACTGTTTTTGTCAAAACACACATTCGTAAGCTAAGCTGAACGAAGCAGTATCTTTCAGTACTGAAACACGGTAAAATGTACAGACATTACGCTCTCACAGCAGGGATCAGCTGGAAATGTTCTTAAAATCCATTCTACATGTATCCTATGATTGTTCCTAGCTAGGAAAAAAAAAGACATTATACTGACAGCAACACATTTCCCTGCCATGCTATTAGGCCCAAAAGCAATCCAAATGTGCTTTTGAACAACAAAAAGTGGGTGTCAAAATGGTTTAACTTACTGGCGGGAACCCTTCCACTCCATTTGTTTCTGTAATATGCAAGCTACAGCCGAGACTTCATCCAGGATAGCTCAGCTGGCACAACAAGTATAACGATACCCCCTGCCGCTGCGCTTAAACCGTGTTTCCAGCACAGACGCATTAGAGGAAATGTAAGCATTTAACCGAATGTCACTCACAAGGTTATTGCATCTCTCCACTGCTTGCTGTGCATTTACATGATGCTGACCAAGCTGCGAAACACAATCTACCACAAAAGCAGTACTACTGTATCTGCTGTATTCAGGCATACTCCGCAGCAACGGGAATATCGAAGGATCTGTGGTGCAAATTAGTCATTTTAAATCCTTTTTTACTCGTCTAATGATTTCTTAATCCTTATATTATATTATAACATATCAGCTTCAATCATAGAGCAGCGTAAATCTTATGACTAATTAAGTTAACCTTGTTCACATCTATGGTGTCGGCATATTCATTACCTAATGCGTTGGCTTTCTGACTCTAGCTCAAAATCCTATATCAAACTAAATTAACACCCCGAAAAAGTACGGTCGGCAAGGGGTTTCCGACCAGACAAGGGGTTTACCGTCCAGACAGTCCAGTCCTGTATTAGTTAAACATGATAAAACAGATTGATAGAGTGAGCGAGCCTGCTCGACGATGGGGCTGTTTATTATTAGAGAGGAATAGGGCTTGCAGACAGAGAGAGAGAGCTGTGTGTGTGTGTGTGTGTGTGTGTGTGTGTGTGTGTGTGTGTGTGTGTGTGTGTGTGTGTGTGTGTGTGTGTGTGTGTGTGTGTGTGTGTGTGTGTGTGACGCACGTATGTATCTCTGAACATTATTGCCAGGTTTTGCGCGAGAAATAAGCAGCCAGGTCTATGAAAACGCCCAACAAAAGCGACTATAGGCTGCATGAGCACTTGAAGGTTCTATGACATTCATTTTCACTTTTTTTTTTTTTTAATGTTTTTTGGGGGGTTTTATGACCTCAATTACACCCAGAAAATCTGAACTTTGAACATTCAGTGGATTTTCTGTGGTCTGGGGTTTTCTGAATAATTACGCTGAAAAGTAATCTGAGCTTGGCCCTTCGGCAGTGAAGTCACAGGCCATTAATCCCGCCCACTCTCCTCCTCGCCCCTCCCCTCCCCTATCCTTTCCTTTGGGGGGGGGGCGGAGCAGAGGCGATGATTGACAGGCAAAATCCCTCAACAGCGACACCCGCAGGCAAAGATTTCTTTTTTCATTGCAGTTGAAAAAGCTTTAGAAATGTGAGAGAAAAACACCTGCCATGGATCACTGGAGTGGAATGTTTTGTTAAAACTTTTTATACACGTTTGAAGGACCATGACAAAGACTTTTAATGTGTGGTAAAACTGAATGTCATGAAACCTTTAAACCTATATACAAATAAAACAGCCGATCGACAAGCTCACAACGCGTCGCAGCTATTTTCAAAGAAAAAAAACAACGAAACGACCACCAATATTTTTTACAAGCAACTCGCTTATAATAAGCGGACACAGCAACACTGCTTCTGATCTGAATTGCACCCTGGTTGACTTTTCAAACGTTTGTTTCAGAGAGGGAGAGAGAGAGATAAATACAGACAAATTGAGAATTATTTAATGTCAATCATTAGCGTCCTGTCTCGGTCTCGCGCATATATCACGGGAGCCTTTCACGTTTTCGTGAGACGTTTGGAATAAAAACAAATGTATGTATTGGGTCGGGATCACATCGTGGTGAAATATCCAGGATTTTTGCCCGCGTTTTTCTGGAGGGTCTAAATATCTTGCAATCAGTGAACCCCTGTCGCCGACCAATCAATCGTGCGAGAATCACAACGATATATTTAGCCCGAATTCAAGAGAGAAACTCGTGCAATGTGAAATGCTTAACGATCTGTTCACTCGCCGACCATTTCAAATATCGGGCAGTGTGTAGGGGCCCTTAGGAACAGACACTCAATTAAGGAGTTTCAAGCTTAACTTATTTGTTGGACGGTACAGTATCTCCCCGAGCAATTATGTCCAGAAAATGTTGTTCCTCACCAAATCAATAACAATCTATGCTATCGGTGTCCTGCTTAATGCAGCAGTGAAGATCTGCAAGCATCAACCAATTAGGCAGCATCGAATGGAGGTTTTCTATGATGTGATGGTAATGCAGAGTAAACAGCGGGCAGATGGAGATTTTCCATGACATGGCAGTAATGTAAGTTAGACACTGCACTTTACCTGTACTGTGGAGAAGGGCTCCCTTCTGCCTCACATCTAATGGTAGCTTGCTGGTCTGGAGAATTGATAGGTAAAATAAGGTCACTGGGCTCTGTCCTCCATCTTGGCCCTTGAAATATTACATCCTCTGCACAGGCTAGAGAAAGGGAGAGAGAAAGGTCATGATACTTAGTTCAGACAGGAAAAAAAAGTCCCTTTAACCTCCAGAGAAAATAGTACAAAGATCGAACTCAATAAAGGATTTACAGTACAGAGTATCTGAACAAACAAGTTGTGGGATGGCGGACGTTGATAAACACACTGTGATCGGTTTTCTTTCTTCTTTGAAGGTTATTTGTTAGCCATTCAAAGAACTGACTGAGGTACTGAGCAAAAACATCATCAACCAGTCAAAAACTGCTTTCATGTATTATGCTCCACACAAATGGAACAAACTTCAGGACTCTCTGAAAAAACTAGTGCGATTGGTCTCAATAGTGACTGCACCTGTGTTTCATGTAACACTATGTTTATTTGCATCTGTGACATTGTAATGTGATTCAAATGTTTGTTATTGTTTCTCATTACGTATGTATTTCATATGTTGTTATCAGGGCGTCCTTGAAAAAGAGAGCTTGCTCTCAATGGGCTTCCCTGAATAAATAAAGGAAAAAGATGAAAGAAAGATTAACCCTTTAAGTAAGACCTGGAACGCATCTGTGTCACTTTACATTTCTTTGGCTATTCAAAAATAGCAGATATACAAGCTCATAGCGCGGCACCGAGTGCCGCGCTATGAGCTCGTAGATCTGCTATTTTTGAAAAATCTTGAAAAAATATTTTTTTGATTCTTTTTCAAAAACTGTTAGGATTTAGATTTTTTTTTTAAGCCTCAGGTCTTAATGGGTTAAGACTCTGATTAAGTTTTTAAGTTTTAAGTTTATGATAGCCAGGCAAACCCTCCCGGTCGCGTGAATTCACACTATCATGTGTCTTTTGCAGACCGGTCTGGCCCCAAGCGCTGGGGATGCTTTACCAGGCTATGTTTATGATTATATGTGAGCACTTCACATTTTTCCAAACAATTTTACTATATCTGTAAAAATGCAAGAAAAACTTAAATGTAGGATGTGACTTTGTGTATTATTTTATGCTCCTTTAATGCTGCAACAAGCTTACATTATATTTCAAAATATAGTGTAGGCGCCTACTGTCAAGCAAAATAACAAATATCGTCATTATGAGATTAGTCCCATATGATCAGAGATCTCCACTCACCGATACATCTTAACCCATTAAAACCGGGAAAGCATCTGTGTCATTTTACATTTTAACCACTTTAACCATATTTTATACTTTGGCTATTCAAAAATAGCAGATCTACAAGCTCATAGCGCACCACTTTGTGCCGCGCTATGAGCTTGTAGATCTGCTATTTTGGAAAAATCGTGAGAACAGCCGCTAACAAACCTACCCTTACTTCTTTGTAAAGTAATCATATCGCCACCCCATTAAACTGGTCTTCCCTACAGACTTGGTTTTGTAATAGAGTTTTTTTTTTGTTACTCTCTAATTGTTTCCACCCAGTTTTAGCAACAAAAAGCTGGGACATTCTCTATTGAGCAAAGCGTTTAGAGACTTGTGAGTCCATAATGAAAGGAATAATCTAAAATCTTGTTGACACACATTGTGATAAGATATGCATATACTGCATCCACCAAACCCTCTGGTAACTGCATATAAATAAAGTACTGTTTTTATCTGATTATAATATTACAGTGTAGCTAAGAGGTCGGGACGGTACAAACAAAAGAAGATATGGTAAAAGATATGGATCTTCAGTGGTTCTTTGGGGTGGTTGAGGTGCTATAGCACCACTGGCTTACAAAGAACCTGTTAAGCCTTTATATGGTTCTTTAGAGGTTCTCTACTGGTTCTTCAGCTTGGTTTCGTTTTGTTGGGTAAAGATTAAAAACGACATTAAAATGCAGAGTATGTCCTGGGAATAACACATTAAAGCAATGGTTCTCAATCTTTTTGCAACAATCTTTAAGGAACTATTCCAGGGTCACCAAAGGAGAAAAGAGTCATTATGTACACACTACAAACTTCTAAAGGCGTTGTATATCAGGAAGAAGTTCCCCTGTGATTATACGCCAAAGAACCACTTTTTGTGCAATTGCCAATTTAGCACCATCTTTGAATAGTTTGTATGCAACTTCACGGTTGCTCCACATTATTATATGATCGAATATTTTGCAAGATAAGTAATTTTGCCTGCATTTTGGTGTGCTTATTAATGCTATGATTAAACTGGGACAGTCAACATCAGTTGCCCAGCAATTCCAAATAGTTCATGACTCAACTGGGAAATCTCCACATCAGGGATCAGCATTTTAAAAATAATTTCTTAATTTATTCAAGATTATAACAAGATTTCCTGAATAATTGACTTAATTACTATGATGTAGTCCATTTTCAAAAACCTTATTCATACACTTGCACTAATACACGCAAGCTGCTGAGGATAAAAGGATGTAAAAAAACAGACAACATGAAGCAAAAATCAACAGAAGGCATGTTAATACCAGACTCCTTTGAAAACCCTGAGGAAGACTTCATTGTCGAAACGTTGGTTTATTTTTAAATAAACTTTTGCATCGTGGCTAAGAGCTGTGCGGCCTCATCCTTTGTCAATAGCAGACTCCTGCCAGATTGTGGGGATATTAATTCCACAAAATTAGACCTAACAGGTGAATTAACTCTTGACACATTCTCATTATGAGGTTGCCTTGTAGATATGAATCAACAAAACAAAAATAAAGGACAAGTGAATCATGTATTAGCTGTGAATTCAATTCATTGCGAGAAAATGAGAGAAAATATTCAATTAAATTAAATACAAATAAAAATTTAAAGGGGGGAGACATTTTTAGGATTTCATGTTGTTTAATTTATTGTATAAAATGATTGTGTACCTATTAAAAATGATCACTTGCTGAGATTAACACTTGAACTAAATGTCCATTTCAATCACTTGAAAGATGGGTCACCCTAATTACTTCAAGGAGGAAAATGACAAGTTAGAATGCGGCACAAACATTATGCAAAGCTCTGGCAATCAGTTAGGCCGATTTGTCCGGTTAGCCAATCAGGGATTAATACTGGCTGAGCGGCACAAACGTGATTATCTAATTATCATTGGCATTAATAGTGTAACTTAGATTTAGACTGACGAGTGTCAGTTGTTGATCGTATGAATATTGTATGTTGTTTTATGTTGTGATGTTTTATGTGGACCCCAGGAAGACTAGTGACCGCGGCAGCGGAAGCTAATGGGGATCCGAATAAAGAATAAAGAATATGAATGTGACACTCCGCCAATCCATGAAGCCGACGGTTTCGGTTGGCCAAACAGGGAAACCGATGCATGCAATCTCCAGAACACACAGAGAATTTCTGCCTCTTTCTCAGCTGACAGGTACAGATATCCGTGGGTTTTAGGCTCTCAGAAACCGTTGGTCCGTCCGAATTGGTGCCATTCAGCACCACACAACTCGGGGTCATGATTATTATGAGACACACACGCCATGTTTGAGACCGAACGGTCGGGCGCTTTTTCGAGTTACGCCTGGGACACACAGACAGAGATTCCGTTAATTATAGTATATATAGAGATAGATATCTGAATAACAGTGATCAAAGCTACTGAAGCAACAAATTAAATAATGGTTTGATCTTTATTTACACAATCATGCTGTTTGTTGTGTTGTAAATTGGCTATTGTTTTCTGGAAGCTTGCTGCAATGTGTAGCCTTGGCAGTACAATGGTCTACTCTGAAAAAACCCTAAGGGCCCTGCATTATTTTGTGGCAGTAGCATGAGGCATGTGGCAGATGGGCGAATTGACAATTTCCTGAGTCGCAGTGGCGTGTTTTTTCCCACCTGTGTGTTTGGTATTTGGGGTTCCTTATTGCTGTATGCTGATGTGGCAGGTGAGGTGCAGAAGGGGTTGGGTTGTTGGCCAATCAGTGCTGCATTGGTTTCAACAAGGATCACAACCGCAGCCAGCCAGCTTATATAGCGAGGCGTGCAGCACTCGTCCATTGCCAGATACATGCAGACATCTTTGCAGACATCATTGCTGTCTGGCAGAAATCTTTATTATATTTCAATAGTTATTTTTTGGCTCGGTTCGCGCAGTGGTTCAGTAACTGCCCACCACCGTGGAGTCTGGGGGTTTGAATCCACCCAGGTGCAGCCGTCTTTGTCGAGTGTCTAAATGAACACATTTCACATGTTCGGGGGGAGGTAAGCCGGGCGGGGAAGGTGATATTTGTCACTACACAAAGTTTTGGACACACAGTTTACACACGACAGCGACAATGTGATTGTCTGTTTCATTTAAATGAATCCCTCAAGCTGGAAAAAAATGTGTTTGTATGCGTTCTAACTTTCCCTATCCCTATACTATAGAAATCGCTGATTTACAAGTTCAAAGCGCTTTGCACCGTGAAACATTGTGAGCTTGAAGATCGGCTATTTGCACTATATTTGTGGGGGTAAATGTGGGGGTACGTGGAGTGGGGGGTGAGTTGGGGGTATGAGGGTATGGAGGACAGAGGTGGGGTGGGGTTTTTGGCCATGGGGTGTGTGGGCTGGCGGTTGGGGGGTATGGGGAGTTGGGGGGTACAGGGTATGGGGGGCCCCCACGTCGGATGGGTTTAAATTATTTGTCATAATCTGCCCTGTGCAACGTTTGTTTACAAAGCCTAAAAGGCAAACAAAAATGCAATCTTTGTGTGACAATTAATCGCCAAGTCATGATCGTGACAGCCCTACACAGACACAAAGAAATGACTGCTGCACAGACCCCATGCAGGCGTCCATCTGCATGATTTGTTTGGTAACTATGAACTGGGCTTATGGACTGGGCTTATGGACTGGGCTTATGGACTGGGCTTATGGACTGGGCTTTACACTGACAAACACACTCAAATGTTTACTGCTCAGGGAGCATGATCATGATCACAGAGTTTCATCGCAATCTGCCCATAATAGTTTTTTTGTTGTTGTGTGAAAGTGGAAGTTTTGGCCTAATGGTGGCCGACTGGAAACGCCATTGGGTCAACAAATCAGTAGGGTTATACCTATTAGATTTTTTTTATATCTTGTGTACAATGTTGACATGTTGGCCTGTAGAGGAGATTCAAATCTCATAATTTTTACCCTGCCCGCATGCATGCATGGCAGAATATTGTAATTGGTTATGTGCGTGCGTGTGCGCGCGCGAGTGCGTGTGTGCGTCTGTCTGTCTGTCTGTCTGTCTGTCTGTCTGTCTGCCTGTGAACAAAATAACTTGAGGGCGCTCAGGGCGGATGGCCAAATGTTCATGAAACTTGGAATGATCAGTAAGCTACTTTGAAGAGATTATTACATTTTGGGTTGTCAAGGTCAAGGTCAAAATGACATGCAGCCATAACTCAGAGACAGAGAGACATACTGTAGAACAAGACATGTGGGTGGTGGAAGAGTTTGCATCGCCAGGTGCATTTTTAATTGTTGGTGTTTTGTGTTCAGATTCAGATTCTGTGTGAGTGGGAAGTATGAGCAGTGACAAATAAACCTACTTTATGGATCCTATGGAAGTGGTACCGAACTAAAAGTCAAAGTAAAACTACTATCTAAATAGTGAAAAGCCAATAATGGTCTGTATTAACTGCTACAAAAGGCAGAACAAAGAGCAGAATAACCTGAATGTTAATACCACTAGTACTGTCCTTTAAGGTTAGTTTGCTTGGCGCTTACTCCCCTGAGGCGTGGGTGTGAATTACCCATGAGCCAATTTGAATAACATTCATTGGGATTTACAATGTCATTTGTGCAAAGGTTGACATTCTTGTAGAGTATCTGTATTTCTCCTCCTCAAATCCCGTGTGGCCACAAGGGCAGAACAAGGTACACTAGCAAGTAGATTGTGCTAGAATGCAGAGCCAGTTCCATTCCAGGGATTCAGATAATAATCTTGGACATGTCATAAACAGGAATAGGAATGGAATCCCAGATGCCCCTGACGAGTGTATTGTAAATGAACAGCCGGGAGGTTGCTGTGGGAATTGGTGAAGGACGCCGTGACAAAGATAACTTAATCAATATAACCTTATTGGTAGAGTAGGATAAGCATTCTAAAGTTATGATCCCAATGTTGATGGAGAGTATACTATATTGTTTTTTTTTGTTTTCTCAATCGGCATTGGGGATGCACCATGGAGACCATAAAGGTCTCTATGGACCACTACCAAGCAGTAGTTCATCGTTTACTTACCCCGTGATGTCTTGAATACAATGAGAATTGTTGTTTCTTTGTATAACATTCCTGAATGAATGAGTGAATGAAGAATCCAAAAACAAAGAAAATACTTGATGAACTTAAGTAAATAAGGCCAAGATTAACACCAGGAGAACTATATAAAACTAGAAAAAGTGCTCCTCGGAGCACAGGTCTCCGCCAGGTCAGGTACGTTATTCTGACCTCCTGGTGGCGCTATAATAGGCCAATGTGAAAAGGGTGCCAACCGTGGCATTTATTCTTGCATTGACACTGCATTCATGATTTGAGGCATTTTGTTCCAAAAATGTGTTTTGCTAAATTAGACCTGCTGGTGGCGCTATAACAGGCCAATGTGAGAAGGGTGGCATTTCTTCCTCGGCCTAGTGGGAATGTGCGTGTGAAATTTCACAGAAATCGCAAGCTGTTTGTATACTTTGAGGCTTTTTGTTCAAAACGGACCAATCCTGCAAACTTTGGAAGCCAACCTTAGGCAATGAGGATGGAATATGGGAAATCGGACAGATCCGTGTTGATCACATGACTATAGTGATACTGTGTACTGATTTGCATGACGTTTGGATAAAATTTGTAGGAGTAATATAAAAAAAAGGGTTTTGCACAAATCGGCCTCCTGGTGGTCCAAACAGGCCCATGTGAAAGATTTGGGGCAGAAGTTCTGAATTGGCCTCCAGGGAGTGTGTGTGCACAGTTTCGGAGCGACCGGGCCAACGGTGCCGGAGATTAGCTGGTGACAAACAGACACACACACGGACACACGGACGGACGGACAAGGGGTAAAACATACTCTCTCGCCATGCCTTCGGCCTGGCGGAGACAATAATTATGTTATAAACTCCAAAACAACGCTCACAGTGTAATCCCAAATGTCATCCAGTATTATATTGCTACTTTCAAAACATTGCATTACGTTGAAACTTTTTAATTCACTTTATATTCAAACCATGACATACTGTACACGAGTGAAGAACTCGCCTGGGTGGTTGAACGGGAACTCATTCACACACACACACACACACACACGCGCGCGCGCGAGTGCCCAGGCGCGTGCGTCATTGGTGCCTGAGACCATTTATCACAGAAGTAGTTTACTTCCATAGAAGTAGTACTTCTATAATTAAGGTAATATTTTGAAACGGTAAACACCGCGAGCCGACACAAGAGGCTTTGGATTACACTGTGAGTGCTGTTTTGGAGTTTATAACCGGATTTTTTAATATAGTTTTGCTGCTGTTAATCTTGGCCTGCGTTTCACTTCAATTCATCACGTATTTTCTCATTTTTTGGATTCTTCATTAACTCTAAAGGAATGTTATGCAAATGAAATGTCTCCATGTATTCAAGACATCACAGGGTGAGTAAACGATGGAAATAAAGTCATTTCTTGGGTGAACTATTCCTTTAAGAAAATGGACATTAGAAATGGCCTCAAGCTTTTAAATTTAAAAGAAAAGGTGTTAAGACATGGATGGCCATAATATCAGATGCCGTTCATCTCCATTAAAATGTGTAGTAAAATGTCTTACCTGCAAGGCATCCAGTGATTGCTAGAAGTACAATTTGTTTCCATAGCAACATCATCTTCAATTGCCAAGGGCAAATATGACTCTCATCCAATTGCTTGTGAATGACAAGCTCTCCTTTGAATACAGAAATCTCAATCTGAGGGGAAAACAATTAAGGAAAAAGTTTAAATAAATAAGAAGAAGCATTAATCAAAACAAAGATGATTAGCATTGCCTACATACTGTTAGAACAATTGTGTTTAACTAGTTTACTGTGAATTACTGTCTGTAAGAGGAATGAAAGGGAATCCAATTCCTAGAAGTACAGTTACTATACTGTATACAACTTGAGAATACAACCCCAGAGCTAATTTTCATGCCAAAAAGGAAACAAAACACTTGCAAAATGGCTATGTTTACAATGCATTTTGTTTCATCCTGCATAACAAGCTCAATTCTACTTCTTCAGAGGGAAGTGAGGGTGGGAATGATTGACCTCAAATGACACTCTTCTCTGCCTACTGTATCTGACTATTAATAGGAGCCGGCAGACAGTGTGCTAGTGTAGTACTCTGCAGTAAAATGCCACTTAATGCTACTTCAAGGGTTTGGTGGCTAAGTGAGTGTTAGCTAATTTAACTTTTAACTCAATATGCATGCGTTGCCTTTTATGTGTGTTCATTTAAGTGTGAGTGTGTTCATTTAAGATAAGATAAGATTAAATAACATATTTTATTTGTGTCATGCAGCTCAAAGTGTTGAAGAAAAAGTGCTTTGCATTAAACACTTTTGTAAGGCACATAATCAATCAATGAAAAAGTAAATGGAAAATTAAATCCTACATTAAAATTGGCTAATGGGAGGGTGGACCGGCCGGCGAGCAGACCACGGCCACATCACTCTGACTCAGACATAACCATAAACAAACTCGATACGCCCATGTACAGGACCACGGCCACGTCACTCTGACTCAGACATAACCATAAACAAACCCGATACGCCCATGTACAGGCAGGACCACGGCCACGTCACTCTGACTCAGACATAACCATAAACAAACCCGATACGCCCATGTACAGGCAGGACCACGGCCACGTCACTCTGACTCAGACATAACCATAAACAAACCCGATACGCCCATGTACAGGCAGGACCACGGCTACGTCACTCTGACTCAGACATAACCATAAACAAACCCGATACGCCCTTGTACAGGCAGGACCACGGCCACGTCACTCTGACTCAGACATAACCATAAACAAACCCGATACACCCATGTACAGGCAGGACCACGGCCACGTCACTCTGACTCAGACATAACCATAAACAAACCAGATACGCCCATATATAGGCATGTCACTATGACTCAGACATGGCCATAAACAAACCCGGTAAGGCCATATAAGGCATGTCACTGTGACTCAGACATAACCATAAACAAACCCGATACGCCCATATGTAGGCATATATGGAGATCCGGTTGTCTTGAGCCACAGATCCGACCGCTATGCCCATTACTAATATATGGTCACGTGCATATATGGGACCGACCAGGTGCTCCATCGTTTGGGAGCATAATTGAAGAACGCTGCATCTCCAGTTTTCATAATGCATAATTATGCAAGGCTGCATTAGAGGAACTAAGGCCCTTAGAAGATAGAAAAAACAACAGGGTGTCTGTGATGTAGGCTGGCCCTATGAGAGCTTTATAAACAAGTAGGCTAGAAGGATTTTAAAATTGACATTGGAGACACAGGGAGTCAGTGTCAAGCTAAGACTGGAGTGATGTGTTCACTCTTTTTTGTTTTTGTTAGCAGTCTAGCAGCAGAGTTCTGAAGAAACCGCAACATTTCAAAGGACTTTTTAGGCCGACCTATAAAAAGTGCATTGCAGTAGTTAACCTACTTGAGATAAAAGCATAAATTAGTTTTTAAGCATCTTGCTGCTGAGTTAGCAATGGTCGTACTTTAGCAATATTTCTGAGATGAAAAAAATGCTGTTTTGGTCATTTCGTTTGGGAATTAAACCTCAAATCAGAGTCTAAAATAACACCTAGGCTTGCTACTTCTGGTTTGGGGGGAGTCAGGTTTCCAGGTCTTTTAAAAAGCTCGTCCCCTTTTGCTTTGGAGCTACAGTAAATGATTTATGTCTTATCCTCTTTTCATTTCAGAAATGTATTACTCATTAATGTTATGTAATGATTACAAACAGGGAGCTTCTGCAATGTTTGGTTCAGTTCTGTACAGTATGTACAATTGTGTATCATCAGCAGAGCTATGGAAGGTAACATAATGTTCTCTAATGACATCACCTAAGTGAAAGAATATATAGTGAGAACAGCAGAGGCCTAAGGCAGCTTCCATTGTGCAACACAAGTTATGTCATATTTCCCTGACAAATGTCCTTCCTGCAATAATTGTGTTCAGAACCAGTTTAGAACACACTCTGAGAGGCCAACTCACACTCTGACTTCCTTGCATGTTGCCTTTCTGCCGTCCCCATGTGAATGCAGGCTATACAGTATACTGCTTAGAAGACGTAATGTCTAATGCAGTGGTTCTCAACCTGTGGTACACGTACGTACCATTGGCTGTACGTGAGCCCCACTCTGGTGGTACACAGAGGAGTCTCCCAAAAAAGAAGAAACCAGAAAAAGTGCTCCTCGGAGCACAGGTCTCCGCCAGGTCAGGTAGGTTCTATAATAGGCCAATGTGAAAAGGGTGCCATTTCTTCTTAGGCCTTGCACGGCAATCGGACACTGCATTCATGATTTCAGGCATTTTGTTCCAAAAATGTGTTTTGCTAAATTAGACCTGCTGGTGGCGCTATAACAGGCCAATGTTAAAAGGGTGGCATTTGTTCCTCAACATAGTGTGAATGTGCGTGCAAAGTTTGACCGCCATCGGACGCTGCGTTCATGATTTGCGGCATTTTGTTCAAAACAAGCCACTACTGCAAACTTTAGATGTGATTCTTAGCCAATCAGGATGTAATATGAAAAATCAAACAGATCAGTCTTGATCACATGACTATAGAGATCATGTGTACCGATTTGCGTGACATTTCGATAGAATGGGAAGGACTAATATTATTTTTTTTTTTACATAAGTCGGCCTCCTGGTGGCACTATAAAAGGCAGATGGGGAAAATGCAGGGCAAAGGTTTTTCCTTGACCTGTAGGGACTGTGCATACAAAGTTTAACACAGATCTGTGCAGTTCTAGGTAAAAACACGAAACGGCCTGTTATAGCGCCACCATGAGACTGATTTGAAAAATGTCAAGTGGCATTTCTTCCTCGGCATAGTGGGAATGTGCGCGCACAATTTCACGGAAATTGCATGCTGTGCTCATGATTTGAGGCATAAAAACGGAGCACTCCTGCAAACTTTGTTTGCCAATCAGGATGGAATAAGAAAAATCTGAAAGACCCGTTTCGTTTAATGACTATAGAGATACTGTGTAACTATTTGCGTGATGTTTGGACAAAATCTGTAGGAGTACTGTAAAAATTTTTTTTTGCAAAAAGCGGCCTCCTGGTGGTGGTGGCGCTATAACTAGCCCATGTGAAAAGTTTGGGTCAGAGGTTCGGCTTTGGCATCCTGGGAGTGTGTGCACAATTTCGCAGCGGCCGGGCCAACAGTGGCGGAGATTAGCTGTTCACAGACAGACACACGGACGGACGGACAGGGTGCAAAACATACTCTCGCCATGCCTTTCGGCCTGGCGGAGACAAAAAGACAAAAGTGGAGTGAAATATTTGTATTATACTACAGGTAGTTCTTCTGACCAAGCAATTGGTTGAAATAGGCTCTGCAGGCGTGCTGAAATGAGCATGACAGCAGCCGTTAATAGAAGATTTGAGGATGGATTAATCACAATTAGAAATATCATCAGTTGTGCTGATTACTTAGACAGAGTTTCGGCAGAGCAGCAGCCAGCACCGCTGTTGCTACTGCAGTGGGCTAAGCGGCTAGGCTAGCCGTTTGCCCGGGAAGTTCACAGCTAAATCTTGTTTGTCTGCGTGGTATTTATTCAGTTTGGGAAAGTTGTCTGACTCTGTCACACAGCCATCTGAATGGGTCTGGACCATAGACTGTATAAAAGAGATGGACAAAGCCACACCTCTGCTTTCTACAGACCGAAAATGAAGCCTATTGTTTGGCTGTGTGCAATCCGCCATCTTTAATATATACAATCGAGCACGTCGGCTATCAAACGCTATTGCTTGAGACCAGACATCTGACCAAAGCGGGGGCGGGTCACCAGACGTGTGACCAGGGTCAGGAACCGGAAAACAATCCTCAAAGAATGCTATTGGTTGGGTAGCTTGTCAATCAAGAGCGGGGGCGGGGAATGAATGCTATTGGTTGTGTAGGTTGTCAATCAAATCATCCCACCCCTCCTGGAGCATAGCCTACTTTATCGTCAATTTTAGAATAAATGGGACCATAATTTAGCAAAACGAATATCATGATGATTGAAAGGAGACTTTAAACTAGCGACAAGAAGCATATATGACAATTTTTATTAAGGTAAGAAAATCTAGTCTAAAATTCGTCAAAAACCCATCCGCTTACAATGAGAGAATATTCTTTCTGACACCTGCAGGCCACCTACAGGCCATTCATATAAACTGTCTCTCTTCCATATCGGCCTCATTGTAAATATGTCAGGCTGGCCCCTTGGTCTGGACTGGCTGAGTAAACGGGAACTAGTTATCTCTGTATTTCTGGATACAACACTCGCAAAAAGCCACCTCTTAATAAGAGCCTACAGACTACAGACACTGACAGTGTGGTAAAGAGTGCATGATGAAACCCTTGCATCTCACTCTCAAACGGCATCTAAGAATGAAACACAGTGCTGCCTTGATTTCTTAACAAGACAAACTTAATCAGGCCAAGTCCATGATTAAAACCACCTGTATCACCTGTGGCTAATTAAAACACGCGGGATGCCTCTGTGTGTGTGTGTGTGTGTGTGTGTGTGTGTGTGTGTGTGTGTGTGTGTGTGTGTGTGTGTGTGTGTGTGTGTGTGTGTGTGTGTGTGTGTGCGCGTGTGCGTGTGTGTGTGTGGCTCTGTTTGTCTGTGGCTCTGTCTGTCTGTCTGTGCCTCTGTCTTGTCTGTCTCATTGTTTTGTCTGTGGCTCTGTCTGTCTGTCTCATTGTCTGTGGTTCTGTCTGTCTGTCTCATTGTCTGTGGTTCTGTCTGTCTGTCTCATTGTCTGTGGTTCTGTCTGTCTGTCTCATTGTCTGTGGCTCTGTCTGTCTGTCTGTCTGTCTGTCTGTGGTATTGTGTGACAACTGGGAGTAGTTCATCAAAAAATGACTTATTTTCTGGAGCCTTGAATTTATGGAGATCATGGAGTTTTTGTCACATTCCTGAGACAATAATTTGATCAAATTATTGGCTTAGGAACAAAAACAAAAAGATCTCCATGAATTCAAGGAATGAATTTGCCTCCTGTGTTAACTGCGCATAACTGAATAGGATGGGGTAGATTTACGCACCTGTATTTTAATATCAGTTATTATGGTGGTCCTTGGAGAGCCAGATATTTTCTGAGGCGGTACTTGGTGTAAAAAGGTTGAGAACCACTGGTCTAATGTGTAACAGCGTTCCACCGTTGTGGTGTGTGTGAATGGGCGAATGTTAGGTAGGCTGCATTGCAAAGCACATTTGAGTGGTTGGAAAGACCAGAACGGATGCTATATAAATGCAGTTCAATTACCATCTTACTATAAATGCAGGGAATCTCTGTAGGTACGTATGTATGTCAATCCACATCTCGAATACTGTTGGACCGACCGACTTCCAATTCGCCACACACGTCGCAGACGACCCGAGGGAGTGCAGTGCCCGGCGTCGAGTGTCTCGGATGGGCTGTTGTCCAGAACTGCCAGTAAAAGCTCTGGACATGGCCCAAAGGAGCCAATTGATTGCCATAGACCATATTCACACGGTGGCCATGTTGCTATTAAGTCAATGAAGTGCCACCCCGTTTCCACGGCAACGGGGTGGCACTTTCAATGTTAAATTCCAATATGGCCGCCGTGTGAATATGGTCTATTTGGCAAATTCCCAACACCTGTCGAATTACGCACACCTGCCACTTGATTACTTAGTCAGTCCACTTTCCACAGTCAGTTTGCACTCTTCAGACATTCTCCACAGACCAGCCCACAGACTTTCTAGAACTGCAGACACACCCCCATATGCCCATATATGGGCGTGCCCATACACTGATAACATCAGGGATCTCCATACATGGGCATAAAAGAGACAAGGACAGACAGATACAGAGATCTCCATATATGGGCACAAAAGGGATACAGACAGAACGGCATAACAGGGTGGGGCATGCATTCCCTATTTTCCTTGCATCGTTCCCCACAGGTCTAGTTCCATTGGACAGCAAATGCATGTCCATTATTCTTTGAGACACATACTGTACAGGTATTTTGGGGCCAGACCGACTCACAACACAGTAGTATTAGCATTGAGTTGGTGAGACGGATCGTATACATTTTTCTGTCCTAGCGCAAAATTGTGGTTAAGTACCACAGTGTAGGGACTTGCATCGACCATCATCTTAGTATTACCAAATACCAAATACCAAATAATATTAGTTTCTCAAGATTCTGATCCACAAAAAGGAGCCAAATGAAATCCACAAAAGCACCTTTGTTTGCACCTCACACACATCAATTCCCTTCCCTTCCCCTATTCGCACATACAAGCAGGGCCGTGTTAATGTCAGAATGCGCCCTAGGCAACGGACAGTTCCCCCCCCGCCCCCCCACATGCACGACCCGTGCGCGCGCAGGCGTTTTTTTGTTTTTTGTTTTGTACGCGCGTGTGTTTTTGTTACTTTATTTCGGTTTTAGGGTTAGGTTTACAATGCCTCGTGCTTAAACACGGCCCTGCATACTAGGGTGTGACGTCACAGTAGGTAAAATAATGAATATCCCTCCCTACTAAATCTTAGTCTATCTTAGTGAGAGCAGTCTCTGTGCTGACAGTCTGAAACCTGACTGAAATGTCTGTAGAACAAGTTTCTCATTTAGAAAGTTGTTTATTTGGGCGTTCGGGTGTGTTCGAGTGTCTACACAAACACAATTGGCCTGTGTTCAGGGGAGGGAAGCCGGGCGGGGGGTTGGGGGGGTGATAACAGTCACTGCACGTAATCCTATAGGCTGGGGCGCTATCTGTCAGCACAGAGCGCTGGGCGGGAGGAGTAGGACGAAGGCTCTACGTCCTCCCGGTGGGGGCTCCTCACTGGTAGGTGAGTCAGTAGGATACTAGTCTCGCGTGGCCAGGCTGTTGCCTCCCACAATTTTCGAATGTTTCCGGTCATACAGTCTGGGACTCGGCAATCTGGGAACCCATCGCCAACTGAAAAGGAAAAACAGCGACCTCTGCTGTTTGTTACTATGTCAGTTGGCTCTGGGAGGAAGAAAACGGAGCACCCGTGCGCAAGGAAACCGGGGTTTTGGTCTGCCTTCAGCGCATCACTTCCGGTGGTGCGACTATGTTTTCATTCCCGCTAACAATATTTCTACACGGAACACTAACACCACTTCTCCCAGAGAACATGGATCGTTTTGGTTATAAGCCCACTTGTTTCTATGATGAAAGAGTACGTTAAAATTAGAGATGCACCGATTGCAAGATCCTTGGCCGATACCGATTACCGTTTTTTTTTAAGTCTGACCTGCCGATACCGGTTTTACAGATACAGATTTTCTATTTACTAACTAGATTTTTTTCAGGCTAAGTACAAGTACTTAATTTTGTGTATTTGCCAATACAGAGTACCAATAAGATTAAACCAGGAAAAGAGCACTTATGCCATATCATAATAGTACAATATCCAAAATCACAGACGATATCCAGTCTAATATCATGATATGGCTATAATATTGATGCCCTAACTACAGTATGCAACGTCATTACAAAAACAAGAAGAAATTTAAAAAGAATACTACTGTAGCCTATATCATTTATTTTTTATTTTTTTATTTGTACCATTGCTGTTATAGAGCTGCATGATTTAGGCAAAACTTATTATGGGTCCATATTGAGATCAGTTATTGAAATTATTATTTATTAAAAATGGTAATCTTTTTTAACTAACAAAATCTTATCTTAATGCAAAATTATTTTCTTATTTGAACTAAAAGCTAAAATAAATAAATAAGGTTTTCCAATTCAGACACATAGCAGGACATGTCTGCATTTAATAATTTTTAAGGTGAGAAATTTACCTTATGTCACTCTAGTCCAGGGGTCTTCAACAGGGGGTCCGGGACCCCTAGGGGGTCCTCAGAGTTACTACAGGGGGGGCCTCCAAATCTTTGTGTGATATGATATTTTTTACATTAACCACTAGCATCCCATTTCTGAGGAGGACTAAAGCCAAAAATAGCAGATCTACAAGCTTGTAGATCTGCATTTTTTGGCAAAGAGGTATATAGGTGTAGAGGGGAAAAAAGAGCAGACCAAGTAAAAAAAAAAAGTTCAATTTCATACAATATAGAAGGGGGTCCCTGCTTCATCTCTCTCAGCTCCCATATGTCACTGTTTTGGCTTGTTTTAAACTCTGACTAAAAATGTTACACTACTCTGTTGCTCAGTGGACTTTGTTAAACTTTCGGACGAGTCTTAACGAGCTTTAATAGGCTACAGCTGGATATGAGAAGACGTCTGTATAGGCACATGAATTAAACTAGCGGTGTGGATGGCTGATATCATGATCACAACGTCTTTTAGAGTTGTTGTTGGAAGCTGTTTACAGCATTAAGGACTTTTCAGATGGGGCCTAATAATTTATTTGGAATAAGAGGCAACCCTAGCCTGACACTCAGCCTGAATTTTCATTTCGTTTCACTCCATTATTCAGTCTGAAAGCCCTCTCAATGCAGCGGAGTTCTGAGATGGGGGCGTGGCCAAAGTGGGACTCCACTATGAACCAACGCGATTGGTTCATACTGGATTGTCCCGATCCCGATTCGTCGTACAGATTTTCAACCGAGAAACACCCGCCTTCGAAAGCGTCACCAGACCCTGAATGCTAGGCAAAGGATTCAGGGGGTGGAGCCAGGCTAAGGCAACCCTAAAGGTAGGAGGAATGAGCAGCTACTGTCTGTATGAGAGAAGTGCGCGCACACGCATCGCATACACACACACACACACACACACACACACACACACACACACACACACACACACACACACACACACACACACACACACACACACACACACACACACACACACACACACACACACCACCCGTCCATGCCAAAGTTGTCTTTTCAACAGCATATGCAAAGACAGTCAAGGGGTGATTTTTCTTTGCAACTGGCTACAATAAAAGGGATGTTTATAGGCTATTTGTTTCTGTAGTCTACAACATCTTTTGCATGGACCGTATGAGAAGCCTGGTGACGCACTTACTGCCTTTAAATTCCCCGTGATTGGCGAACCGACAGTCACTACATTGACTAGGCTATAACTGCGCGCAACATTATGGAATATAATCTATTCTATATTATATAGATATTCAATATGTATCCTTATATTTCAATGGTAATCAGCACCATCTGTGGGCTTCTCTTGCTAATGTTTACTGAGTCGACTCACACGACTTTGATCATCATGCTGTTGCTGCGCAGTGCCAACTGCCAACGCAGTTTCAATTTGACCGGCATAAAATCGGAATTTATGACAGTGTCCGGCCGAGCACCGATCCAGCCGGTTTGACCTAAAACCGGCTTTTTTAATCGGCGGCCGATTAATCGGTGCATCTCTAGTTAAAATGTGAATATCTTTCCGTGGTTTTGTCTGCTCCGCGGACGCTATTGTTAAATTAGTTTCGGTTTGTTTCGAGGGGGGAAGGATCTACGGACACGTGAATCCCGCCCTCTACATTTGATTGGGTAAAGCGCGACCTGCTTCCTGATCTGAAGGCACGCCCACTTGTAGGCAGTGCGTACACGTTATGACGAACCTCCCCGACAGATTCCAACGCAGAGCAGAATCTGTTCTTGAGAGATTAGGGACTCGGAAGCTCTGATCATGCTTAGAATATAAACCGGATATGAAGCCTCCTCCCTACTTCCGTTTGGTCTTTACAGTCGCGCAAAATGATCCTAATATAAATACAAATCATCTAAGTATATTTAGCTTGCTGCTTTGCAGAAATGGAAATAAAATAATGAAATGTAAAGATATTTTAAAATATATTTTCGTGAACGGAAGTGCCATCTTCCTCTCTCGGATTTCGGGAGTTGTAGTTCCAGACTCTATATAGCATTCAGAGATTGTGGAATAGTTGTCTGGCTACGCGAGACTATAGGATACAACAGTGTGTGGGGAGGAATCAATTGGCATAACGAATAAATTGGGGAGAAAAAAGGTTTATCAAAAAGAAGAAAAAAAATTAAGTTGTTTATTAGATTGGAAAACAACTTATTTTTTTAAGTATCTTGGTTAGAGAGGGGAGGTTTCATGTCTGTAATTGCTCAGAACTTCACAATCTAAATTAGGCTTCTTCAGTAGAGGTTTTACATCTCCCATTTCAAGCGATCTATTAATCATTAATCAATGACTTAAATGTGACTATATGAATATACAGTATAATACATCTAACACTATACATCTAATCGCAAGTGAATGTGCAGTCTATCAACAACGAACAATCTATCAACACCAACAATGAAAATGTAATATGTAGTCTAATATATATATATATATATATATATATATATATATATATATATATATATATATATATTAGACTACATATTAGTCTAATATATGAGAGAGAGAGAGAGAGAGAGAGAGAGAGAGAGAGAGAGAGAGAGAGAGAGAGAGATTTGCTGTGTAGAAGTTGTACTACATAATGCTTTGCAATTCACAACTTCAGCAATATGACAATCAGCATGTAACAACAGGCTTTTCTTGTCTGGATGAATAACTGTGTTCGTGCCGCTCTACGTGATGAATGGAGATTAACAAAGAGCTATTTAACGAATGATCAATGACTTAAATGGCCATAAAAACATTGCTGAAGTACAGGAGAGATAAGCGCTCCATCACCACTGCAGTTTAACAGAGATATATATGTTTGTGGTCAGCACATTGTGATATCGTGCTGACCAGCTTAGCGTCCTTCACCCTTGTAACCAAATCTTAAAAAACACAATCCTAAGCAACTTAATGATTTTAGATCAGTGCACCCTAACCTAGCATTTATTCTGAAATAATTTGAGAAGGTTGTTGAAACACCTTGTTCTGTCAACTGTGGATGACTGTGGAAAACTTGATCCACTTAAATTTTCTTCCCAGAGAGGGAGAAGTGTAGAGCAGGGGTCTTCACGTTTTTCAGGCCAAGGACCCCTTAGCTGAGACAGAGATGAAGCAGGGACTCCCCACTATACATATTGGATTCATGTTAAATGTTTTCAGACATTTAACCACTTAAACCCTCAATACTTTGTAAACTTGACCTTTGTCTCGGTACTTGGTCTGCTCTCTTTTCCCTCTACACCAAACCTCTAATGTTACCCCCAGAATAGAGATGCGAGGGTCCAAGTGGTTCATGTAAAAAAAAAAAAAAAAAAAAAAAAGTCCCTAGCACTCAAAGATTTGGCGGACCCCCTGCCTACAGTATCTCTGAGGACCCCCCTAGGCGTCCCGGAACCCCTGTTGAAGACCCCTGGTGTAGAGAATGCAAAGCGTTTAATACTTCCTGTAATAACCTATATAAAACAAATGCCAGGCGTGTGTTTTCTGTTTACAGACTTTTCATATGCATTCAACACGATATTTTAATTGAAATAGAAGCCGCATATTTTAATAGAAAGGTTGCTATGTGACTTTATTTTGCCTCACAAGCTTGTGCTGTGGATCTTGGACTTCTTGACTGACGGAGAGCAGAGGGTCTCTGTAAAAGGCCATCTCTCAGACTCTGTATCTATGTCAACAGGCTCGCCACAGCGGTGCATCCTTTCACCCTTACTCTTTATTATGTACACTGACAGATGCGGGAGCTCTCAGGAGGGCAGCTATTCGGTCACATTTCCTGATGACACAGCGTTGCTGTCCCTTCTCCCTTCTGCTCTCATTGATTTAATTTATTGGTGTGATGGACTTGAATGTGTCTAAAACCAAACTAATCATTGATTTCGGATGTAAAAGAGACGCGAGAAAGAGTCCATCATACACAATGAAAGTGTGGAAATTGTCACATCAGACAAATATTTGGGTACAATGTATGACCTTCTTGATGTATATTTGATGTAAACTAAACACTGACACTATTGTGAAGCGGGGCAACAGAGAATTCACCTTCTACGTGAACTACATTCTATTTCTGTCAGGCCCGTCATCCTCTGTTGTTTTAATCAAGATTTATTTGTCATGCTCATACAGGTATGTGTGTGAAAATGTTGGTGTGACATGCTCCACCAAACATGCCCCATCAATCTTGTACTGAGAGTTTTCTGAGCTTTTATCTGCTGGTTACACAGCATCACAGAAACAGCCTGAACAGTACTGTTGAAATCTGTTCTAAGATTACTGGAGTGAAACAAAGAGACCTGGGTTCTTTCTGCAACTGACAAGTTTGTTTTCTTCTGGACATGTTCTTGCAAGTGAATTTTCTCTATTGCCACCAGGGTGTCATTTTACCTGCATGCTTGTAAAACAATCTGCCATTCAAAATTGTTCACCCACTCTGAATTTGGACTTTTAAATGCTCTGTAGGTTTTCTTTTTTATCTTTATAGTTTATCAAGGTTATTTTCAAGATTATGTTTATATTTTATTCCACAGTTTAGCGCTTTTGTGAAATTTGTTACTTTAGTCACACACAGCGGGGGTGGGGTTGGGTGACGGGGGGGGGGGGGGGGGGGCGGGGGCTGTGTTGTGTATTAATAATGTAATAATCCAGCAAGTCCTGGCTTAGCACGATGGCATTCATTGATCCTCATCTTCCTGTAATTGCAAGCACAGCTAGATTTGGAGTGGGATTTCCTGGTGTCTTTCATTGCGGTTATTTTGCCACTCACATTGGATTACACGGTTTGAGATCATACTGGCAAAAAGAAATAGGGGGAAAAAGTCACTATTTTTGTCTCCGCCAGGCCGAAAGGCATGGCGAGAGAGTATGTTTTACCCCCTGTCCGTCCTTCCGTCCGTGTGTCCGTGTGTGTGTGTGTCCTGTCCGTGTGTTACCAGCTAATCTCCGGCACCGTTGGCCCGGTTGCTGCGAAACTGTGCAAACACACTCCCTGGATGCCAATTCAGAACCTCTGCCTCAAATTTTTCACATGGTCCTGTTATAGCGCCACCTGGAGGCCGATTTGTGCAAAACCCATTTTTTAATATTACTCCTACAGATTTTATCCAAACGTCATGCAAATCGGTACACAGTATCTCTATAGTCATGTGATCAACATGGATCTGTCCGATTTCCCATATTCCATCCTCATTAGCTAAGGTTGCCTTCCAAAATTTGCAGGATTGGTCCGTTTTGAACAAAATGCCTCAAATCATGAACGCAGCTTGTGATTTCCGTGACATATCACAAACACATTCCCACTAGGCCGAGGAAGAAATGCCACCTGACATTTTTCACATCAGCCTCATGGTGGCGCTATAAAGGCTGATTTGTGTTTTTAACTATAACTGCACCGATCTGCGTGAAACTTTGCACGCACACTCCCTAGAGGCCAAGGAAAAACATCCGCCCTGAATTTTTCACATTTGCCTTTTATAGCGCCACCAAGAGGCCGACTTATGTAAAACACATTTTTGGATATCAAGCCTTCACATTTTATCCAAATTTCACACAAATCGGTACACATGATCTCTATAGTCATGTGATCAAGATGGAACTGTTTGATTTTTCATATTTCATCCTGATTGGCCAACAATGACATCTAAAGTTTGCAGAAGTGGCCCGTTTTGAACAAAATGCCACAAATCATGAACGCAGCGTCCGATTGAGGTGACACTTTGCAAGCACATTCGCACTAAGTTGAAGAACAAATGCCACCCTTTAACATTGCCCTATTATAGCGCCACCAGGAGGCCGATTTTTTCAAAACTTTTCTTTGTTGTATTACTCCTACAAATGTTGTCCAATCATCATGCAAATCGGTACCCATTATCTCTATAGTCAAGTGATCAAGATGGTTCTGTCCGATTTTTCATATTCCATCCTGATTGGAAAATTCCGAACATTGTTGGCCCACAATAACCTACCTGACCTGGCGGAGACCTGTGCTCCAAGGAGCACTTTTTCTAGTTTCCATTCAGTTTAAGAGCACTACTGTATTAGTATTAGCTGACAATGACATCTGTCTGATGGATCCATCCTCATCATCGATGGAGTTGCCACTTTTGCATTTTATATCTAACCACATGTAGCAGGCCCACATACCTGCTGCTGCTTTGATGCTATGTATGTAGATATCTTTGCTTTTTCTTTTGACATGTTTTCTTTACTGTTTTTTGTTTCTCTTTTCTTATCTGGGGCATCCGGTTGGCATAGATGTAAAAACACTTGACCACAACTGCAGAGGCCAGAGTACATTCTCGGCAATGGTGCCTATCTGGCTTGGCCGGGCGCTCTAACGCATTGGTTCTCAAAGTGGGGTCCGGGGACCCCCAGGGGTCCTTGTGGGGGTTTCAGAGAGTTTCAGGGGGTCCCCAGCAAAATGTGTTAATATAGCATCACAATCATTTTAACCACTTTAACCCTTTTATACTTTGGCTATTCAAAAATAGCAGATATACAAGCTCTTGTAGATCTGCTATTTTTCAAAAATCATGAAAATGTGTGCAAATCCTTTGAATATATATATATTTTTAAAGCGAACATTTGTAACTCAAATCTGTGCTTCTGGGGGTCCCTGGAACTAAACATTTTGAGATGGGAGTCCGCGGCCAAATACATAGCATTTTGGGGGTCCTTGACAAGTTTGAGAACCACTGCTCTAACGAGCGGAATTGTTCATGTCTGCGCGTGAGAAGCAAGCCGAGGACATGCAGTGACACATATCGGTTGGTCAGCTCGCCCGTTCAGCGGGGAGGGTACAGTATCTGAGGGAGTCTGCGTGCATTAAGCTCTCCTGGTCAAACTCGTCGCTGTCAGGCGACAAGAAGTGGCTGGTAGGGCCTGTCACAATAATTACATAATTGTCTACTCGCAATTATTTGAGATAATTGCAACTATTTTTGCATAATCGTTTCCATGTTGAAAAAAATCAAATACTTAAAAAAAAAAAAAGCAGAAATAGCAGATCTACATGCTTACAACACCTCACTTTGTGAGGTGTTGTAGAGCTTGTAGATCAGCTATTACCGCAATTTCTAAAAAAATTATAATATAAAAATTATATCTTTGTATATTTAAAGGTAGGGTAAGTGATATTTTGGGTTTTTTATAAAAAATAATTTAAAAAAAGGTTAAAGTACTATATTGCTACAGGGCGTTTGTTCGGTCACAGGGGTCTCTCCAGTTCTTTAGTAAACAGAATATAGTACATTTTCAGGTGGGTGACAATATTTAAGCCAATCAGGAGAGAGCACTGAAAATGCATTTTCTGTTTAATAAAGAGATGGAGAGACCTGGGAGACTCCTTTAACTGAACAAACACTCTATAACAATGAGTACTATCAGAATATAGAGCTACTAAAAACTTATTTAAACAAAAGTAAATCACTTACCCTACCTTTAAGCTATTTGACATATCTGCCCTGTGCAATATTTGATTACGAAGCCTAAAGGGCAAACAGAAATAAAATTTGTTCCAATGTTCAATGCCAAAAACACATAATTAAATGACAATGAATTGTCAACTTAAATGTGTAACCGTGGCAGCCCTCGTGGGTGGTGACTCTATCTGTAGCAGGAGAGGCAAGAGGTTGTTGTATACACCCACCCAAGGCCAACAGTGGGGGTTGGCAGTGGCAGTGTGCAGTACAAAAGGGAGGAATTGGCAACAACAAAAAATGATAATAATCAGGAATGGATCACGAGAAACTAAGACCTCAAGGCAACGTTTCTCCTACACCGCCTACATCAGTATTTCTCAGACAAAATGTTCATGTCAACGACCCTCAAATTTAAATACAGTATTTGGCCACAGACTCCCATTTGAGAACATGTTGTGAATGGGACTTCCATAAGAGAAGATTTGTCAAGGTTTTTCAAAAACAGCAGATCACATTTTTACCAGCTCAAAATGTGTCGCATTGCAACTCGTTGTAAGCTTGTAGACAGGCTATTTTTGAATAGCCGAAAAATAAAATAAACAAAATAGGGCTTTAACTGTTCCTCATTTTTCTGTGGACCATCTGGAACCTCAAGTACTCCTCGGGGTCCCTGGACTCTGATTTGAGAGCCAATGTCCTACAGTAAGTACTTGGACATGTTGTGGTGATGAGAATAGAATGGTAAATAAATGGTGTATTTGAATAGCCCATGCACAATGCACTTTACAACGCGCATTACATTCACATATTCACATGCAACCATGCAAGGCATCATGCAGGGGGGGGGGCTCAGTGTCTTTCTTATTAACCCATTCAAATCCGGGAACACCTCTGTGTCATTTTACATTTCTTTGGCTATGGTGCCGCGCTATGAGCTTGTATATCTGCTATTTTTGAAAAATCTTGGAACGTTTTTGCAAATCTTTGAATAAATATATTTTTAAAGCGAGGTCCCTGGAACAAAATATTTTGAGATGATACATACGGGAAATACGAGAAATACATATCTAAAAAATGTTTTCTAAATCCTAACAGTATCCGACCCGCATATTATTTTGTTCCAGGGACCTCAAAAGCAAATATTTCAGTTACAAAATAATGTTCGCTTTAAAAAATATATATATTCAAAAATGAGTAAAACACACAAGCTGATCTACAAGCTCATAGCGCGGCACTTGGCGCTATGAGCTTGTATATCTGCTATTTTTTAATAGCCAAAGTACCTGGATACAATCTAAAATGACACAGCATGCGTTCCCGGTCTTAATGGATGAAGGACACAAAGCCAGGAAGTCGGGGGATCGACCAGGGGAAACTTTCAAGACATTCACTCTGCCACCTGAGCCAGAGCCACCCCATATATAATGATAGGGTATCATTATGTTGGCCATCTGAACCGAAGTGATGAAAACAAGATTGGTCTGCCAAACATAATGAGGCATTATGGTCTCACCTCCACAGTAGCTAAGCCTAATGGAAGTCATTGGCTAAAAGTATTCCAGAGAAAATTAGATGCCTTCTTGGTTAGAGGGGCTGTTGTTTGGCACATAATTGATAGGAGAGGTGGTTAAAGGCATCCATTTCCCCCCGAGGGGCACCGTAATTGCAAAGAATCTAATAACGGGAAGGAGCAAAAGGAGAAGGGTTCCATCATAACATGTGAGAGAGTGTGTACGCGTGGTCTGTATTCAGATCACATCCAGGGTACAAGCTACGCCGAGCGGCTGGACAAACCAATTACAACAAGCGATGAAGGAAATTCTGTAGCACTCCCAAAGCATGCCATCAAGTATGCTGCTAAAATGGTATTCATTCACTGTACAAACTGCTGCTCATAGTTGTTTTTCTTTCAACAACGATTTTGTGCCATCTCCATTATAGAGGTCAGCAGACAACCCGGGAAAGAAGGATCCATCAGCTGAGAATGACACGGCCTGAATACATAGCTGGTCTGTGATTGAACCAATGAACCAATGAATCTGCCATCAGCTGCACCGCTGCCTCCCGATGTAGTCTCTCTAAGGACTCACAGTCCATTTTACATAGAATGAAAAATCATTTACCACAGAGAATGAAAAATCATTTACTGTAAGTGATTAACAAATCAAAAAATAAGGCTTAACATTTCAATACCACAGCTTAGGTGTATTAGGCTAGGAGATACAGTACATGTCAAAAGGAAGGAATCGATTCGATGATGTAGTTAGTACATTTTTTACATTGATTACACTATGACCATCACCAAGGTAATAAAAGGATGCCTGTGCTAACAGAAAGCATTACGATTTCAAATAGCAACGCATTCAATGTGAACGCCCACATCCGCCCAGCAGCTTTTACTTAAGAGCTATTCCTAATTTTGGCAATTCAATTAAATGTGTCAAACATTTCAAGACGCAACTTGGGAGGGCAGACATGTCATGTAAAAGTAACCACTTAAAATGTGTGACTGGTATGTCAATTGTGCAAAAATGAATAACTTGATGATTAGGCGACCAACTGTGATAAGGCCACATACTGCATGGGTCCATTTTCCTCAAAGCCCCGCCGTGGGCATACGATGCCAAATTCAGGACACTCATGGATGAACTGCAACGCCGCCTGCACAAATCTACGTTTTAGGTACACACATAGGCGTTGTTAGGCATGAGAGAAGCGAGTGGCTGAATAGCCACACCACCGCGCCGTGGGCTTCAATTATAATATATTCATGCTTGTTACCCTCTCAGAGTTAAATGAACACTCCAGACTGTACAGTGCAGAATCTGCAGATAGTTGTTGTAGAGGACAACATAATGGTGACTAACTGAGTGGCATAGACACAAATAAATGTGTGGCTTCTTAAATCTGTCACTCGAATAATAATAATAATAATAATAATAATAATAATAATAAAACAAGATTTACATCACGGTGTCATGGTCTATATTGTATTTTTCACATAAAAACATTACAGTGCTTTAAAAAAGTCTTAGCCTCAACTTTAGTCATAGCTACAGTAACTATCAACCTTTTGTATTCATATAAATGTGTTTAACGCGACAAAATACACATCTGGGCAGGACACTTTTACACACAGTTTACAGATGTGAGAAATCACTAAATTCCTGGATTACAGCCCACAGTGATTCCCTGTGATGTTAAAGCAAGGCTGCTGCCTAACACAGGCCATCAGAGTGTAAGTGCACTTAAAGAAAGAGGAAGAAGTACAGTGGACCCCATCATCAATGAAGGGCATATCCCCAGATCCACTAGAGATAGGCTACCGCTGCAAACACATGACTGTGGAAGGTCAAGGATGAACAGAGGAATATTTTGGAGACACAAACTGGACTGTGTGTGTGACTGTGTGCGTGTGTGTGTGTGTGTGTGTGTGTGTGTGTGTGTGTGTGTGTGTGTGTGTGTGTGTGTGTGTGTGTGTGTGTGTAGTGCTGTGGGCCTACAGTATGTGTCCTACAATCTGCAACCCCCCCCACACACACATTTCTAGCCAATTTATACTTAGTCGTACAACAAGGAATACATTAGTCATTACAGTACAGTGTTTCTGACCACACATTTCCCACACAATGCCTGCTCTATGCAACTGTTACCCTGTGATTCCATCGCTAAAGGGCTTCCAAAGCCATTAAGAGGATCGAAAGATGAAGTGAAACTAGTCCTTTGTACTGACACGCCTGATATGGCTGCATTATTATTAGAGAATAATTCAGCATATGTATTCTAAGATGCTCTCACCTCTCATTTGGCTGTGCTTGTTAGTCTCCAAATAATGTGTAAAGAACCTATAAATAAACATGAATAGAACAGAGGAGAATCACAATCCCCACTGAATACTAACATACTTTGAAGATACAGCAGGCTGTGTGTTTGGTTGTTTTTTTGTGTGCTCCTGTTGGTTATCTGTTTTTAGAGGCCAAGCAAACAACATAAAGTAGAAGAAAAAGAAAAAGAAAATGGGCTACTTGTGGAGAACAGTCTATTACTGCTTTCCAGAAAACACAGGGAGGGTCAGGGTGAATTGGTAAAATAATTTCCTCAGTTTTATCAAAGGCAAGCACTTTATTAAAAAATCCCTCAAATAATTGTATGATTTGTTAGAATAATGACTTGAAAGAGACCTTTGGGGTTGTAATCATCAAGTACAAGCAGCCTATACACTGAAACAGAATGGCA
Source organism: Gymnoscopelus braueri (assembly GCF_963280865.1). Taxonomy (NCBI): domain Eukaryota; kingdom Metazoa; phylum Chordata; class Actinopteri; order Myctophiformes; family Myctophidae; genus Gymnoscopelus; species Gymnoscopelus braueri. The sequence continues at coordinate 19,267,316 of NC_137612.1, forward strand.
AAGAAATGAACCAAGGCAGCAGTTAGCAAGTCTATCTAGAGACAGACAATTCTGATGCTGCTCATCTGTGTGACTGATCTGAATGGAGCAGCAGCACCATATGGACCTGGGTCCTATTTGGAGAAAATGAGCCCCAACAGTAGAAATCCCAGTTGTCTCATACAACAATTCCAGCAGGCACACACTATCTATCTGCTAAATAATTAATGATGGCTTTTCACAGATTATTAGGGGAGCAATGTATTTCTCAATTAAAGCAAACCCTATAACTGGGCAAATAAAGACTAGCCTACATTTGCATTTTGCATAATTATTTCGTTTTCCATTCAATATAGACGTTATGAAATACTTTAAACAAGTTCTAACACATTTCACTACAAATCTGAGGACGATCGAGGGGTGGCAAAAAAAAGCAGCCGACAGTCCTAAATCAAAGATCCTGGAGAAGAGGACTGCGTATAGCACTAGCAGCACCGTGGTTAATTATTACTGCAAGTCCTGTTTGCAATCGAATAAGCTTGGAGAGGAGCAACACACTTACTTGTTCTGTGGTGCAGTTTTATTCCTCTTCATCAAATAGGATGAAAATTAATTCCAATATCCATAAGGACTGTAGCCTGTACGTGACTGTCCGAGATGTAAGAATGTACTAGTGGCTGGAGAGCATTTCCTATCAAGTCTTGATCCCTCAGAAGCCAATTAGGCGGTTGCTCACCAGCTCACTGCTCCAGTATGTGCTGTACTGTGTGTGTGTGTGTGTGTGTGTGTGTGTGTGTGTGTGTGTGTGTGTGTGTGTGTGTGTGTGTGTGTGCGTGCGTGCGTGTGCGTGCGTGTGCATGTGTGTGTGCGCGCGCTCAGCCTCTACACCACCGTACGAGTCCGTCTCTCGGCAAGGATGGTGCGTTTTGCAATCATTCCCCGAATCATCCGATCAATGAGATGGCTAGGTCGGGATGCTGGGCTCCACTGAATCGCTGTATATATATATAGGCTACACTATGCCTTTACTAAGCCGGATTGTTCCTCGACTTCTTCTAGCCGCTGTATGTTGTTACGCTCCACACAGGAGGGAAGCCGGGGTGCATCTGAGCTGAGATGGTGCGCATCCCTCATGTGCTCCAGTCCAGTCCATCCAGTCGTTGTGCAGACAGAGGCAGAATGAAGCGCCTACTGGTGGCACGTGAAAACACCCGCGCGCATTAGTAATGCGCCACCAACCCACCCAGGGGCCGGTGGTGGAAAAATGACTCACAGTATAGATACTTTTAAGTAAAAGTATCAATAGCCTACTGTAGAAACACTCTGTTTACAAGTAAAAGTCCGGAATTCTACATTTACTTGAGTAAAAGTACCAAAGTATTGGCGTCGAAATGTACTTAAAGTACCAAAAGTATTAAGTAGGCTACTCATTATGCAGAATGTCCCGTTTCACAACATGTCTAAAATTTCCAAAATAAATATTAAGACAATAGCTCACATTTTATAGTGAGCTTAGTGGATCTGCTATTTTCAAATAGTCAAAGTTCAAATAGGGCTGAAGGTTAATTAAGCAATATTACACGAGAGAGGGTGTGCTTCGCCTCGTTCCAGCAAGCATCAAAAGCACACCCTCGAGCGATATTGCGATTATACAACAGTTACCAACAAAACAAAACACATCCATATGTATTCATATTGTGGGGCAATTCTTATCTCTGTTTCCCTGTAAATAGAAGAGTTCATTTGACTGAGACATTAAATAGTCCCTGTTGATTCAAAGTAGCAGCAGCCTGGCCCTGTCACCAAGGCACCGTCTCACCAATCAACACAGCTGAGCTGTCAATGCCGGTGCAATGGGAGGAATTCCAATTATGCTCAGTAGCCTACGTCGTACGACGTGGCCAAAATAACTGTCGGGATGGCGATGCATTCATCAAAAGTAAGTCCACCAATTAAATCAAAATAAACAACATTTTTGTTCTCTGATGGGTCTTGCTTGCATGCAGGCTGCTGTTGTGTTTTGGTTCCCCCCCCCCCCAATGTAACAGCACAGCTGTGCCATATATGGTCTAATGATTAATCAGGTGCAGAGTGATATATTAATGTAATAGGTATTAATATCATAATATATTATTATTCCCAAATTTGGCGGCCGCGGATACAGGTCGCTCCAATGAACTGCAGCGGCCAGGCCCAGGGCTAGGTGTGCTATCATGCTTGTTTGAAGCATAGATATGAAAGCCTAGATACCTTATTGGCTGCTGCAGTTCATTGGAGCGACCTGTATCCGCGGCCGCCAAATTTGGGAATAATAATCAAAATGGACAAACTAAAGTTTTCAAATAATTGTAGTGGAGTAAAAGTACAATATTTGCCTTTGAGATGTAGAGTAGAAGTAAAAGTATAGAAAATTGGAAATTCTCCAGTAAAGTGAAAATACCTCAAAATTGTTCAAGTATAGGCTACAGGCTACTTAAGTAAATGTACTTAGTTACTTTCCACCACTGCGCATTAGTAATGCGCCACCAACCCAGGGCTTTGCTGATAAAATCTATTAAAGTAAACGGAGGAGATCTGCGTTTTGTTTAATAACAAAAGCTGACCCTGTGCACTTCTCGAGCAATGCTACAGTATGTGTATGGGCCAATGAGCTCCTAACTCTCTGGACCAGAGCTAATGAGCTCCTATAGACTTGTTACCCAAATAGCAAGAAACGCACGAACAAACCTTTACATCATCTTAAGGCTTTGAATTGAATGCCTGCAAGGCAAGCTGGCCCTAGTCTAAAACACTCTAAAGGAACGACGCCTTCGTATAGTGCAGGCTGCTGTCAACGCTCACAATACTGGGAAGCATAACGCCATGAGCTAATTGGCATCAGGTCTTTAAAGACAGTTTTCCGGATGCAACTGAAGTATGGACAAGTGTTTTGATTAATTTACCTTTTTGTAGCTCTTAGTAGGCAAATATTTACTGATTATTTACAAATATTTACTGATTGAGCCCATCAGACTGACTCGATTAGGCTATTTAGGCACAGTTGCAACGCCTTAATGCTGCTTATCCAAAGTATAGCCTATACTGGACAAATACAACAATACAGAAGATGTAAAATGCATGCATTTCCTTTCAGATATCTTGGATAATTTTGGTATTAAACAAATATGTAAAGTCACTGAGGGCAAGCATTTTCTTTTCTTTTTGTGTGTGTCTTTTTGTTCACCTGGTGGAGGATATTGGGAAACCAATTAGGGTCTTGTGAAACTGTCAGTCAGGCCCCTTAAAGTGACAGACAGACAGACAGACAGACAGACAGACAGACAGACAGACTCCTGTGTATACAAATATTGAAAGCATTGAATCTAGAATTTATAATAATAAGATAATAATAATAATAATAATAATAATAATAATAATAATAATAATAATAATAATTAGATGCAGTGTCTATAAGTCACTGGATGTTACTGCTATCCCTTCAAATTAATTAATCAAATAAAAATAGCACAGATATGTTTTGGCATGAAATCTTGCTTTTCTTTACAACCTCACAATCTATCGCTCCAGTTGACCCATGTTGAGATGGTATGGAGGAGAATGTCTTTCATAATATAAAATCATAATATTCTGCATATCCGTTATATCCTGATTACATAGGCCTATGTTGCAAAGGACTTCACAATGTGCTGACATCAAATGTTTTAATATACAGCATATCAATGTAGCATTTCAGATTGAAATGTAGCCGATGTTCTATGAAATATTTGCCAATTTTCAGTTTCAAAATGTTTACGGCTAGTGTTCTGATTTCCCTTCAACGTTTTTTTTGTGAATGTCAGTGCTTTTGCTCTCAACTTCAAGATTGTATTGGACAGCTCTTTCAAAAATAAAAGTATGTGACGAGAATGGTGATTAGAACAGGGACTTTCATCTGAAGCTGCCTTGTCTCTGTAGGTTGATCGACAGTTTTGAGGAGGAGATTTGCGAATTCATGAGTACTACTTGGCAGCATTAAGTGGTGTGCCAGACATAAGGCAGCAGGCACGTGATGCAATGCCATCCATTGATGAATAGTTGTTTTATTTGTCATCATTGCATATTGTATTATTCTAAAACTAATTGAGAACACGTGAGACTTTAAGACTTTGAAATTCTTAACCGATTCATTCCTTCTCATATAATGTAGTAATTGAATTGTGCAGTATTTAATGACTAGAGTCTCCCAGGGATAAAGTTGCATCATATCAAACGCTATTTTCTATTTAAACCTGTTTAAAGCTTATACTGAACTTTTGACACCAATTATCCTCCAACATCTGGTCTGGTCTGGTCTGGCACTCCACTACTTACTAAACACTGTATATTTTTGGATTCTGCTTCTATTTACCTTGCCAACAAAGGAATTCCAAGCTTCTTGTTTCATGGCGTGGATTTAGACAAACATTTATATTCTGTGAACACGCATTTATGATTGATTGGTATTTATCAACATGCGCACAGGGATACAAATGTTGTGTGTTTGATGAATTTGTTTGTTCGTAAACGTTTACGTAAACAAGACTACAAATTGTCTTTATGTAGAGTATGTACGTATGTCTGTCTGTCTGTGTCCCCAAAAGTAGACCAATCAGGTCGCTCGAGTGGTGCAGGGGTCAAGTACCTGTTCCCCACCGTGGAGTCTAGTTCGAATCCACATCCGGTGGTGCATCCGGCTTGGCCGAGTAACTACTGAAAATGAATTGGCCATGTTCTGTCTTCTGTAGTCTGATTGCTGAAAGATCACCAGTGCTTTCTGCATATTCATTTGCAATAGTTATAATAGCTGTAGCAGTTGTACATTTGCATACTGTACGCAACAACTGTAGTCAAGTTATCGCTGTGCTTGAGGTACAGCAATGCTTTTTCTGGCTGAGCCCCAGCATCCCTATTCTGAGGGAAACTTTCGCCGAAAATAACTGATCTGTAAGCTTGCAATACGTCACAATGCGACACGTTGTGAGCTTGTAGATCAGCTATTCTCGGCAAAGAGATAGTACAGTTGCAACTCAGGTCCATTTTACAAAGTATAGAAGGTTTAAGTGGTTAAGAATTGTACCGATAGTCCTGAGCTATAGGCTATCCCAGCTGAAACATTACCATTCTAACAGAAGTGAAGCATATTGATTTACTCTCTAAGTGTAACTGAATATTATATATATATATATATATATATATATATATATATATATATATATATATATATATATATATTGTACCCTATGATGTCCTTGGAAGGACTGATACGGCATAGCGACACAGTTTGTTCTCATCCACCTGAATGTATAAATGGAAAGATTGAAAAGGGTCTCAGCAATGTGCTACTCATAGCTTCAGCACACGATCACTACAGAACATGTGTTTTATCGTGCCATATAGTGGCACATAGCATCAAACAGAATGTGAGCCCTCATCTGGTGGATTGCTGGGATTTGTCACTTCAAAGGAAAGCAGGTATGCAAGATGCATATGGCTTGTAGCCTGTGTCAGGAGAGACACACAATGCCAGGACCATGTTTAATTTTGCCACTACAAAAACATACAATTGCGTCACACAATCTATGTTTGAAGAGCGTATATGATTCGAGAATTGATAGCCCCTTATTGCTTTCAGCCCCTGAAATTAGACTTGTGTAGAAGTGATGCTATACCGTATCCCAGCCTTGATCTTATCTTATGATTGCCATTTTAGTTTCTAAATACCACAGGAAGCAATACAAATATTTGTTGAACTCATGGAAAAAGTAAACAGGGAAGGCACAAAAGAGGAAAGCAATGGGCAAATGTTCCTACAACAACAGAAAATGTCTAATAATGTAATCACCACCAGGTCCGAAGGCTGGGGCGGAGGTATTGAGTGCATGCATGTGTGTGTGCGTGCATGCGTGCGTGTGTGCTGCGTGCGTGTGTGTGTGTGTGTGTGTGTGTGTGTGTGTGTGTGTGTGTGTGTGTGTGTGTGTGTGTGTGTGTGTGTGTGTGTGTGTGTATGTGTGTGTGTGTGTGTGTAATCTCTCAATCTTCTCCTGATCAGCATCGAATTTCGTGTTCATACTGCCAAGGAACTCATATATTACGACAAGTATGTTATTTTTGTGAATTTATAGGAAATATAACATCATCCCTCCAGGCTATGGGATACATGTATCCCACAACAGTATATGGATGGGGACTAAGCAAATGGGCTGCGAGCTCAAGCTGTCCATCCGGCATATGGGATCTACACTATGCCAATTCTTCAGTTGAAGCCTTGCAAGTAGACCAAATCAGAATGTTTGTAAAGGAAAGGGTATAGGGTGGATTCCAGGGTGGATATGATGCATCCTGCCCGCCTACAGTGTCTGCAAAACGTGTTTAGGGTTGCAAAGCCACATGGGAATTAGACATACTAATTGGGTAGGGAATAGCTACCCAATGTGGATGTCATGAACAGAGGTGACCCCATCTCTCCAGCTCTTTGACAACAGAAAATAGATTAGATTTGCATACTGATTGTATCAAGTCAAGAGAGAGAGAACCCCACAAATGATATGTATAGCGTTCCAGTTTGATGTTTTCTTTTTGTTTGTTTCAGCACTTCCAATTTAACTTGTTTATCCTAACCTAGAGTTTTTCCTCATTTAACAAGGATAAAAGCCTGGTAAAGAACTACGGTATAAAGAGTCTTCTGTTAGATTTCTCTCTCCAGATTGGATAAAAATGTGGCATCCCCCGACCTGAACATGTATTTCTGTTCACTAAAGAGCTGGAGAGACGGCGAGACCCCCGTTATAGAACAAACACTCTATAGCGATGATTGCTATCGGAATGTCGAGCTATTCAGCACTAACAACCAATCACTGTAAGACAACCTCATTGCAAAACCCCACTTTTGAGCAAAAGATGTAAGGCTGGGTTATTGCTGCAAACCCACTACAGTAATTCTATGCATGTTCTGTAAAGATTCCAATTAGTGGCATAACCTCATTATTCCCATGGAACCAGGGTATTACAGTATGTGCATGCAAACACACGCAGTGACTCTCTGCAATGTGCATTTTCCATAAAAAAGGAGAGCACCGCTTGCAGCATATGGCAACATTTGGAAGGAAGTTAAGATTCTGAGAGCATAGATTGATGTGACTCAGTACAGTGCTGAGCGTGGCAACCAGCTGTGTTTTCACACCCAAATAATTGCAGAGTACCATTCTCAGCCTTGGAAGCTGTTAGTGCACACAGCTGTTTTTCTTAACTTCACAACTCTAAAGGTTGTTCCTGGATGAAGATGTTCCTGTTTTTTCCATCACATGTCCCTGCCAAATGAGGGCCTTTGTTCCTTGGCAGCATGCCACCCCTGCAACCCACTGCCAGAGGAACTGTGTCATGCCCCAGTCAAGTTTGGTTCCGAGACGGAGAAGACAAGAGATCATCCATTCCTTTTGATAGCTCCCTGGCAGAATTGCTGTCACAGCAACGTGAGAGCAGATTTGCTGTCAAAACGGAAACAGTTTATATATTACTCCACATCTATTAAGTGCCCAGTCATACCCTTGGGCCCTCTTGCTTTGTGTGTACAAGCTAAACATAACTGTTTTCCCCCATCCATTCAGCATGTGCAGCCTCTATCAGTCAAGAGTTAAGACCTTTCTAATAATTCACAACATCAGTGACAGTTAATGCTATTTAGATATTTATCACCCCAATACTATTATACTGATGTATTATGGACCAGGCCAATGGGGCGCTACATTCCTTTTTTGAGGTTACGTTAGGGTGAGCACCTACTGCATATGGATGTCCGGTATCAGAGATCCCCCTCATCTTCTCTCAGCACTGAACAGACCTGCTCACCTACGTTACTGTACACTGCAGTGCATGCAATCAGCACCACAGCCAAATCTTGAGTTTGTAATATGGGTACATTTTTACACTCAAGTCACATACTGTACATCAACCCTGTGAGGACGGCTCCAGCTATCTCAGGGTTTTTAAAAAAAAAAATTAAAAACGAATTCTGCTAAAAAATGTGAAAAAAAGAATGTGAAAACATGCAATGATATGATATCAATATACAATACTCGTAGTCGGAAGATGTATACAGTGCATTCTTGGGAAAGATCAATAAACGTGGCTGATGTGTGTGTATTTACCACTGCTGTAACAATATGGTTGACTGAGCATCCATCTTCTGTGAGTTCTCAGTCAGAGTCCTTTGGAAGCCCGCTGGAATTAATTAAAAAGAAAAAAGAGCTTCCCAACACAATGTCAGCCAGTTCCAGTCCTCTTCCTCAGTTTGCTGCCATACAAGGTGTCTCCTTAGAAGTGTGAAGTAAGGGGCAGAGGCAAGCAGCAATGTCAAACTTCAGCTCTTTTTTCAAATCAGCCTTTTGTTTTACCTTTATTTACCCAGGGTAGGTATGCTGAGATTGAGTGCTCCTTTTCAGCAACGCCATGGTTCACACTCACACAGACACACACATAAAGGCCTCATGGTGGCACTACAGTAGGCCGGTTCACATTCGGCCTATAACTCTTGAACCATCATGACGCATGATTTTTCACCATTTTGTGCTTTCTTCAAAACACACTTTTTGCTACAACTCCTACAGATTCTGTCCAAAACTCACGCAAATTGGGATACATTATCTCTGGAGTCATATGATCAAGATGTATTAGTCAGAACTTTCATATTTCATTCAAATTGGCTATGATTGGCTTCCAAAATGTGCGGGAGGGGCCTGTATTGAAAAATAAATGCGTCTGATCTGGCCCAAATTTGCTCAACACATCAAGGTTTAAAATATGCTACAAATGTCACTGTTTCAGAAATGTGATTTTATTTGGTTGCAGTATGCACAGAGCCTATTGGAAACAGGTGAGAGTGGCCAGAATGAAAGTAGTGTGAACAGGTGTGTAGATGGCAGGTCTGGGGGAGATCTGTGGAAAGACAGAGGAGAGAGGGCGACAGACAGATGGAGCGTTGAGAGAGGAGAGAGCGACAGACAAATGGAGAGGAGAGAGAGAGAGTGAGAAAGTGACAGTTGCCGAATAGGGACAGAGAAAGACTGAAACATTAATTGGGCCCATATCACAGAGTGCAATATCTTAAAAGGACATTATTTTGCATGGCTAGACTCTGACAAGGCTAGTTTATTTGTATAGGCATACAATGGCAATTCAAAGTGCTTGCTCAGACCCCAGGGGAGGGCAACTACTGTACATGTTTTAATAAAAACACTTTCATGTATTTGTGCATGTACTGTAATGTATGTGTGTAGACAGGCCTGTCTCTTATTGTAATAGTGTTTTTTAATAGCGTGGGGAGGGAGTACCGGTGGGGAGGGATAACTGTAAACCCATAGACAGGATACTCTTGGTTATGATTGATTTGCATCTTTATAGACACAACGCATATGCATAAACATATGTACATAATCTGTCAAAAGGATAAAACACATTATGGTTACCCTTAAACTGGTGCGTGTGTGGGTTGCGGTCCCTGTGTGTAGTGTTGATTGGACTGATACATTTCAGTGTCTCTTGTGTTGCAAGTGTGGTGTAAGCATAGCCATGTGTAAATGTGTTGTGCTAGATTATAGACCTGTAGCGGTTGTTTGCCTTGACGTGAGATCTGTGGTGGTTGGTTGCCTGTGCCCGTTGTAGCCCTCCTCACCTCTTTTAACTTGTATACTGGGAGTGCATGAGCTAACAAGAAAAGTGCGCTACTTGGAGTGGCGAAAACATAACATCTGCCTCCTGTCCGTCCCGGCCTGGCGGAGATAATAATTACTGCTTTAGACCTTAGTGTCTGTGATTATCAAGGGCTTTGCTGCAGTGTTTTCCTACTAAACCCCACATTTATTACAGACTTACGCATTATAATTTCATCTGAAAGACCCTTGTCTGAATTGGAGACTGAAATCTCCACTACTTCATCAAGAAAATATTTTCCTTTCCTGCAGAATCTCACACTTGATGGTCTTGTCTGGTGAATACAAATTATTAGAGCTGGGTAAAAGACAGCATATCGATATTGTGATATACTGTATAGGAGACTATATATTGTGTTGTTGCTTTCCTGCATAGCGCTGGACGGGATACGGTGAGACACTGTCACCTTGTGTTTGTTTTCCTGCATAGTGCAGGACAGTTTATAGGTTATAGGTACTATATACTAAATAAGAAAAAGAGGTTGCGCATCAACAATGGGTTTTCTCAGTGGAGTGCTAGACCCAAAGTCCAGTATACACATCAAAATAAGGAATACAAAAAGTACTCACAAATGTGGATTTTGGGGGATTTCTTAAGGTACTATATACTATTGTGTGTATGTTCTGTATTGACAGTGCTTCTTGTTATCCTTTTCTTGCCTTGAATTGCTGTATACAACTGTACTTTCTTTCCAAATGTCTTCACAATTGAATATTGTGATATTTGAGTTTGTACACATCCCCCAGCCCTAAAAAATAAATACGCTCTCATAACAAGCATGGCATTGTTTCAAGGGTGTAACATATTTCTGGCAATGACATACAGAATTTTAATTTAACTTGTTTTACCTTATTATTTACTGAGGTGTCTACCAAATCATATTCAGAAACATGCTGGCTTAAGTGAGTAAGAGCCAATTATTTTAAACCTCAGTGGAACATATTGTGAGTTATAGCCTGCTCCATGCTGCGCTGTGCTCATCAATATAGTCATTTTGTCATGAAGTAATAACGTGTTGATGTAAATGACCCTACATGCTGGCTATCTGTATGCTAATTATGTTTGCTTCATTTCTGATGACTTTGTCTCAGTAGGTTGGCTCCCCTTGTTGTAGAGAACCTATAAAGACTAATGATTCTGCGGGAAAAGAGTAGTGTGCGCATCAATGCGTTTTTCAGTTGTTAATAATACATGATTTTTTGTCTCGACCTTAATTCCACCTTTATTTCCACCTAATTGTGGTGGAAATAAAACATAAAAAGCAACTACAAGCGTCAAAGCAACCGGCAGTCATTCATTTTCAGTGGCTACTGGCTATATTGAGTGATGAGATGTCACCAAAAAAAAGAAGCGTGTACAATCAGGAGCTATTTTTGGTTGTACTACTGTAAATAGGTGAAATATAGATAAGATCTGCCATTGTACTCCAGAACCAACCACCAGAGATGGAAACACACCTTTCCATACGCACCTTTGAGCTCTCCTCTTCCAGGGACACCTGGGAGCTCACAGTATACCACAACTTGACTATTAAAGCCGATTATTAATATGACATATAGCCTGTATGTCATATAATATAGTCACTAATACCACAAAATGTTTTATCTGCTCGTATAAGTTCATTTTGTTATTCATACATTAGTGAATTCGTAACGGAGCATATTGTACACACTGTATAGCCTAATACATGTATGCATGTAAAACCTTTATTTAAAGACCTCGTTGATATATGGAATCTCTTTTGCGAGAGGGACCTGGTCAAGAGGGCAGCACAATAAAACAAATATACATACAAATTATAATTACATACTCCCATGTGATATGATGCGAGGGTGCAGGCTACCTGACACCCACTCCTGGATCTCCGCCCTCCACTCCTTCCTATTGATTGATTGATTGAATATTTTATTAGGCAGAAATGTAAAAAACAGTAGTACAGTTAAAACACTTTTTGTCTAAAAGGTCTGTCCAAAAAAGTCCTTGCGGTCTTGTTTCCATTGGTATTCAATTCATAAACATATAAAGTAGCACCAAACAGTTCAATATCATCACAAAATACATCACAATATCCAGCTTCAGGGTCCGGAGCTCTATCCTGGTAAACCATCCCAGTCACGTGAATTCACATTATCACGTGTCTTCTGCAGACCGTTCTGGCCCCAAGCCCAAGCGCTGGGTGGGCGTTTAGCAGAGACCAAAAAGTGGAGCCAATCAGCGTCTGCACTCATGGCCTCATGTGATTGGCTCTTCAACTTTTTGGGTTCTGCAAAAACGCCACCCAGCGTCTTGGGGCCAGACCGGTCTGCAGAAGACAACATGATAATGTGAATTCACGGGACCGGGATGGTTTACCAGACTACCGGAGCTCTGCAGTGTTGCTAGCTCCGCTGTCACACCGCAGTGTGTCTACATACTGTAGGTGGTGCGTCTACAGTGTCAGTTCACTCATCATCTAGCCTCGATCTCCAGGCTAAAAAATAAAAGCCTGGACCAACCAGTTGATGTTCCAGGCATAGGAAGTGTTTCATTTCCCCAACCAACCAGAGTGCAGTGGGCGTCGCTCCAAATGTCAATGCTACACATTGGGGAGGAGGAGGGGCGGGGGCGGACGAACAGATGGGCGAACCAATAGGATCCGGTGGAATTTTTCTCCGGAGATTTTGAACCCGCCCGTCTAGACATGATATCAGACACGCTAGGCCTAGGACTCATCATCAGTTCCGGGTGCCTAACACAGTGCCCAGCCATTATCATCCGCTTCTCCCTGACCTTGTCCGTGACTGTTCCCGTTACCCACGGGAGGCCCCCGTTAGAGGTCCATGTTTCTGATGTGGTCCTCCCATGTGGTATCAAGTGCCATTCGTGGCATTCTTGTGTAGACATAATCCAGGGCTAGTTGCTGCTGCACTGTGAGCATGTCTTGGCCCCAAACAGCACAGTACTGAATCTACTGTAGCCACGATCAGCTGCCCATACCGCATGCTCCTTTACTCCGATACTACAATTCTGCATGCTCAATGTGAAATGAATCAATATTGAGCAACTGCACTGCCTATTTCTTGCCTAAATGTTATCAGAAACTATTTTTGCATGTACTGAATAAGTTGAATATATATCATTTCCACACAATCTCCTCAGCAGTACACCACCTGCAAAAAATAAAGCCGGATGCAGCAACAAGGAATCCATGGCCCTGTTAACGCTTTTGGTGTGAGTGCCAGCAGGCTTTGGTGACTTTGTCGACACACAAGTGAATGTGGGGTAATGCTCCGCTAGCACCGTCAGCAGTACATGTCATAAGTTATTGCAAGCATAGCTCGCCTCTTTTCATTGGCTTTATTCTGTATTCCCAACCAGCTCAGTGGCCTTGTGGTTAGAGTGTCCGCCCTCAGATTGGGAGGTCGGGGATTCAATCTCCCGCCAAGTCATACAAAGACTCTGAAAAATTGTGCCCAATGCCTCCCTGCTTGACACTCAAAATCAAGGGTTGGATTGGGGGTGCGACATACTGTACTAGCCTGCATGTCCAAGGGGAGTACTTTTATATGACATCAAGCTGCCATACATTATGTAAACAGGAGATAGACTCCTGACCTATGGGCCACATGGCTATTCTGTATTCCTCTTCCTGTGGTTGTTGTAAAAGACAGTTTACACCTCAGCCCGTACTGTTAATAATACAGCCTCAGCTGGCATGCTGACAGTTTTGGGATAGTGTTTTTACTTTCACTTTCACATGGAAGCCGGCGGACAGCAAGGAACATTTTCCTGAAACCGAAACAGTGTCACCTTCACTGTGACAGCACGTCCGCACATTCAAACAGGTAGAAAATGGCTTCTTCTACTCACTGAGCAGCACCAAAGCAGTCGTGTCTTTCAAAGGCAAACTGGTGGAGATTTTTTTATGTACATTGTCATTAGATGAGAAATTTGGAGCCATACGTGGCTGAAGAAGACCAAATACTCAATGCAACGTATTGTGAGCTTGTAGATATGCTATATTGTATTACAGGTATAAATCATAGTATAAATTAGGCTTAAAGGGATACTTCACTTTCGGGCCAGGGAAACATTTAAAAAATATATTAAAAATAAATGAAAAAGTAATGGAAAATTCATGGCCCCCTCACGCATTAGAGTGTCCTACTAATGTGTGAGGGGGCCTTTATTTTGCCATAACTTCTTTCGTTTTTTTTAAATATTTTTTTTTAATGTTTATTTTATGTGAAAGTGACGTATCCCTTTAAGCCTTTCCCTTCCTGACGATATAGTGCACTGACAGCACTGACCCATTTACTGTATGTTTACTCCAGGAACAGTAAAAATCAAATCCCATATACTGAATAGGCGCACAGTATGTCATCTTGGAATGGTGATTCTATATAGTGAAAGGCTCATCCCCAAGTGACACAAACGTAGGAATATTAGCCAACACATGTAGGATATGATATACTATGCTCATATGCTGTTATTATCATGACCATAATTTTTTGTAACTTTGAATACCCCTCACTTGCAATTCCTCCTGCTCCTCCTCGCTGTACTGAATTCTACGGACACATTTGGCCCTCTGAGATTGGTAATTAACAATATTCCACTTATTCCACTCTGAGAATACAGTGTTATTTCAAATTACACAATCTCTTACGTGACTTACGTGCCGGCATATGCATTCAGGGATAAGACAGTTTCAGGTCAAGAGAAGCAAGTAGAAGCTAGATGTAAGACATTTCAAATATGTTATTCAGGATGGAATACGGAATCTGATTAATAGGATAGGATTTGCTGTGTCAGTCGGCCTGTCCATTTGTCCATCCACCAAACACTTTGGTCCCAAACAACATACCGTATATCGGAAACTGCTGGCTCGCCTGGCTGGATTGCCGAGGAATTTGACGTGCACCTTCATGCTCCCCAAAGGATAACCACTACTGGTTTTGGTGACCACCATGGCCTTTCCCCTAGTGCCACCATTGGGCCAAAAATGTCTACTAGCACACAAAATATCTCAAAACCTGAGATTTGGCAATTGCCATGAAACTCGTGCAATGCAATCATACTCTCAGAGGAAGAACCCTAGTGCTTTTGGTCACCCCAATGCACTGAATCTCAAAATATTGGGTGCATTGATTCTCCCTGCAATGAACCTTTAGTGATGGGTGACCCCTTGTCCTTTCATCTTGCGCCACCTTTAGGCCAAAAGACACTTTTGTAGCTGTACTCTATTTCATTTCACTTTAAAGCATTTGATAAAATATACATTGAGCCTTCAGTGGATATACACCCCCCCCCCCAGTTGACTGTAGCTAGCAGAAGCTTTTAGATGTTCAAGTCTTTTTTATTTTTTTTAACCTTTTATCTTGTTTCCCCTGCAACACTGTGTCTCAGCACTTCGGGCCACAAAAAGCGGAGGATGGCGTCTGTGTGTCTCAGCCCCCTTCAGTAGCCGCAGTGCTCTGGTTAAGCTGGGGCTGAATCCACTCTCTGGGAATGAGTAGATAGGGAGGTGGGTCTCATATCTATGTACACCCTGACAGGCTCAGTGCAACCCAATCCCCCCCTGCCCCCGCACCCCCCGCGGTCCCATGGGACACCACACCAATCATCCCTGATAACATACCGTTCGCTGCTCCCCTCACTCTCCCAGTCATCTCTTCTCTCGTCGGCACACTCTGCCTTTTTATTTAAATGCGATAAATATTTAATTTGTGAACGTGTTGCCGAAGATCACACGAGCACTCACAAAGGACTCTCAGTTGAATATGCAGTGGTCTGATTAATATTTCACGATCCCATTTCCCCAACCCCCTGTTGACTCACCAGGAACCCAGGGCTGATCCTGTCCAGAATTAAACATGTATCGCTTGCAATATTTGCTTTCTAAAAACAGACACTGCCTTCGTTGAATTGTTGATGTCAAGACGTGACTATACTGTACTGTACTGTATGAGCGTGCTTGAACTTGTGTCCATGTAAAGACCATCGTTGTGGATGCTTTGAAATAAGGTGTACTAGTTCTGCCATCACTGTTTATTTCATCCTCTTGCAGCCTCTCTCACTTTCTCTCTCTCTCTCTCTCTCTCTCTCTCTCTCTGTGACACACATAGATGCAGGTTAGTAGCACATAAGTAGAAGAATATACATGCACAGTAACATAGTTTAGTAGAATATAGCCTACATGCACATTGGTAGCACAAAACATAGGTTAGTAGAATATAAATGCACATACACACATGTGAAGCAGTAGCATAGAACATAGGTTAGTAAAATATACATGCATATGATATCTCCCTTGCATGCCTTTGGCACCTATAAATAGCCTCAGACACCGCACCGATTCTTGCACACAAATGTGCACGTACCTGTATGCAACGTATTTAATTCACAGACAATATCCTTGAAACATGAGGCGTTTGCACACATGCATGCATGCTCTTACACATGTATTTCTGGTGATAACTGTACATTATACATTATACAGTTATATTTATATTTATTTATAACACACACACACACACGCACACACACACACACACACACACACACACACACACACACACACACACACACACACACACACACACACACACACTACTGTACAGCTAAGAAATGTCTTTTCCTTCCTACCGGGCAATAAAAAGGTTTACTTTTATGTTAATTTCAAAACATGTGATTTTGTGTGAGTTCCACGTCCATTGTTGCAAGTGTTGAGGAGGAAAGGTAAGAAAAACAGCTGAATAATTCGCACCCACATTGCAATTTGTTGCCAAGCGGTAAACTTGTTTTGGCACTTTCCTACTATCACCACTTAACCACTTTCAATCTGGCGTCCCTATTTTGGGCATGTCGCTATAGGCAAACATTTTCCAAGTGTTTTTAAACAATTTTAAAATAGTCAACATTTCCCCCCCACAAGAAAGGAAAATGGCAGATCTACAAGGTCACAACGCGTTGTGAGCTTGTAGATCGCCTATCTTCACTATTCATTATACAATACAGGGCTTAAGTTAATTCAAAGATACATTTCATCTCTGTGAGAGAGAAAAAAAAGAACAACTGCAGCCCTGGCCTCATCTTACGCTGTACTAATCAGACACAGACTGCATCAAAAGGAACACAAATACTAATTACCTGGTGCAATAAACAATGAACAGATTCACTGGGGTTGGAGAGTCCCATTCCAGGCTGCGGTGCTCTTCCTCGTATGAGGGAAATCATCAATAACGCAATTGTTTAAGTTCCCAGTGGGGTTTCCCAGCACCGGCTATAAAATGTATGAGCAGCAGTACCTACAGACAGTGGATGGATGGAAAGGGGTCCCGGAGCCAGCCGGAAGAGAGTCCTTAGCAATAACAACACAATCAATCACGTCACATTCAACCCCAAGTTCCCCAGCGGTGCATTCAGAGTGCAGTCACACATTCACATGTTCGTTCGTTCTCAGGTTTGCAAGCGCGGGTCGGGTTGTTGTGGACGGTGCAGCCATCCCAATCTTAGCTCTCTCTCTCTCTCTTTATCCGCGTCCTTCTCTAACCTCTGCGCTGTCTGCCTCTCTGTTCACTGGAAGATCCTGAGAAGACCTGGAACGCATCTGTGTCACTTTTTGATTTGAGCTAAAGAAAATGCATTATTTTACACTTTGGCTATTCAAAAATAGCAGATCTACAAGCTCATAGCGCGGCACCGAGTGCCGCGCTATGAGCTTGTAGATCTGCTATTTTTAAGAAATCGAGAAAATGTGTGTAAATCATTGAATATATATATTTTTAAAGCAAACATTTTTTTAACTCAAATCTTTGCTTCTGGGGGTCCCTGGAACAAAATATTTTGAGACGGGGGTCCGCGGCCAAATACATATACATTTTGGGGTCCTTGACATGAAAAAGTTTGAGAACCACTGCCATAGTAACATACGTTTTTCCAAAAAAAGGATTTAGGAGACATTTTGTAGAATCGGCCTTAGGTCTTAATGGGTTAACTGTGAGAGTGTAAGCCTATAAATTTGACTTTGTATCATACTGTGCATCCATCTATCTATCTATCTATCTATCTATCTATCTATCTATCTATCTATCTATCTATCTATCTATCTATCTATCTATCTATCTATCTATCTACAGTATCTATCTATCTATCTATCTATCTATCTATCTATCTATCTATCTATCTATCTATCTATCTATCTATCTATCTATCTAACTATCTAACTATCTAACTATCTAACTATCTAACTATCTAACTAACTAACTAACTAACTAACTAACGAACTAACGAACTAACTATCTGTCTCTCTGTCTGTCTCTCTGTCTGTCTGTCTGTCTGTCAAATAGCATGATATTTTACAACAAAGGTTAAGTGCTGATTAAAAGCAAACCAAAGCTGTACTCATTTGAAGATTGTATCATTTTTTAGCTAAATGCATGGTTTTCTTATTGTATGATTTACATTTTCATTTATTAGTATTTAAACTGTATATATGTTATATCTATATTGTAGTGTATTGTGCTAAAACGAAAGCTATACGTTTTAATTACATTGTATAACGTATGTAAAGCACAGCTTGTTTAATCTGAGTTGGATCTGTGGTAAATAGCGTCTACCCCATCAAATAGAATTCAGATTTTTTTTTAAAGTTATTTGTATACAAAATTGTAAATCACACCACACGCACAACTTTTCATCTGTGTAGTTCTGTCCACAGCTCAACACTTCTGTGCCCATCACTTGTACCTCATTTATTTTACCATCAATCATCAGTCTGTTTTCAACATCAGCAAAGCACTATTCTGTCTTTTGTAAACACACAAATCAAAACCAATATGACTGTTCATATGTATCATCATTCTTTTAATTTGCATTTGATTTACCACAATATATGGTAGACTCCATGCTCTAGCGGTTTTCTGATGATCTATCTATCTAACTATCTATCTATCCGTCTATCTGTCTATGTCCCTATCAACCGTATGTATGTAACCGTATATAATTAGATCCTTCCATCCTTCTATCTACTGTATCTATCTGTCATGATCTCTCCCTGTGTCCTGTCTCAGTCCCCCTCCTTTGGCCACTCACACCAGCTTTGTTTGATTTCCATCTTTGTGATTATAGGAGTGATTACAGTTTTAATTATGGAACAGTTTTGTGTTTGGGACTTTTGTGTATTTTGTGTTTGTCAGGTGGCCTGTGTGCACTGTTTCCCTGTGTTCTTGTATCCCTCCCCCATGCCTGCATTTCCCTACCTGTCTTGTGTTAGCCTTGTCAACCTTGCCCCGTGTATCGCCTGTCACATCCCCCTAGTCAGCTTGTTATCCAATCCTCTTGTTTCCCGGCTAATTCTGGTTTCTGCCCACTCCAGCTGTGCCTTGTCCTGTGATTAGTCCCCAGTGTACTATATCTGTGTGTGTCCCTTCAGTGTTTGTCAGATCGTCGTTGAATATTCCAATGTGTCAGCTAGCAATGTTTCAGTGTTTCTGTATCTATGTGGCTAGTTTCATGCCAGCCTGTTACCCGTACCTGTTCCCTGTTGCATGCTGAACTCCAAGTATAGGACTTAAATATGCAACTCTGCCTCAGTCTCTGTGCTTGGTACCACCTGCCTTGCTAACTGTGACTGTCTGTCTGTCTGTCTGTCTGTCTGTCTGTGTCTTTATCCATCTATCAATCTTTATCCATCTGTCTGTCTTTCTCCATCATCCATCTATCGATCTGTCCATGGGTGATGGATAATCCATCTGTCTGTCTTTATCCATCCATCGATTTTCAGCGTTTCACAACAGCGCCCTCTCACACTCCACACCCCAGCCTCCAGGTTAGCCTCTTCCACATTCCTGATGGAACATGCTGTAACTGACAAGCAGTGAAATGAAGTTCGGGTTTCATCTGTTCACCTCTAGAGAATCTTGGCTCTGAGACGCGATTGCGAGGAGTCAGTCTCGGTGAGCCTCATGAGGACATATTCAAACATGACTCAGACTATGTTTAATCCAGCTCCTGTTCGCCCTGCTCCCTTTTGTGTATTTGGCGTTGTGTCCTGGGGTCTCCCTGGCCAACATTTTCATGCTTGGAGAGACAAGTGGAGGGTAGATTCACCCCTGTGTGTGCTCACAGTGGGAGGTCTGCTCATTATTACTGGACAGCTTCAAGCGCCTCGGGGCGCGTACAACACCGAGGAATCTGACTTGGAGAGTGCAAGACTGTGGCAAAGAGGGCAAGGCAATGCCTGTACCACATCAACCAGCTGAGGAAATTCAAGGTCTCAGAGAGGGTCCTGAATTCTTTCCACTCTGCTACAACCTAGAGCATCCTGACAGAGGGGTCCATGCACATGAGTTTATGGACAATGCAGAAATGGAGAAACAGCTCTGCAGTTCCAATGGGATCAGAGCAAAGCAAGCACTGGACACAACGAGTGTATTATTTATGTGCCTATTTTAAGGCTACACTGCTTTGATCTTCCCTAGAGGATATTGATCAAAATGTTAGAGGGGATACATGGGAAGGTTGCATAACACAGGTAAAGTAGACAGTAACAGTCTAGCCCCTTGAGCCTCATTCCAGATAATATCCACAGCAGACAAGAGTGCAACTAGGAGCATGGTGAAAGCCGAGGCATTGAAAGCAACTCTAAAATATCACATTGTAGAACAACATTTGGTCAATCAGCTTAAAGGGCTGTAAACTTTGGTGGAACACATTTCCAACAGATATCTGATGAATTCCAGCTATAAACATGTTTCAACAAAGGTTGACTCAGACTAAAAGCAAAACAAAGCTGTACCAATTTTAAGATTGTACCTAACTGTAACTAGGGACAAGAGTTGACAATTATCAATAGCCGTTAACTCTCTGGAGCACATCAAATAAAATTCAAACAAACAGACACACTTGCAAACCACACCACAAGCACTTTTTGTCATCTGTGTAGTTCTGTTCACAGCATTCTGTACCCGTCACTTGAACCAAATACATTTTTACCACCAGTCTGTTTTTGAACGGCATCATTCTGCCTTTTGCAAAACACAGAAATCATAACCAATATGCCTGCTGACACGTATTACCAGTCTTGTTCAATATGCATTTGATTTATCAGATACATACTTCATGCTCTGTCTGTTTTCTGATTAATTAAACACCTGTGATTCCTCTTCTTGGACACAAATCTCCATGAATGACAATGGACAAGACAGCAAACCACTGCTGTATGTTATAAAGAAAGATTTATTCCAGCATTTGAATTTCACTTTGAGCTTGCCTGGGGGCATCATTCACTAGAACATTGCAAATTTTTTTTTCCACAGTTGGATTTTTAAAACATTCACACCCACGCACAACCTTTAGGACCGATGTCCAGAGCTTGCACATCCATGGTCGACTGTCCCTATCTCACAATGCAAATACGTTGTTATCACTGTGATATATGAATCATTGTGCACTGAACTGAAAACTGGTTCTTTGATGTACAGCAGAACTTACTGTATGAAGAGTTCCTATACACCAAGAAAAAGGTACACAGTTAAATGCTCAGGGTTTATTTTTTCATTTTTCCATTTGTAGCGCTCAAAGTTTGACATACCTCTTTATTGATAATAAACATAAGTAAAATACATATTGTCACACAATTATCAAAAGGATAAAAATAGCAAGAAAGCCAACGGCTTCCATTGCGGTCCTTATTTAAATTAACACTTAGGATTTCACAGTGTAACAGATGTAGGCTACATGATTATGTCACTCTGTAAGTTAAATCTAAAAGAAAGAAAGAAATCTTGGTCACAACTTACGATAGGGAGCAAATTCTTTGTGTTGGCACCCGGCGAAATGCGAGGATATTGCTTAGTTGAGGTGTTATATCAGTGAAGAAACAAGAAACCAGAGCATTGTTAATGTTTGAGTGGCAAACACCTCCCGTGGAGAATTTAAGTTGGATATGTAACCTGAACTGACCAGTTGGCTGAACAGCTATTGATTGAGCCATGCAGCCATGTGAAAATACACTTATTAAATGCACACAATTGCCAGGATACCTACTAACATCGAAATATTGACATTAAATGGCGTTGGAACAACAGACGTTCAGGAGGCGGAGAAACACAACTTTACTCCGCCCACACACCAATCTACCTGGCGCTATTTATACCCTGTCAGAACTACCCAGAAACCCCTTATTCGCTTTCGTACATCCGTACTCAAGCTCATAACGTTTTCAGCATACGACCTCCTCCCCAAAGACTCCAGCGTCGGCGACCCTCCCCGGAACCCTCTTCCCCTCCCTCCATTACATTCTATTCATTCAATAAAACTTTAAACTTTCCATAAAGGTGTGTTTCTTCGCATGGTGAACTAAATCCAAAATAACACTTTTGTGTGTTTTGAAATAATAACATCACATATTTGTTATATGTCACAGCATTTCACTTTTCCAAATGATGTCCTTGGTTTTAAATGTGAATGACTTAAAATCAACTTTGCAGTCTATTTTCCCAGCACTCTATTCAACTGTAGACAAATGTTATCAGAGATTGTCTATTGACAGTATGAAGAGGGCTTAAGGTCTCAAAACACAGTCACCTTGAGAGGCAGCCACAATACTTCAAAACATGATTATTTAGCACGCATGCACCTTTCGGGTTTAGAAAGCCAACACTTCTATGCCAACGGCAGTGGCTGCCATGATTGCTTCAGTTTGTGATGAAAGCATTGGCTAGCAGGAGTAGGCAAAATAAAAACAATAAAAATTACATTTGGATAAAAAAAAATCAATATAAGATGTTAGCTATTTTAGTACTGAAGTGATCCAGAGATACTGGATGAACTATGGCAAAAAGCAAAAAGCAGAAAGTTGTTGCAAGGCAACAACTTTCCTAATACTTTATGAGAGCTGGTAGCAAAACTATACAAATAAAATAAAAACAATCTTTATTACTTTGCTAATTCATTGTTGAACATTAAAAAGTTACATTTATCGACCAACATTGGGCTTCCTTGGGGCAACATATTGCAAACTAGCCAAGTATTTTCTTTTTTAAATGTTTACTACCAGAGCTGCCTTAGTATTTCTCCTTTTTTATACAGCAATTCTGCAACTCCCTACTAAAGAGCACAAATGTTACTATTCATAACGTTCTTGCTTGAGCGCACTGTTTGCCTTTTTTCAAACCTTCATCTCACTGTTATATGACCTCCGAGTCGTCAGCACATTTTTGTCTTTTCTTTTTTTTTCTGAATAAAATGTTAAATTAGGAAAACAAAAGCAATTTGCAAAAAAATGCATTTTGCTCCTCTGTGCTTTTACAGGCATTAACTAGGACTGTAACCCAATGCTCTCATCAAAAATTGATTGCCCATGGGAACTAACAGCACTTTAAACTGCAAAAAAGCAAAAATGTAGTCCATATTTTCAGTGTAGTTATAAATAGGCAATTCACTACAGTAAATGCATGATGGATACAAATGCCTGCTTGAACGCACAAGTGTTCAACTAGAATTCTGACAACACAGTAGAAATGTAAACTTGGGCCTTACAAAGAGTATTAAAAAACAAAAACTAATCTCCCATGAACAATTTATTCAATTCTTCACGCACAGTAATGATTTAAACAAAAATTAATAATGAGAAATGGGAATTGAAGCCCTCTATAGCAATTAGACATGTCATTTTCCAGATGTAATTTGGCTCAGTTGAAAAGCTGTCTGTTCAAACTGACTGTCTGCAAATGTCGGATCTGTTCTTCTCTCCCCGTCCAGGCATCCACAATAATCTCTGTTCATAACAAATAACACGCACGCACATACGCACGCAAACACATTCCTACAGTATGGCCGAATAAATAAATACATTTTGTTTCATTAAGTCAGTATATCTCATACTAAAGAACACCATCCTTTGAGGTTTTGAGGTTTCATGCTGCTTGAGGTGTCTCAAAATATATCACCATTAAAAGCTGTGTTACATTCATATCCTGACAGAAGCCCACACACAGCAGCATCATCTTGTGAAGGCAAACCAGAAGGGAAATGCAAGCCACATAGCAGCGTAGACTACTGTCATAATAACAGTGATGTCAAGGCAGCACTGAATGTGGCATGGCAAATGGACATGATGCAACAAGCCCTTTCGATTACACTTTATTTGGAGGTGAATGCATAAGACTGACATGACACCATTATATCCATGACACCTGTTGTGACACCTGTTATGACTGCCCTCATTAAGTGTAATTAGATCAATTAATGGCACTTGCAATGCAAAGTTGACAATGTTTTGCCAGGATGGACTGGGACAACAATTCAGGCCAGGAGTCTCGCACCCACCAGGCTATGAACACCTCGCTATAAACCTGCAAATTTGAGACCAATAACAGAATACAATGGGGAAAACAACATGATTTGCTTAAAAAAAAACTTCAAAAACTACTTTTTAACTGAGGGCATAAGATTTTTGTCTGTAAATTTGTATCCATGTTAAATAAATAAATATATAAATAAATGACGCTATGGCCACATTTCCCCACAAGCAAGCGCTGAACAAAAACGTACCCAACCACCCCTACATTACCTGGCAACTACTGATTACATGAGGCTGACGAGCCCTCTAGAAACAAGAGTATACATTTCCCTGAATTGGTTGCAGGCCCAATCATGCTAGGTCATGGAATAATCATAAACATGATATGCCGTAGACAGTAGGCGACGGCGTACGTGACAGTGCTGTTTAATTGACATGTCCTTTTATTCAGCTCTCCATCCTCCAGTGTAATAATTCACCATAATCTTGGTGACTTAGCTATCACAGTGATCTTTTTAACACTCAGGTAAATGAGGTCCAGTCCTGTTTTAACAGCTAAGAAACATCTTAAAGTTAAATGGAAACCTAAATTCCATTGATGTGAGGAGATCATAGTGTTTGGGAAAAAAATATCCTTGGTCTTCTGTGTATTTCTCTACGAAATGCGGAAGTGTCCACCTGATGACGTCAAATGTATCATTTTGCACCAGTCATCCACCCCGTCTCCAATTAGTTCAGAATGCAGCAGCACCTTGGTTACCTAATCGTTTTCAAATTTATTTCATCATTGTATTGATTACTTTGCTCGGTCAAGCCCCTTCCTATCACAAAACATTTAACCCCATATTAGCAGGAGCGCCACCTGTGATCCTGGGGAAGGGCCTTTCTGTTCGCTCCAAAGTCTACTCTAGACTGAGGACAAAAGGTAATCAGAGAGAGAGAGAGAGAGAGAGAGAGAGAGAGAGAGAGAGAGAGAGAGAGAGAGAGAGAGAGAGAGAGAGAGAGAGAGAGAGAGAGAGAGAGAGAGAGAGAGGCACAGATTTGCAAGTTCATTGTTCTTGTTGCAAGATGGAAATATGCAATGCCTGACAGCTGCAAGTAGGAGTGTGATCTTGTTTTCACACACAGTTCTGGGCAGAACATTGCATTTACCAGTGTCTTATTTTGCCAATTCCAATAGTACTTTCAAAACTGGATCATTTTGTGGTCACTGGAAATCAATCGTATGGTATTCCACCCTACCAAAAGTGGCATTTCATAACCTAGTACAAATAGTAATTACTAGGCTCACTGATTTGTGACACAATTTAACAAAGGTTGGAGTACAGAGGGATGGATCCAGCATTCTAAGCCAGAGAGACATCATGGGCCCATGCACAACAAGTGAATCTGGTCACTCCCTGAGTATCACTGCTGCTGTCTTTGCCATCAATGTGACCACAACTACACAAATAAATCAATAAAGCAATTTGCGATATTTTACTCGTACAAATAGGATTTATAGACTTAAAAGGGTGAGACGTATTTGCACCCAGTTGGACAAGCGCCTCGTTCCTGACCACATCACTGTTGTGATGTGGTCAACACACTTACATCAATGTATACAGAATATTTAGAGTGTCAAAAGATAAGCATATACGTACATACATAAATAGACCTATTTATCAACTAAAGTTTTCTCCCCGATATGAGCATTATTTTTCTTTCTTTTTTTTAAAGACCAACAGCATTTTAAAGGTACAGGGCAGGCAGTACAACGATTTAAAAACATGCCACATGGATGGCACAAAACGGCACAAGGGGGTTGTCACTCACAGGGAGTGAGCTGTTTACAACCCTGCGGGAGGCCAGCCAGGGAACAAATTTAGCTACGTCCAATTCAAATGGCCATATTTTAGGTCAGCCTTAAACCTTAATAGGGGAGTTAAAACTTACAGGAGCCAGAAAGGAAATAGCTCCACAAGTGCTTGGGAACTGCTCCTTTGAGTGTCTTGAAAACCAGACCCATTGAGAGCTGGGAAACGCTTTCTTCTACCTTGAGTCATCCTAGTCTATAATGAAGTGGTCTGGGGTTAGGTAAGACCAGGCATGCAAGTTGAGAGGCAATCTCACAAACGTATTTTGGGAGGTCTGCAGTTTAGTCTTCAGGCCAGGGTCTTGGCGATGCTTGTGTACCATGAGGTGCAAGCATAGTCACACAAGCATAGTCACATTCATCACAATTGTTTGTGTGACGATTAATTGTCAACTAAAATGTCATCATTGCGACAGCCATAGTCTCATTCTAAACACACATTTAGAGCCCTGATGATGATACTGATGATAGTTATTAATTCGTGCCTGTAGGATTAACAAATGATAGCAAAAGCTTTAAAAGTGACATAAACAGTACCATAATTAAAAAGCAATAATGCCTCAACAATCCAGACTCTATAGCTTTCGAGACATCCTGCTTGGGACCAAAGTGTGAGATGGACGGACGGACAGATGAACAGACCGCCTGGCTGGCAGAGACAATAAAATGCATGTTGAAATCTGACCCAATGTTTCAGTCCTCGGGGGAGGGGACATAATTATTCTGACTGTGTACAATATGTGCTCTGTGGTAGAGTATATAATAAGCAGGCATTTACAAATAAAGCTAGACATGATTTTTTTCATTAAATTCATTCTACACTGCCCACACAATGTTATATCAGTATTAATCATGGCCATCATCAGCTGTAAAGCACTCTGTCTCCTGGTAGTGTTAATTGTTTAGCAGTAATGAAGCTCCAGTGGTCTTATGAGGATAGCAGTATGAGCTGTGATTGATTAACAGTTGAAGGATCATTGATTTACCGGTCTCTGAATGCTGAGTAAGCGCCATCAATGCTGTCAGACAGCAACATAATGTCTCTGCTCAGTCTCCAAGCCCCTTAGCACAACTGCACTGAATTATTTGAGGTGAGATTTCTCCATTGGCCGGGGCAAGGGCTGCATTAGGTGGGACTGGGACAAAATGTGAAATGTGAAAGGCTCCAGGCTATGCCCGGGTAACCCATATAGAATATGGTGTCACTAATTCATAAAATTATGCTGTCATCATATGGTGTCATAAAGTTCTAAAAAACCTCTAAAAAAGTTCTAGTTGTTCATTTTTTGTTGTGTGGAGATTTGAGTCTTTCACCCATACTGTTCAGAGCCTGGTAATAGATGTTTAGCTATCTATTCTATTTCAGAGTAGAGGTGCTACACCTAGTTGGGAACAGGCTGTTTGAGGTAAAAAGTCACTGTAACTATATCCTCTCACAACAAGTCAATTAATGCAGTGCCCTATATCACAGAAGATTCAGTATGTTGATTTTCCACCGGGATGGGTATTGGTCAATGATATTGAACTACAATTTGAAGTAGGCCTATTACACAACGAGAGATTCTCTCAAATCATGTGTAAACATGTTCAGGTTCTAAAGCCTTGCATGTTATTTGTCGTTAAATGGTATCTAGACAACCATGCAACCCTTTGTCTTCAGGTGAAATCATATTCTGGATGTATTATTGACTCTTCAAGTCTTCATGAAGAGTCGATATGCGTTGGTCTGCTTGATTGCCTATGCTCAAATAATACATTCTCAATATTATTTCACCTGAAGACGGAGTAGTATCTAGTTGTCCCCCCCCCCATAATTTGAAAATATTGTTTTCAAATAAATGAATGTAGTGACAATGCAGAGATACAATCATTAATACATGCAGCTATAGTAACACATTTTCCTTGCCATGTTCCCATAATGCAGTGCACCAATCTCGTGTTATGTAAATGTCAGTCACTGTCTGAAAGACACTGAGTACTGAGTTCTTCATTTTGAATATATTGTGTATATGTAGTTTCCTGTGCTCCTTTAGTCGTTTCAATCCAGCCATTCCCTCCTTTCTTCAGCAACAGAAGGTTTTAAATAGAGTGAACAGATGGTCAAGTTTGGAAGAATTGTAGATGGATCCAGAAAAGCTTTGGATGGCTCACAGCTACTGAAAAAGAAAAACAAACAGGTGATATGGCACTGCTATGTGTTTGAACTTAAATGGGCATGGAAGTTGAAGATCAGTATTTATTTTGAATGAACCATTCCCAAATGACAATAATTTCAAACCTTACTAAATATGTGTTCTTTCAGAAAATGAAAATCTGCTTCTGAGGTGAAAACAAACAAACGAACAAACAAAAACAAATTCCAAGGCAGTTCATTTGAGTATGATGAGCCTTTAAGCATACACAAACCCTAAGAGTGGCATGACATCCTCTTCCTGAGCCATTCTGCAACTATCTTGTAGTAGAGCTTTAACAAAGTGTAAGTAGGATATGCTTTTATTGATAACGCCAAAGCCAACTAAATCAATTGTTGGGTTGGGTATTAATTCTACTGTTTAGTAGGCCTACTCAAGTATTAGCTACTGAGTGCACCTACAGTATCAATACAATCACTGTAGCAATGATTACTATCAGTATAGAGCTTTATTTTTTTTTACAATAAACCTTTTGTTTTAACCTACACAAAAAAAATCAATAAATAATTAGAAGGTCTTTGACGTGCCATAATTTCATTAAAACATTACCAGGTCTTCAAATGGTCAATATCTTACTCTTGATGAATTATTGCCTATATCTGCTTCCCTTTTCTCATGCCGCCTGCACACGTTGTCAAAGCTCTTGTGATCTGATGTTGAAAGGCTTCATTTATCACAATCCATGGGGAACAGGCGGTCATCAATCAGGCTGAAAAAGGCTAAACTATTCACCCCAGCACACCTCTGTAGTCTGTACACCACTTATCTGCAGTCTGTCTTGTGGTGTGGTGGCCAGCTACTTTCAAGACAGATTTTTACTTTGTCGTCTGACGCTGTCGTGCGCCGACATAGATTTACAAGCTCACAATTGTGAATGGTCATAATACGAGGGACTGCGAGTGCATTTTCCGGCAGCGGCTGCTGCCAGTGGCGGCGGCGGCTGGAGCTGCCGGTGGCGTCAGCTTTGGGAGTGTGCTGCGTTTGTGTAACGCAGTCCCCACTAATATTATTTACGATTCTGTGCCTATCGGTACATAACTCGGACGCCGCTTAGTCGAATAGCAGACCATCGGCCGGTCGTCGCGGGCACTCGCGCCTGGAGGCGCTCGGGCGCGACTCCTTGGCCTCAAGGTCTGCTGATTCGGCGCGGCTCCGTCATGGTCCAAAACTATACTTTATCGGCGGAAAAAGAAGTTGACTGCCGCTCCTCCACCGGCAGTTCCGCGACTGCCGCTCCTCCACCGGCAGTTTCCGCGGCAGTTCCGCTGCTCCGCCGGCAGCTGACGCTCCACCGCCGGCAGTCACTGCCGGGAGCTGCCGCTCCTCCACCGGAAGTTCCGCGGACGTTCCGCGGCTGTTGCCGCTGCCGGAGAATGCACTCGCTCCTTCTGCATAATACATACAATAATAAATCATAAAATAAGAAGTTAGACCACAAGAAACCATCCACTATATACTGAACTTGGCCAATAGGCCATATTGCACTTGCACAAGTGGGAACAGTTTATATACAGTGTGTGTGTGTGTGTGTGTGTGTGTGTGTGTGTGTGTGTGTGTGTGTGTGTGTGTGTGTGTGTGTGTGTGTGTGTGTGTGCGCGTGCGTGTGTGCGCGAGTGATGCTCTATTCAGTTCAAGTTGTTGTGGGTAATAGAGTGAAAGTGTGTGAGAGAGCTAGTGAGAGAGGGGGAGAGAGAGGGAGAGCTTGATCAGTGAGAGAGAGAGAGAGAGAGAGAGAGAAAGGGAGAGAGGGTGATGGGGCGGGTGGAGGGAGAGAGGGTGAGAGAGAGCCCATTTCACTCATGCAACAACCAACAATCGGAACCTGAACGCGCTGAGGACAGGCTAGGCGACATGTTGCCAGTAGGGTAGAACCGGGACGAACGACGCGCAGGGACGGTTGCAACACGGACCTTTTTTCATGCTACACGCGACGTCACCCTCTTCGTCTTCGGTCGAAAACATCAGACACGATTTTTTTCCCAGTTCTGATCAAAATTGGCAGAGTTGAAGCCACTTTTGTGTATTTCCACACTGTAGTAAAAAATACCCTATTTGAGTGTTTTCCATTTGTACTGCTGTGTTTATTTGGTGCCGATTGTAAATGGATTTTGTCTGTTAGGCTAATATGTGGGCTAACTCTCAGTGAAGGTTCCATTGAAAAATATTCATTAGCTTTTGTGCTAGCTAGCAAAACATCCGGGGAGGGCAGGGAGGGACGAAAGGCGCATTAAGCCACTCGGTGCATTACGGACAGGGAGGGACGAACGGTGCATGTGTAAAACACAAAGTTGAGGAAACAGACAGAGGGGACATTAACATGATACATTTATTTGACTATCAGCATGGTCATTTGCTCGTAGGGTTCTACTGAAGCATCAATGAGAGTTAGATGCCAGAAATGTAATGTATGTGCTTGTTATAGGACATTTCATCCGACCGCGCCGTCCGACCCCCGTGTATGCACCGTTCGTCCCGACTGGCGGCCGTGTGCGGAGAGTAGCGCAACGTCACTTTACTTACCGATTGCGTTCGACTCGTTTCACTAAAATTAAAACGGACTGCGGGTAATGGGAGAGGACAAGTGTCTTGTTCACAAAAAAGTATGGTTACATGAAATTAAGTAATCTCTGTGCAGGGAGGGAAATAGAAAAGGGTGCGTCGTTCGACCCCGCCCTCCCCTACAATAACCTTGTTTGTTTCTTATAAGACGTGCTAGCAAAGAACCTTGTATAATGACTGCTGTATACAAATGACTATGCCAGATGACTAAGACATTACTATGAGTCAAACAACTTATATAGCTTTATGGATTGAAATGTCTCTCGCATTACATTAGTACTGTAGCTACTTAAGACGCTTCACTGTCATTTACTCATTGCGATGCGATGTGAGAGTGTGGACTAGTCAACACCAACAACTCGCCCTCCTCAACCTCCTGTCTAGAATCAAGGGTCTTGAGCTCTGCAGTGTTTTTAGCTCCGCTGTCATGACGCAGTGTGTCTACTGTCTACGTAGGTGGTGCACCCCGGGCCCTTTCCCCTCCTAGCTGTGCCTCCGGTTGGCTCCCACAGTGTCAGTTTGCTTGCCTTCCGGGTTCCGGGTGCCTGACGCAGTGCCCCGCCAGCCTCATCCTTCTCCCTCTGACCTTGTCCGTGACCCACGGGAGGCCCCCGTAGAGGTCCACGTTTCAGATTCTTCTTATGTAGCCGCCACATTATTTGTAGTCCTCGACTACCTCGAGCAGTGGGAATGGTTTTGTCCTCCGTGTTAAATGCCCATACCTTTGTTTTCTTGACATTGAGCTTGAGGTCGATCTTCCTGCACTCCATTTCCTCATTAAACTAACAAAATGTAAGCTAGGCCCAGACAGTTAAAGTATATGTATCCATGAGGTGTTCATAAAGACAATTATTCAGGTTTCTGGTTACATGATCAAAGATCCTAGCCTGGCGTAGACAGACTATATCACTGTGTGGATATGAGTCTGGTGCTTCTATGAGGACGTTTTTTTTCCAAGGGGGCGGGATCAAAACAATGACTCTCGACGCAATTGGTTAGACCTACAAACCAACTACCAATTACTGTCTCCCATATTCGAATACTGGGCCCTGATTGGTTACCCACGTCTTCTGGAGCAGGAAATGGATTCTCTATGGAGAGGTGCCAGACCCAAATCCCAGAGTGCAAATTTTTTTTGCACTCGCAGATTCGTCTGGTCCCAGGCTACAAAGATCCATGGTCATTTTTGCTATCTGCAATGTTACAGCATCTTAAGGCTTCACAAAAAGAATGTTCAGTCCTCTCAGCTCCTCTGGCAAATACTGCACATCATGCATAATGTACCTGTGCCATGAATAACCTTTCTCACAGGCAAGCCTACTGTATATCGAATCACAGAGCATGCACGCACACACATCCAAACAAAATAATACACAGAGTATACCTGTGTGGGCCCACATTTCATTTGCAAAATACCAAGCAATAACTTGGAGATAAAGATTAAGACTAAGAGTATACTAAGGGTTTCTGCAAAGGAGATCACTTAATAGGGACAACTTCATTGATTCTCTCTCTGATTCATGGCTTGGGATTTTCACAGCAACAAACACGTTTGCCCTTTTCCTAATATGATTTAAGCCTTTACATCAGATGACAGTCCAGCAATGTCTTTCTGAACTAGACACGTGTTTGGACAGTGGAGCACCCGTAAAATGAAGACCTCACCCCTTGGTTTTAAACAAGGATCATACATAATGCAGTGATTAGTGGATTTCTACAGCTGTTCAACATCGCCCTGCACAGCTAGATTGCCACCAAATTCAAATGAAATCCTCCTTCCATTATGAATGAGGGCCAGGTGTGTCTCATTATAATTAGGCCCACTATCAGGAGAACCAAACACTATATACACACAAACATGCACACAGGTGCTAGAACACACGCATGCTGCACATAAACAACCATGCAAACGAACGCATGTGGGCATGCACAAACACACATACACGAACTCTTGCTCTCAGATACACTCACACATACTGTACACACACACACACACACACACACACACACACACACACACACACACACACACACACACACACACACACACACACAAAGAGACAGACTGTCAGGCATGGTACTGTATGGAGTGTGTGCACTGCCCTTGAACTGTAGATGACAGGGACTTCAGGCAGGATAGGGACTCACTGGACTCATAATATAGTGCTCCTCTTCTCTCTACTGCCAGAATGAAAAGTGACACTATAAAAGATCAAAGTTATTGTACATTTTATGGGTCCAATTCTCACTTGGTCTGAAAGGTGTACAATACATGACAAATAGTGTCAGATGAATTATTATTCATATGCTGACAGCAATATAACTACAGCATATTTTATTCTAACAAAGGATGGATGGGAATCAGTCTGCCTACAGCTGAGGCTCACTCACTACTGTATCTGCAGTCTATTTCTGCTGGCTCATTTTATGGCAGGCATAAGCCTGTCAACGTGAGTGCACTGGGACATATTGTACATTGTCTGTCCTTCCATCTGGAAGACCAAGTTTTTGCTTCCACTGGTGGGACTCTAGGCGATGGAAGCCAGATGATTTCGAATGATTCAAAGCTCTGCAAGTTCACTCCACTGGAGCGACTGACTGACTGACTGACTGACTGACTGACTGACTGACTGACTGACTGACTGACTGACTGACTGACCAGACTGAGCCCTGGGCGCACAGCTCCAGATCTGTATTTCTCCATCCGCCGTCCTGATTGAACAACTTCAGAGGACTGGCTTAAGGCCTATAGGGCAGCCCAGTGCCCTGCCCAGCACACTACTCCTACCCTGGGGCTTCATGTGAAGGTGTCAGGCTGACCCTTCCTTGGCACCGTGCCAGCCACACTGCAGGGATCGAGGCTGAAAATAGCCCACCAATTCATCACACTGGCTGGCGGCAGGGTTTGTGCTGCCTAGGCATCCTCTTAATTTTGGGATCTGTTTCAGAGACCCAAGGAGACCGGATTCACAAGTCCAATAGCATTGCTATTCGATGTGTCTCTACTGTGGCTGTAGACCTCCATTAAGATGCTTTGCTGCCTCAGCAACCGAAGCTACAGTATTGGTGATACCAGGTAATAGGAAGATATCTGAAGTATCAGCGAGCATCACTTCAGAGAGGGGGCGGGGGTCTAATATTTTGTAGCGGTTGTCGTCTGTAGCTCTGTGAATAGAGACCATACTTCACATGGTCAAATGACAAAAAACATTGAACTAAGCCGGAGCTGCATGGCAGTGCCCGAGGTTGTAATACAGCAGGAACAGATCCACTCACCCCCAAGAGTGATTAGGATGAGACCCTCGGACGGAACCACAATACCCCTAGCCACTGGGACCACTAGTACCCAACCTTACAGCCAGCCCGGGCTGCTTAGAGTTCACCCCTGTCGCTGGCCTGTACCACTGCTGTCATTCATCTTGCTTCACCTCTCGCTCCGCACCAGCCAGAGGACCCGACCCGCCATACCTCCCCGGCTCCATCAGCAAATCAGCTCTGCAGCTGCCTTGACTGGAACTCAGCCCTGACCTCACTCGCTGACCTCAGTACAGTGGGAGCAGATGCTCCACATGTTAAGCGTCAGACTTCTACAGTAGAAAATAGAACTCATTAAAAGAAAAAAGAAATGTAAGCAACTTTCATGCTGGCAGAACATGTATCATACGGAATGTTTACAGCAAAGTTGACCACAGGGATAGACTATCGTGTTCTCGACTCGGCATTCCAGACCTTGGTTTGATTCAATACAGTAGATTACCAGGCTGCTATTGTACATCTATTTGCTTTGCTTATTTGAAGCTGAATTAATTATTTACTGCACTAACTTTAGATTAGTTTCCAGATCAGCACTTGTGATTCAAGTATCAATTGCAGTATAGCACAGTAAATTTGACATGGCTACTCACTATAATAATTATTATTGAGTGAATATTGTACCAGCATAAATTATGGAAGAAGATAGAGACCTTAGAGGTTTGAATAATAATTCATTATATTATGAATGATTATAAAGCAGAAAAATGCCAGGCAGAGACAGACAAACATTTCACAAAATAACAGGGATATCAGGGATCAGCAATCAATGGAAAAATACAAAACAACCACTTTATTTACACATCACACAACCAGGGTTGAGGAAAATGCTCCTGCCTTGACAGAAAATAAGACATGCAATGCAGGTGGTAGTTTAGGTTATAGTGCATGTATAGC
Source organism: Gymnoscopelus braueri (assembly GCF_963280865.1). Lineage (NCBI taxonomy): Eukaryota > Metazoa > Chordata > Actinopteri > Myctophiformes > Myctophidae > Gymnoscopelus > Gymnoscopelus braueri. The sequence continues at coordinate 19,302,120 of NC_137612.1, forward strand.
GTATTATATTGAAACATGATATTCTAAAGACTTGGTTGGGTTCTGAGTACAGTACATTTTGCTGATGCGGAATAAAGAAAGTATTCCCATAAAAGCAAAGATACGTTTTAACCTGAATCCACTGAGGTGTCTGTAAATAACAACCTAGATGTGGTTTATAGTCATTATGATAAATTCAGGAAATGCACATTTATCTGAAGTATGACGTACTAAGCTGATGTCAAACTGGATTTCTGATGGATTTTCCAAACGATCACGCAGAGGGGATTTAATCCTTTTCAACTATTTTTGCTGCTACTGTGGTATATTGCTCAACTACTGTTTCACTGCCCTGCAACTATCCTGCTACAGCTACTGTACTGCCATTAAATATGAATGCTCACAAGCAGCTAAACAAAACTTCATCCAGTTTCAAGGTGTGCAAGGGCTGCCCACACCAAAGCACTATACTGTAACTTTTATTTATAAATATTTAAAAACTATAACTATACATAGGCCTATTTTGTTTTAAAAGTCATTCTAACTTAAGTGGATGGCAGAGTCCACACCACAACGATAACGACAGCAGTGGTGAACAATATAGGTATTGTTATAATTATAGTTACTAGACCATACCCGTAGGGGGATATGAGCACCCAAAGTGTGCAGTTTGGGTTATGCGGTGAGAACAGACAGTTTATCAGGGATCGAAAGTGAGTTTGTACTGTGTAGTGCAGTGGTTCTCAAACTTTTTCATGGCAAGGACCCCCAAATTGACACTTGTTAGCCCGCGGACCCCCATTTGAAAAGATATGCGAGGGACCCCCATAAGAGAAGATTTGTTTACGGCTGTAGCAGTGAATCTCAACCATTTTAATTTCAAGGTCCCCCAGTTTGACATGCATTAGGGCTACGGACCCCCATTTAATGGCATTTCTATCCCTTGGACCCCAGTTTATATGGTAAAATGTATGTTAATTTAACTGTGAGAGTGTACAAATGGAACCAAATGGACCCGTTAGAGTCCATTTGGTTCCATTTGTACACTGTCAGAGTTACAGACCCATAAGGGTCCATTTGGTGCCTAATCTATCATTTAGCTGGGGACCCCCTGGAACTCCCTCAAGGACCCCTGGGGGTCCCCGGACCCCACTTTGAGAACCAATGGTGTAGTGTGTACACGCACATCCCGTCGTGGAGGAACAGAACACCCACAAACACCCGCGCATATAAAGATCTAACAGGCGGAGCCGTTCCCCGTCGGCCGTTGCCAACACACACACGCGCGTGCGAGCCGTTGCGAGCGCGCACAAACAAACACACACACACACACAGGGCCGCTTCTCCCTACACGCACACTACGCAGGGCCCCTACCCACCGAAAAAAAAAAGAAAATAATTTTTTTTTTCCGCCCAGAACCGCAAAAGAAAACGCGGACCCCCGTGAAACATCGCGGACCCCATCGGCTGTTTTTTTTTTTCATGAAGAAATTTCCCTGGGGTCTCCAGGGCGTGACCTACAGACATGGCGAAGGAAAACTGTGAACACAGCCACGCATGCAAGATGTTGCACATGAACGCAGCAGCCGCACTGAGGCGCTCCAACACAAACACTCTGACATTAAGCTTCACACAACAAACATCAGCAGCAAACATTCACCACAATGACAAACAAATTACGTCCGCGCAAAAATAAGCGAGGGATCGCTTATTTTGTCTTTCCCTCCCTCCCTCTTCCTCTCTCTCCCTCTCTGTCTCTCTGTCTGTGTCTGTCCGTCTATTCTCTCTCTCCCACCCTCCCTCTCTCTCCCTGTGTGTGTGTGTGTGTGTGTGTGTGTGTGTGTGTGTGTGTGTGTGTGTGTGTGTGGTGGGGGTGGGGCGGGGGGGGACAGCCATGACGCAAGGGACTTTTGAGATCGCCATCCCCAAAATAGGTTGACTTATTGGGATACATGCGTGTGACTGGTCGCCCCTACCGGTTCTCTGATTATTTTTTTTTAAATAGGCTCTGTCATGATTAATTGACCACACATATGAAGTGAAACAACTAAATTCTATCCAAACGATATGTTATAAGTGAATTCCGTGTGTCAAAGAAAAAGTTTGAGAGCGTTTAGTAAGCGAAAATAAGAAGTCAAGGCACTCGTACCCTGACTCGCACATCAACAATGGCTGCCGTTCGTCTTTTTCAGGCTGCGAACTCGCCACCTGATTGGCCAACTTTTGCTGTCAATCACAGAACGATGAGCGACGTTGCCATGTCCAGGTTTTGTAAGCGTGAAGTGGGTGTGAATTGGTTAGAGAAAGTGCGTCCACGCATGCGCAGTGCGCGGCTTTGTGTTTTTTCATGAAGCTGGTTGCTTGTTGCTCGCGCACAATCTAGCGCTGCGTTTGGCCTTCTTTTCATAGACCTTGTTGCTTGTAGGGTTCGTTTCGTTTGGCCTTGTTTTCATAGACCTTGCTGCTTGTTTCGCGCGCGAAACCTGGCAACGACGCATGCGCAGTTTGATCTCCCAAGACACCAAGACCCCAAGACAGACCGACAGAGGTTACTCTAATTATATGTAAGATAGTCATAGTGCTTGGTAGATAGACTATATATATATAGATAGACTTGGTTCGTAGACTATTCACACACACACACACACACGTGCGCACGCACGCACGCACGCACGCACGCACGCACGCACGCACGCACGCACGCACGCACGCACGCACGCACGCACGCACGCACGCACGCACGCACGCACGCACACACACACACACACACACACACACACACACACACACACACACACACACACACAGGATAGGCTCGATAGAAGTCAAGAGTTTGTTGATTGCTAATTGCAGATGAGGGTATAAGGGAGCTTGCTGATTAGACATTTTAATGGTTCCTTGACCTTGACATTGGTAAAGACATGTCCTTACCAACACTAAACCTCTGCTACTGTAGTACATGTGAGCTGTTGCAATAATGCAGTTCTGAAGAAACACCATTGTCCATTTCTTGATTTTGTCTTTTTGCATTGTCCATTCATACATACATACTATTCAATTCTATTCTATTCTATCGTTGCTTTCTGTGTGTGTGTGTGTGTGTGTGTGTGTGTGTGTGTGTGTGTGTGTGTGTGTGTGTGTGTGTGTGTGTGTGTGTGTGTGTGTGTGTGTGTGTGTGAGAACAACATTGAGTTATTGATGTGTTTACAGAAGCGGGGCAGAGAGAACATTTGCTTGGAAAATACATTTCAAAATATAAAAGAAGAATAAACTCTCAATGCCGCGGGAACTGTGGAGAAAGTACACTAATTAGTCACTGTAACACACGCATGATATTGTTCTACAGCGAAATTCGTACCAAGCCCCTTGCGATTGGCTGAATGCAAAAACAAGAAAACAAGGACTCCGCCCCCAGAGGGGACGGTGGGGGCGTTGTCACATTCTCAGCCAGCCCAAAACCCTAATTCTATAACTGGTCTGGTGGCGTGCCTCGCTGGGCATTGAACTGCCGATCCCAACCCCCCTGCCGGCGCTCTTTTTCCGACAACCACGGACTATCTTTTTTTGGTCAATAAAGTGTAGTTTTGGACCGAAACGGAGGGGTGCAGTCTCAAGCAAATTTGAGCCACGAGAGGCACCGCCGAGTGCGCTAAAGCGAGTTAGATGCCGTGCCGAACGTTGCGAAGTTCGCTTGCGCCTACTCAGCGCCATCCGAGTTATGTACCGATAGGGATAGAATCGTAAATCATGTTTTGGGGGCGAGCGTTTGCCCCAACTGCCACTCAAAGTGACTACTGGCCAATCACAGCGCGTCTTTTCCGGGTCTTGGCTGAGGTGGGTTGCATATTACTATTACAAGAGTAACACACCCTGACAATGAGCTATCCATGGTGCTGAAGACACCTGACATGAGCTATCCATGGTGCTGAAGACACCTGACATGAGCTATCCATGGTGCTGAAGACACCTGACATGAGCTATATCCATGGTGCTGAAGACACCTGACATGAGCTATCCATGGTGCTGAAGACACCTGACCTGAGCTATCCATGGTGCTGAAGACACCTGACATGAGCTATCCATGGTGCTGAAGACACCTGACATGAGCTATCCATGGTGCTGAAGACACCTGACATGAGCTATCCATGGTGCTGAAGACACCTGACATGAGCTATCCATGGTGCTGAAGACACCTGACATGAGCTATCCATGGTGCTGAAGTCACCTGACATGAGACATGAGGCTGAAGACACCTGACATGAGCTATCCATGGTGCTGAAGACACCTGACCTTAGCTATGCTGAACACACCCTGACCTTAATGGCCGAAAAGGTGTCGCCATTTCCCCTCCTGCTGGTTGTAGAATACTTTTCATGCCATTGAACTCAGTGGGTATTTGAGCGGACTTTACACTTGATTTATGACCTTGGTAAACATTATCATAAATACTTTATGCTGTCAGTTGCTAGTTTTGTGAATTCATAATCTCAGATCCACCATGCCTCCATATTTGAGAAAGACTAACATCATTGATATGACGTCAACATGACATCACAGATCCACAGGGTAGCATGTTTTTGCCAGACCCAGGGGGTCAGGCCTACATGTGGCTTTGTCGGTCCCCTTTTGCTATCGTTTTCATTTTCTTACATGTCCCTCTTTTTGATTGGCCAAGCTTAGCGTGACGTAGTTTAGAAACCATTCAGATTTCCGGCCATTCAGATTTCAACCACTAGGGGTCTGGCAGTACCAGGTCCCCTGGTTCCCTTGTTTCCAATAGCAAGATGTACTTTCCCATGTGTATCGTATTGAGATCTGGGATACGTGTAGGTATCATGAATTACCTGCCAATACCCATTCCTAGTTATAAAATCACACCCAGTGGGAAGTGAGCGGTGCTATTTATGAGTTATTAATTTCATCATGCATCTCGGTAGCCAATCACAGCACGTCCTGCGAAGTGACGTGCTTAAATTTTTTACATTATCATTAATTTCATCATGCGTCTCGCTAACCAATCACAGCACGTCTGCGAAGTTTGAAGTTAATTTCATCTCGCTAGCCAATCACAGCACGTCCTGCAGAGCTTAGCCTATGGGCGTGTTTTCCACAGCATGGCGTCACAGCGAAAGACAAATTTTTACGACGGAAAGAAAAACTTTCAGCACGGATGGGTCCTAAACCCTCTTATAGGAGCGGTTGCACGCTTGCACCGCTCAAAAAAGAGAGAAAGGAGCGCATCTGTTTGGCTGGAGTAGAAATCCCCAAAAAGGTGCTCTTTGGTACAATGGGTGACAAAATGTATGCAAAAAAAGCCTGGCTAATGCATGGCAAGAATAAAAATCACACCCAGTGTGAAGTGAGCGGTGCTATTTATGAGTTATTAATTTCATCATGCATCTCGGTAGCCAATCACAGCACGTCCTGCGAAGTGACGTGCTTACATTTTTTACATTATCATTAATTTCATCATGCGTCTCGCTAACCAATCACAGCACGTCTGCGAAGTTTGAAGTTAATTTCATCTCGCTAGCCAATCACAGCACGTCCTGCAGAGCTTAGCCTATGGGCGTGTTTTCCACAGCATGGCGTCACAGCGAAAGACACATTTTCACGACGGAAAGAAAAGCTTTCACCACGGATGGGTCCTAAACCCTCTTATAGGAGCGGAAACAATGCCAGCATCAGGGTGACAAAAAAAAATCCCTAGTTATTATTGCTTTGTAGATCTCTTTAAAAAGAATCTCTTCATGACACATCGACCACCGTGTTCAGGTTTCACTACCCAGCATGAGCCAGATTACTGCTTGGCTGAAATAGGCTCTCTCTCCCTCACTCCACCTCTGTCTGTCTGTCTGTCTGTCTGTCTGTCTGTCTGTCTGTCTGTCTGTCTGTCTGTCTGTCTGTCTGTCTGTCTGTCTCACTTGTCAGCCAGAGTTACTCCACTCCTCAAGAAACGGACTCTTGACCCCTCAGACGTTAGAACAACAGACCAGAATTACACCTTTCCAAAACTCTTGAAAGAGTTGTTTGTAACCAGCTCTCTCTCCCCATCTCTCACAAAATAGCCTGCTGGATCCCAACCAGTAAGGATTCAAGCAGGCCAACTCCACTGAAACAGCACTTCTCGCAGTCACGGAGGCACTCCATGCTGCCCAGGCTGCCTTTCGCTCCTCAGTCCTCATCCTTCTTGACCTATCTACCATAACCGACCCTTGTATCACAATGAAATGTTTTTTTTTATGGCTGTGGCTAGCGATTCAGGGGCTGGAGCCTGGCTACTCAAAGCTTTCCAGCTGATGTCGGCTTGGCGTGTCAGGGCCTAAAGGAATGTTCAGTGCTCAAAGCGTAACCACATTGAGAAGCCTATGAAACATTTCTGTCTTAAGGGCCATTCCCACCAAGCACAATGACGATGATCAGATAATAATATGTCATTTAAAAAATTGTTCTTACTCAAATGGATGGCAAGCGTCTTTCAGCAGTCGGAGATCTCTCTCTCCCCCCTCTCTGTGTGGGCTCTGACACAGCTCACATAATTATCGATATCGTTTCGGTAATAGTCATCGTGCTCATTGTGAATAGCGTTTAGATAACATTGCGTTCTTTTGAAGTAGGCCTACTGTATGCTGTCACATAAGTTTACACAGTGGATGACGCTACAGTACACTCCAATCCTACATATAATTAACGGAACTAGACCATACCCGTCGGGGGATAATGAGCACCCAAAGTGCAGTTTGGATTATGCGCTGTGCACAGACAGTATCTCAGGGATGGAAAGTGACTGTTGGTAACTGCAGCAGTTCCAACACACACGTGCGTGTCGTCACGTCCCCCCCCCCCCCAAACACACACACACACACTCACACACTCACACACTCACAGCACACGCGCGTTGCCTCGCGAACCCCCCCCCCCACACACACACACACAGCGCACGCGCGACTGACATTCCGTTAATTATATGTAGAATGTCAGTCTGTCTGACTGCTTGGTTCTCCTCAGTGGCTGAAGCAATTGCTCTGCACTTGCACATGGCCATTCATCATTAGCAAATGGCCACCGTGAGGAAGTATTTTTTTTCACTTCACCCAAACTCAAGCTGTTTATTAGCGTTGTTCTGTAAAAGAATGTTGCCATGGTGACGGCACCACAAGCTATGGGTTGGCCCCCCGATCTATGGGATGAATGATCAAACTGTGCATGCGTCGAATCCACAGACCCACTCTGTTAGACTGTTGCCGTCTGGCACAAGCACACACAGACTACGAGCATAAACTTAAAGGACTTTCATTTACGGGCCGTGTACACTGAGAAAACAATATTACGTGCAGTGTGTGTGTGTGTGTGTGTGTGTGTGTGTGTGTGTGTGTGTGTTTGTTTGTATGTGTGTGTGTGTGTGTGTGTTCAAATGTACATATTTTTAGTTTTGACTGTATTTCTGTATTGTTGTATTGTGCTTTCTGCTTTGGCAATGTAAACGTATGTTTTCTCATGCCAATAAAGCCCTTTGAATTGAATTGAATTGTGGGGTTCGCGTGTGTGTGTTCACTGTGGGTCCAGGACATGGCGACGGGACGCTTGCGGGTCCGCTCGTGTGTGTGTCTGTGTGGGGGGGGGTCGAGAGAGGAGGGGGAGAGGGCATTTTGAGTAGGCGCAATTTCCAATTTTTCATGCCGTTTTCATGTATATGCAATTTATTAAGTATCAGTATAGCTGGCGCTAAAGGAACACAAAGGTGGGACTAATTAAAATAGTGTTAAAATCCCACCCCTACCAAAAAAGGAATGAACGTATAGCCTGCATTGGGATTGAGATCCCGTGGGGCCCAACGCAGGACAAACACACGACCCAGCACAAATCTCACTGGAACGGGAGTTTTTTTTATCTGCTGCGGGCGGGAGCACAGCAGGTCAAAACATTAACTGCGGGTTGGAGGTAACAAATTAAGTTTACAAGAAGATCAAAGTAAGTAATTACGATACAAAAGCAAATCAAGGAGAGGTGGACATAGCTGAATGGGTAGAGAGGCTGCCTGGGAATCAAAGGGTCCCAGGATCCCCCTGGTCCGCCCTGTGTCAAAAAGTGTCCCTGAGCAAGATACTTAACCTTAACCCCTAACTGCTCCCCGGGTGCTGTATTAATAGCACCCACTGCTTCTAATGCAGAGGACATCTTTCACGTATGTGCAAATGTACAGTTACAAAAATACCCAAAAGGAGTGGGGAATAAATCATAACTAGATGTTCGGGCCGCTACATGGCCCTCACAGGCCGCTACATGGCCCTCACAGGCCGCTACATGGCCCTCACATCTAGAGTTTGTTGCACCGCCGATCCGACCAATATGTCTGAGTCATACAGTAGTGTCGGGGGCTTTGTCAGAGTACCTGTTGTACCCGTCTGTCTGTGTCCTTTTTGTGCCCATATATGGAGACGTCTGTTTCTGTCTGTCTACCTGTGTCCAGTGTTGCCAGATTCTGTGAGAGAAACAAGCAACCAGGTCTAGGAAAACCAGCCCAAAAGAAGCGACTATGGGCCACATGTGCACTTTAACATGTACATCAGCTATTTGAAAATAGCAGATCTACAAGCTCACAACGCGTCGCGATGCGACGCGTTGTGAGCTTGTAGATCTGCTATTTTCAAATAAAATCTTGCGGGGAAATTATAATAAGCAGATCTGGCAACCCTGCCTGTGTCCCTTTAATGCCTATATTATGGAGATCTCTGTATCTGTCCATCCTTGTCCCTTTATGCCCATATACAGAGAGCCCTGATGTCATCAGTATATATGCATATTGGAATGCCCATATATGGGCATATTGGTTGGATCACCGGTTTTGGACAGCTGGATATCCAAACTATTCGACGGCGGGCACCGCGCACTCCCTCCAGTCCTCGCCGCTGCATGCGCCGAGTTTGAAGTCGGTCACGGGACCGACCGACTTCAAACTTACTTCAAACTGTATAGCAAACATATGCATATGTATATTTATATGTATATGCACTGCACATGAACATATATGGGCATAGCGGTTGGATCTGTGGCTCTGGACAACCGGATCTCTGTATCTGTCAGTCCTTGTCCCTTTTATGCCATATATGGAGATAGCTGATGTCATCAGTATATGGCATGCCCATATATGGACATGCCCCCTTTTTAGTCTTTTTTTGAGCTGACTAATTAGTTTGACATTCCTGACATTCCATGCATTCCTAATTAAAAAATTCTTCCATCCATAATTCATAAATATATAATTTAATTAATCTGTAATTGTATTAATCCGTAATTTCATAATAAACATGGTTAGGGTTAGGGTTAGGGTGGTTAGGGTTTGTATTCCATCTCTCTCTCCCCTATATGACCCAATTCATAGACATTTCTCAGAACTTTGAACTTTCATCTAAAAAAAAAACTTCATATGTCTGTTAATTTCTTTCAATGGAAACCACACGAGAAGGTCATGATATACCACTGGTAAAAATATAATAACATTTTAGATGAAAGTTTGACATTTGAACACATTTCTCAGTTGTAACTGGCAAAGCTATAGGCTTTGCCAGTTACTTTAGAACTAAGTATAAAAAAGCACAAAAGAGTGACGTTGACTCAGATGCACATTCTTTATTAATGCTGCATCAGACTAATGTGGTTTGCTGCAGTATAAATAAATAATGTGCATCTGAGTCAATGTCTTGCATTTACATTTTTTGCTGCTATATCTCCACTTCTTTTGGTATTTTTAGTTTTTTAAAGACTGTAACAAAGTGGGTTAGTTGCAACAATAATAGTTGTAATAGTTGCAACAAAGTATTGAGCACAAACCTGGCAAACCTGGGTTGAGGCGACATACGTGCTCCGTTCTCTACGGTAAAGCTCAAAGTAAGCTCTACTTCAAATAGAAAGCACTTCTTCCAACAAGACACTATTGAAAAATGTGCTGGCACTGCTGTAGAGACATTTGGCTGTATGACTTTGTCAATGCGAAAGGCTTTGTTGACATAGTTCAACAGTTTGTTGATGTCGCCACTAAATAAGTGTAATTGTATCTCTCTGGTGCTGAGATGCTCTCTTTCAATCTCTCTCTCTCTACCTCTCTCTCTCTCTCTCTCTGTCTCTCTGTTTGCATTTGGGGACCCAACGCAAAAGTCACGGGATCGCAATGTTTAAACTTTGCTGCGGGTGGAAGTGGAATACAAACTACAGAAGCTGGCGCTAAAAAGGATTTAAATATTCCCATGCAGGGCCCTAGGAAGACATTTGAAGCAGTGTGATTTACCGTTGGGGAAAACTTAAAATATAGTATATTTTCATGGCAAACAGTCGACACATCAATCTCCAAACGACTTCTTTCACATAGTCGACTCTTTAAAAAAAGTTATTTGCTTTATTTTTATTTTTATATAGCTGCCCAGAATTATAGTAGCCAATGATTGTGTTCAAAAAGTACACCACTAGGACACAACTGAGAGAGGACCTTATGTATCATCGAGTTTTCCTACTCTGATTTGCGGTTGCACTCTGTTAGCTTTGGAGACATCTGTATTATCTTTAAAAAAATGACCAAATCAAAAGTCCTCAGTTTTTCACCAACTGCTGATATACAGCGTATAAAGGTGATTTACTTCCGCTTCCCTAAAGACAGGACTGGATAAAGCCATCCAACGATGTATTGTTGGTGAAGATTAGCCTACACTGTACAAATAAAATCCTAATATTGTTAGGATTCTTCAGAACTGTTCCCTTTCATGTATAGTTTTTATTTTTTATTTATAATTTTTTTTGGATTCTGTATGTTTAAACAATGGTTTAAAAAAGAAGGTTTCAGTTGGCATACTTTCTATTGTTGACTGATATTTGAAAGACATTGTTTGTAGAACGAGGTTGTGTCATTGTTTGTCATTGAGATAAAACAGTACATCTTCCTCACTTTAACACTCTACAGCAAAGCGAGAAGAGACATACTGTAATATCAAGTGTCTAAAGGTAAAATACCAAAAGTTAAAGAATTCACAATAGCAAGCACTTGCAGTGTTTTATTTAAAATTCCACCAAATACACTAACTTTTGGCTGCTATGTCTTCCTCAGTATGTCACACACTGACTAATGAAATGAACACTGGCTTTTACAGCCTTTTATTTTGCCTCAGTCTGTGTGGTAATACAAGTAAATTGAAAGAAGGATGTATTTGTAATATACTGTATATGTTTAATACTAATATATGTAATGTTGTAGTACATATAATATTTGCCCATTATATACAGCTGTTAGGGTGATATTGCATTGGTCATACTTGCACACAAATTGTCAGCATAATGTTGTTGACAAGCCACATCAAGAATGCCACCTACACAACAATTCACAGTACTTGGGAATCTCTGACAGGTACTTTGTTAGAGTGTGTGTGTGTGTGTGTGTGTGTGTGTGTGTGTGTGTGTGTGTGTGTGTGTGTGTGTGTGTGTGTGTGTGTGTGTGTGTGTGTGTGTGTGTGTGTGTGTGTGTGTGTGTGTGTGTGTGTGTGTGTGTGTGTGGAACTGTGAGAAAACAGTGCAGTTATTGAGCAACTGTAACAGTTTATCGCCTTCAAACTACACAGTAACTTTTATTGTGTACTTGAATGGTAACTCATTTGACTTGACTTGCACTGAAAGTAAGCTCATTGTAATGTAAATCATTAATTTTATTTCCCAGTTGCATGTACAACTGGGAAATATCAGATATTTTGAATATCTAAATCAGCCCACCTAAACCAGGTCCAGCAGTCTCCAGAACAGCTTTTTCCACCAGGAAACCTAGTCAGTATCTAAAAGCTTCTCTCTAAAGAGACTGAGGACAATCTCCCAGCTTTGGCTGCTAAAACTGGGTGGAAACAAGTAGAGAGTAAAAAAAATAAAAACAAGACATGACACACAGTCATGTATACCAGATTTCTTTCTTTTTTCTGTGTGTGTGTGTGTGTGTGTGTGTGTGTGTGTGTGTGGGCGGGAGTAATACCGTTGACTGACAACCCCTTCAGCCAATGATCGTTGTTCCCCTTCAGCCAATTGCAGTGCATTTTTACCACCTCCAGAAATAATGTGACGCAACGGGACTTTTGAGATGGCCATGCCCAAAATAGGTTGCCTTATTCGGATACATGCGTGTCCGTGTCACTGCCCGCCCCTGCCGGTTCTCTGAATTTTTATTTTTAAATAAGCTCTGTCATGATTAATTGACCACATATAAGAAGTTAAACACCTAAATTCCATCCAAACGATATCTTAAAAGTAAATTCCGTGCCTAAAAAAATAAGTTTGAGAGCGTTTTAAAACCGAAAGTAAGAAGTAAAGACATCGCACAACAACAATGGCTGCCGTTCGTGTTTTGTCGGCCGCACTCAGGCTGCACTCGGGTCCTTTCGGGCTCACTCGAACTCGCCACCTGATTGGCCAACTTTTGCTGTCAATCACAGAACGATGAGCGACGACGCTGATAGGCTCGTTTTTTTGGTAATGCGCTAGAAACGCCCATACAAGCCTTCACGCCAGACTCACTCCTGGAATCAAATGGAAATGAGATTTCCGGAGGGAGGGTTTACCAGGCTAGGCCTATGCAACAGTGTTAATTTGCTGCTCTCAGGGCAGTTTCTCAATGCTGGTCTCAGGGCAGCTTATAGCCTTCTAAAAGTATATGTATGCAACAATGTTAATTTGCTGCTCTCAGGGCAGTTTCTCAATGCTGGTCTCGGGCAGCTTATAGCCTTTTACAGGTATATATACAACAATGTTAACTTGCTGCTCTCAGGGCACTTTCTTAATGCTGCTCAGGGCAGCT